>NW_012152285.1:6635894-6691298 GCF_000956105.1 Propithecus coquereli
ACTACCCGAAGGATGGACATATTTGAAACACGGACTTCGGTGGGGGGGGGAACCAAGGGCAACACACGTAACCTAAACGTATGTACACCCATAATTTGCTGAAATAAAAAAAAAAAAAAAACGCTAAGATGTTGTTCCAGATGTTGACCTAATTTCCTGTATGTACAAATAGGAGTAATATCTTTAAAAGATTCAATTTTTGTTTCAGTATTCTTATCCGAATAAGGATGTGGAATGTAATTTTGTTTCACATATTGGTTCATATTTATCTACAACCTCATTCTGCCTTATTTTCAGTTTGGGTGTCCATTTTGGATTGATATTTATGTTTTAGTGATCTTCAGACTTAAAGGGCGAATAATTACTGCTCTCCACATTTTACAAATAAAACACATCAAGGCACATACAACTTTGTTTTTCCAGTAAAGTACTGCTACAGCCCATCAGACACTGGCTAGACGTGATTCTGCCCAACTCAAGGTCCACACTACACAACTTCTGGTTGCTGGCCCATGTTGTGGCCTAACCAGCCTCATATTTTAGAAAATGTCCCTAATGCTTTCAGAAATGATATTATATAATATTTATACTTTTTGTGATCTTTGTTATTTTCTTTTTCTTTTCTTTTTTACTTAAACTCATGTTTTCTTGACTTAAATTTCTAGATCAGGGGTAGGGAACCTTTTCATGTTGGAAGGCTGCATTAATTTAGCTGTAATCAAATTAAGGCCACATTCAAGAAACTTCAACTAGATAACTTAAAAACGTACATTATTTTGTAAAAATCTAATTACTATGTACTTAATTTCAAAAAATGAAAACTATTTGTTAATTTTAAAGTTAACTAACCTTTTATTCTCTTTGTTGTGTCTGCTTTTTGTTGGAAAGCATTTGAATATTTGGTTGCAGCACTGGAGGTCCGTAGTTGATCTTCTAGATGGAAATCAGTCATTTGTGACCTTAAGAGTGTCTTGATTTGGGTTAGGTAGGAGAATGTAGGTTGGCAGCAATAAGTGGTTAAAAAGCAAGAAAGCATCTTTTGGGCATGTTGCCAAAGGCATGGGTATTCTGCATTTTTCCATATTTCAATTGGATCTTTCTTAGCATCAAACAGTGACTTTCAATTGTCATCTACTGAGAGCTCAATCAATTCCATCTGTAGTTCTTTAGATAGATGCTCTGGTGATATTTAACTAGGTGAGGCTGAGATGCTCATTTGAGTGTGATGTCATGAGTCTCAAAGTAGTGAACCTTTCTTTCATTGTATTCTCCAATTAATAGGTCTATAACAGCTGCATATTCTTCAGATGATCCACATATATCATCCTGCTCTTTAGTGACCTTTGCTAACTGGGGAAAACATCTGAAATTTCTTTTTGAATAAATGTTTTGGAAAAAGATAGCTTTTTTCAAAATGCTTGGATTTTTTGCTACATATCATACATATATAGATGTAGTTTTACCTTGCAAAGAAATATTCAAGTTGTTTGACATGCTGCATTCCTATAGAAATCTTCTTTCAATAATTCACCTGCCTGATTCTGTTCTTCACACAATTCAACTATTTATTCTCGCAGAGATAAAATTTTGGCTAAACCTATACCTGTGATAGCCAACACACTTTAGAATGATAAAGCAAATACACACTGAATACCTCATGGTTCAACATTAGCCTGTTACCAAACAGACCATGCTGTGTTACATTTGCACGAATATAGTTAACAATACTTATAACTTGTTGCAAAGTGCCACTTAAAATAGTAGCTTTAGCACAGAGATTTTGCTGATGCAAGATACAATGAAAAGAAATGAGAACATCTAGATCTGTTAATATTTTTTTTATCTGTGCAATAAACCCTTCATGTTTTCCTGTCATAGAAGATGCACCGTCTGTACATACACTCACTAAATTTACCAAATTCAGTCCAACTTCATGACATTTATCTTGAAATTTGTTGAAGATATCTGTTCCCCATGTTCTGTTCAGAAGAGCGCTCAAAGCAAGTAACTCTTCTTAGCAAAGAAAATCTTCTATTATGACCCGAATGAAGTATAAAACCTGCGCCAAATCAGTAGTATCAATTGATTCATCCAAATTGATTGAATAATATATATTTTCGTTTTGAAGTATTGCATAAAGTTCTTCTGTGAAGTTGAAGTCTAATTCATGCTGCCAATCAGTTTATGGTTCTCCTTGAAAGAGGCAGTTGTTTGTATTAATACTTTGAAAGGTTATCAGGGTCTAAGCATCCTACAACTTCAACAATGCATTCTTTCAGAATTTCTACATCACTGAATGGCTTCCCTTTTTTCCTGAGTATATAAGCTACTTTATAAGTTGCTTCAGTGGCATTATTTCCAGGTCTTATTGCTGCTTGAAAGAATCATCTTTGCTTTTGCTTTTCATCTGTTAATTTCTGCAGTACAACCTTTTGCACATCTACCTCTAATTTAAAATATTTGTGGTCCTTATAAGTGTTACAATGCTCATGAGCATTGAATTTCTTTAATGTAGATATTGCAGTATCATAAAGCAAGCAAATCATCTTATCTTTAGCAGAAACAAGATAATTTTGAAATTCCAAATCCTCATGAAAAAAATCTGTTTTTTTCCTTCAACGTTCTCTTGGTCTTCTTTGACATGATGGGCTGTTAAGCAGACAGAATAAAAAATACCGTTGAGCTGTGCAACTCTTCAGTAATTCCACTTCAAATAGAAACGCAGTGCACCATTGTCAAAAGCTGATAACAGACTGGTGTACCCGACCCCCACAAACTCTGCCAACCAGCCCGGTGTGGTAGTGGCACCAGTCAGGCAGGGAAAGTTAGAACTAAATCATGAGCGTAGCAGCCATCAATTTAGCCATTACGGCTTATTAATGTTCTAATTGTGCTGGCCAGTCTGGGAGGATTATTTCATTGAAATTTATTTTGTTCTTTGGTATTTTAAATATGTTCACTTAAAAAATAAAAATGTAAAAGACAAAAATGTATTAATAAAAGGATTTGTTATGTAAAATTTGGATTCAGTCAAATGGCCACACTTAAGGACCTAAAAGGCCACATGTTCCCTACCCCGGTCTAGATGTAAGTTTGTTGTCTATTTGCCAGTATGTTCCCAGTATACATCATAACACGTTCTTTGAGAATGTCATATAAGTATTGATTTAAGAACATTTTTACTCACAAGTACTAAAGAGCTATATAAATTGAAATGTTTTCACAGTACATTTTGAAAATATTCAAAATAATAGTGGAAATGGTACCTATAGTTTCATTAAAAGAATGGATAATATTTGGTAATCTTTATTTTCTTTAGGGTTTAATGAAGAAATTTATTCGATGTTCTACACGTGTAACTGTGGGAACTATTAAAAAATTTCTAAGTTTAAAACTAAAACTTCCAAGTTCTTATGAGGTAAGTTAAATAGTATTTAACTTTGATCATTTTGATAATTCTGATCTGCAGTAAAATTCTAACAGAAGAAATGAAAATTAACTGAGAATATATTCAAATTAATTTTTGTGGTTATTTTCATGGTAAAATTTTAATTTTAGAATGTAATATTTATGTAAATGTGTTTTCTGATTTAACATATCCTGAGTAAAATATGATACTAATACATTGTTTTTTATAACTAGAAGAGATATTTAAAGAATTTAACATTAAGTACTCCCAAAATAAATATACCAGCTAAATGGATTTTTTTTTTAATAGCAGTATGCTTTAGGGTGTTTCATTTTTTAGCTGAGATCTTTGAGATCTGTTATTGCTAATTCTTTATAGACTTCTTCAGAATGTAAAACATCGTCTTTTTATCAAAAGGGATTTCATAAATAATATAGTTCCATGATATGCAAAAGTGATTTTGTTTAGCACTAGGTAAAACCAACATAATACATTTGCATAAATGCGATTTACCAGTATTTACAGGAGAGGTAAGTTACCCTGATTATCAGTCACAGCATAGTTTATAACGTGCTCAACGTTCAGAGAATGTTTATGATCCTGGGGTATGGCTATAACCCAGTGAGGAAGTATGGCTACTATTTCTCACCTGCACAAATGGCAAAATCTGACAACTTTTATTAATTTCTTCTTTCTCCCCTTTTGGTTCTGATGGTAGCATCTAGAACTTTAAAGACCAGGACTAGTTTCCTAGATAAACAGAGACATCAAAGGCAGCATAGTTTTTCATGCTTATCTGCAGTAATATGAATATCATTAAAGGGTCATAGGAGAAATAAAATGTGATAGGATTTGAACGTAGACATTGGCAGGCATTAAGTCAATATTTTAAGGAAGCATCTGTTCCTGAACTTATTTGAAAATTTCTCTCAGATGACTAGTCTATGGATTAAAAATTTTTATTATTTTGGTCCTACAAATATTAAAAAAAATTCAGAGACATCAACTTTTGTACTAGGAAAAACTTGTGAAAGTACAAGGTGAAAGATTTACTTGTTTTTGAAGAGAAACCAGAGTAAAACTTGTGAAAGTTAAGCATCAAAACCCAATATACTTGGTAAAATTAAATAATAACAACAATGTATAAATACAACTACAAACTAAAAATTATTTGGTTTTGCACTTTATTTTCTTCTTGCAAAATACCATGTACAGTTTTTTTTTCTTTTAAGTCTGATTCTTTAGGTTATCATTTTCTAGCTTTTAGGAAATTGTTAGAGCTAAGAGGACTATTACTCTCCTACTGTCTTACTTCTGGCATACATTACATTTCTCTGTAGACAAAGATGGAAGGGGAAGAGACTCAATCCACAGACATCTCGTTATCTATCTCAGTGCAAAAAACGTTGCCTAGGATTTTTGGGATTATTTATCAGTTCCCGCTTTATTTTGCTGCCCAGCATGCAGAGGGGTGATTTAATGAAATACCTGATAGCTGAAGCTTCTGTAACAGCACTGCTAATTCTGGCAAGATGTTTTAGTTGTTAAAGGACAATAAAAAAAGCAATATACCTGATTAGTAATTGCATTCTAAAAGTCCCTTTACTTCTCTGCTTATGAATTTATTTTACAGACAAGATAAAGAAAATGAAATTATCTACTTTGTTCTTTTAAGAGTTAATGATGTCTGAAAAACTTTTTGACGTCCATATAAGTCACTGTAAATCATTAAAAAATCAATAGTTTTATGTCTCTAATATAATTGGAAGCATATTCCTTAAAGTTCAAAATTGTAATCTGTCTAGCCAGACATTGTTTAAATAATTCTAGTTAGAATTATTTAAAACCCATCTTTACTCCTCTCCACACTTCAAATGAAATCTTACCAGTTCGTTTTTAATAGCTAGAGAACTGAAATGTTATTTTCTTTATCTCTGATAAACACTTGTTTAATTAAGCTTTGTTGAATTTGTGAATTATAGCCACAGTTCCTGTGGCCTTCTTAAGGATTTGGGGGTTGTTTGGTTCCTGTGACTTAGAGCAAAAGTGAGCATTGATAAGTACAACCCTCTTATGATGTTTCATTCAGGGTGGGAAGAGGATTCTGTAGTATTGTGCACGTTACCAAGCAAGTGAACCAGAGAGGCCAGATAGCCCTAGGAGACACAGGCCTGTGTATCAAATTAGCTGTTAGTAATTACTAGAAATTCCCATATACCCCAAATACCCCATAAATCACTGTATCCACATTAATTCATTTCCCTTTTCAAATCCAAACTAATGAAAAGAAAACAACCCCTTCAAATCTTGGGAAGATTAAAGAATTCTTAGAGATGAATTCAGAAACTAAGGAGCTGTGAGGAACTATGAGGTTGCTGCAGTTTCTTCTCATTCAGTAAAGGGCAATCACAGAAAATACATCTAAAACCTCTAAGGTAACAAAGAGACGTGGACTAAGAAAGATTACATTGCATTTATAAAGTATGTGTGTGAACTTGAGATACAGGTATGTGGGACAAGATAAACAGTGCTTCATGCTACTTATGTCTGAATTGTTAATACTTTATGAGAAGGACCAGGGCTTTCAATAAAAATGTTCAGTTCTATTCAAATAATGGATAATACTTATATTTTGTAGTAACTATTTGCATTTTTTTGAAATCTGAAAATGTAAAATATTTACAAATTCAAACTTATTTGTGTTAATGGATCTATAACTTCTTTTTAAAGTTGGATGTGCTGTGCAATGGTGAAATTATGGGGAAGGATCATACTATGGAATTCATCTACATGACAAGATGGCGACTAAGAGGCGAAAACGTAAATTGCTTTTATATTTACCTATGTGTATAGTTATATACCATTATGTTACTCAAATTTACCAATATTACTTAAGAATTAAAAAGGCTAGTTTGGAAAGGAGAAGAACTGGTTCTTCTTCTTATTGTTTCTCCCAACACTCTGTGAAAATTGGTCCCAAGTACAAGACCAAGGTTTGTGTTAAATGTGGTTTTGTTATACTTAAGGTGAGATTAAAACCTCATCTAAATATCTTCAGGGCTCTGTTAACCTCAAGACAGAAGATGAGATATTTTTAAAAACCCAATAAACTGTTAGAACTTTTAATATATGGAGTGTCAGTGGGGAGACTAAGTTCTGCCCTGACTAGTCTGATTAATGCTTGATAACAGTATTATTTTTGGTTGTGATAGAGGGGACAGATAGGGTAAAAGCTAGGTAATCTTTTTACAGGTACCTCCTTTACATTGACAGTATAAAATCGGACCAAAGGGTAAGTGAGTTTGCAGTGGTTTCTGATGCCAGAATTAGATTATTGTGCCTTAGGCCCTAGGCAGTATGGGAGAAATGATTCAAAGGAGAAAACCCAAAAGGAGAATTTTGTATTTTGAACTATATCTTTGATTATGGTTAATTCTATTAATGGGTTCAAGCATGTCTAAATTATAAGTAACATGGGATGTCAGGGAATTTTGAGGCACTAGGGATTACAGGGTTGATGTATATATAAGAGTAAGGAATATAGTAGTAATGCTACCAGAAATTCTCATCATAATGTGAGTGCATGAAAAAAAAATTAAGATTTTGTGGATTTTATGGTACAATATGTGATACTTTTAGAGTGTAATTTCTCTATTCTGTAACCTAGATTTTATTACATTATCTCAGGAAAATATAAATTATAAAAAATAAACTAAGAAATTTAACCTCACGTAAGGATAAGTAATATAGAATCCAAATATATTGAGGGTTGCCATGTTACAACAGCTCAAGAACATACTTACATTGAATGTAAACATCTGTGGAACTATTATAAAACTTAAAAAATGTCCCACTTGGATAACGCCTGCCTTCTGAGGCTGAATGTGCCACTAGCGGAAAGAACTGAAGAGCAGGAGAAACATTTACATTATAGGACCAGTCACCGCTAGCTGTGTGCCCTTGAATAACTCATCAGACACCTTTGGGGCTCGTATTTTTAAAAATCTAATTGTCTTTGTATTTGGTAAATTACTGGACTTTCTGTGCCATTTTATAGTTTTTTAAATAGTTGTACATACATCACCCTCATTTAATCCTTATAACCAAAATGTACCAGGTACAAATTGCAGAGATAGTAAATTCTCTCTTACCCACCACTATTGATGAGTGAATATTAATTACAGAGTATTGTATTGAATATAATTTTAGCTTTCCTTGATAGTGGCCACTTCAGTGTGTGTCTTAGTGCTTGAAATCATCATGAATAGGTTTGCCTTAAGGTTAAGGAGATGTCAGTGCTCATCCACTGCAAAACCTCTGTCTGCTAGTGCTTACTTGTCCTTTACAAGATCCTTCCCCACAGTTGCTCACACTGCCACTTATCTTAATGTATGAAAGTATCTTAATGTATTAAAGTATGAAAGAGCTAATTCACAGAAATTTTTATTAATAAACCGAGTTAAATCAGGCTTTATAGTAATTACATTTCTGATTACACATTTCTGAAAAGTTTAAATTCCTTGGTTGCTTAAGGCATATTTTAATAAAAGTTAGTTCAAAAAGTGATTCAATACCGTAGGGTTTGTTTAGTTGTTCGTTGCTGAACTAAACCAATAAACAGTAAAATAATGTATTAGCCAGCGCATTTCATTTTTTGGCATGACAAACCTGTTTTGGGGTTGCTCTCCCTCTCCAAACCTGTGTTCCCCTCAGTCATCAAAATCTCAATAGTTCTGAGACTGGTAGCTTCATTTTTCCAGTTGTTCACACCCAAGTCCCTGAAGTCAGCCCTGATTGCTTTGTCTTTCATCTGTCCTTAGCAAATTCTGTAACCTCTACCATCAAAATGTTACAATCAGAATCCAGCTATGTCTCACCACCTCCACTTCCCCACTCTGGTCCAAGCCACCATCGCCATTCTCCAGAATTACTGTGAAGTCTCCTAGCTGGGCCCCCACCACAACCCTTGCCCCACCTGCTGTCTTCACCCTGCACAGCAGCCAGGGTGATCCTCTACAACAGGTTGAAGCACTCTGCTCTCCGGCTCTGATTCCTCCAGGAATGCTTAATATCATTTAGATAAAATCCAGAGTCCTTCCAGAGACCCCTAGATACGGTTTCCCCATATACCTCTCTGACCTCACCATTCACTCCCTCCCTTGGGCTCACAGCACTTCAGCCACACTGGCCTCTGTTCCTCCATGACCGCTTGCACTCGCCTCCCCAGGTATCCACCTAACGAGCTCCCTTTACCCACTTCACTTAAATGATTTTACTTCTAGTCACCTTCTCAGTGAGGCCTCTGACCTCCCTTAAAATTGCAACGCCCCCCGCCCCCAGTGGCATTCTTAATTCTTTTCCATGCCTTATTGTGTTCCATAGTATTTCCTACCATCTGACCTACTATGCCTTTTATTTGTATGTTTGTCCCCCAAGTAAAATGTAATCTGAGGACAGGGACAGCAGACTCTCTGCTGAATCTCCACCACTTAGAGCAGTGCCCAGCACATATACTCAATATTTGTCTTTTATAAGGTAATAGTTATGCAAAATATATCCTAAAAATAATTTTCACTTATTTGAATCCCAGTTTCCTGTTTGATTTCTGTTAAACAAATTTTTGCTCAGGTTCCAGTGAATTATCATACTTTTAATTGGTGGATTCTGACAGTTGCAGTGACATGCACAAATGCGGCAGTAGCAGTAAAACAGTGATTTCTTGACTAAGCCCCCCGCTAGCGTGTTTATTGCAATCACATCCCTTCACCCCTCTGCCCATTGCCAGCAGGATGCCAGGGTGTCCAAAAAGCTCTTATTACTCCATCTACTGGCTAAGTAGCTCTGCTGTGGGCTGGGCTGGGGTCAGCTTGTTTCCTAAACCAACGATCACCATGTGGTTCTTTCATTTGCTTCTAGTCCTTTTTTATGGTAAACATTTTAATCCACCTGGGATTGATTTGTTTACACACACACAAGGATAAGACTAATTTATTCTAAGATGTCACCATTATCTGTGCAGATATGTATATCCATATGCATATATACCTTTGTGTATATATGTCCCTGGACATTGTTTTGTTCTTTTGAGCAGGTCTTTTTCTGTACCAGCATTACACGTTATATAGTATAGCTTTTATAAAAATCTGACCACATAACACCCCTGTCTAAAATCCTTCAACTGTCCATTTTCTTTGGGATAAGTTTGGATAAAGTCCAAACATGTCTTAGAAGGCAAATATTTGGGCCTTCTAGGTTGCTTTATGATATGTATTAATACCTGTTAAGGCAAAATCTCCTATTATCCTTTTCTGAATTGTGTTGGCTACTTTTACACATTTTTCTTCCAGATAAGCTTTAGAATGAGATTGTGACTAGCATTAGATTAGATTTCTAGACCGATTTGGCTGAAATTGGCATGTTTGCAGTTTTTTTATTCTATTTGATACTATGGGATGTCTCTTCATATGTTCCATACTCTTCTATCTCTGAGTAAATCTGTGGTTTTCTTTCCTCTTCATATTGGATCCCACCCTCTGCCCCTGAGTCTTTTGCCTCGGACAAGTCTGCTCCATATTCAGATCATTCATTTACCTTGTCCTATTTCTAGCATCCTGCGAAGAATCTCAGGGAAATTGATTTTGCCTCCATTTCTCAAGAATAGTGGGATATCTCCCTGCACCATACAGGGAGATACCTGCCTTCCTGTATCCTGGGGCATTTCCATTCAGGCTGAGCTTGTTTTCTATGGTCCCTGCCCTTTCTATACCCTTATCTCTGGGATGATGCATTTTTTTAAAGATTTTTATCTTTAGGAATCAAAACAAACATGTATTCAGACTTAGAAAGTTTTCAGTTCATGACAGTATTGCCACCGCAAGATTCTATACTCAAGGTTGGCATTTGCTTATTAGTAGGAAAAAATGTACCTTAAAAAAAAGCCCATTACCTCTCAAAATTTAATGCAAATACAGATCATCTGGGATCTTGGTAAAATACAGATTCTGACTTAGTAGATCTGGGATGGGGCCCAAAATACTGCATTTCTGTCAAACTCCCAGGAGATGCCAGTGCATCTGGTCTTTGGATCATCCTTTGAGTTATAGCAAATGTTATCTGTGACTGCTGACTTACCATGTGGCTTCCACGTCTATACGTTGAAGGTGTGGAATTAAAGGATCAGATCTCAGTTTGGAAGGGATTTAGTCACCCAATCTGATCATCAGTCTAATACTTGGAACCTCTTTATAATATTCATGCCAGGGTCATCACATTTTTGGAACATAAGTAAATCATATGTATTGTTCTACAACTTTTTCTTGATAATATGTGGAGAATCAGTAAACTTAGAAACAATTCTTTTAAACACATTGATAGTATTCCATTTGTGTGGCTGTAGCATAATTTGATTAACTCATTCCTTTGGTGAACATTTAGATTTTTTCAAATTTTTTTTAACATTATAAGCAATGCTATGTACATATTCCAATACATATATCTTTTTGCACGTGTACAAGCATATCTATTGGCTAGATTCCTTGAAGTGGATTTATAACACAGTATGCATGTTTTAAATTTTGATAGATACTAACAAATTTCCTCTAAAGTCTTAGTCATTTAAAATCATGCTAATAATGTATGAGTGTCCATTTTCTGACATCCTTACCAGCACTGTATGTTATCAATTTTATATTTCTTTAGTGAATATTTTTTCATATTCATTGCCTTTTTTTCCCCCATCATAATGCTTGTCTTTTCATATTGACTTCTAGGAACTCTATGTATTCTGAGTATGAATCTTTCGTTATATATGTTGCAGCTATTTTCTTCCAGTTGTGTCCTGCTTTCTAGTTTTGCCTCAGCTTTTCGATCCTTGAAATTTGGGTAACAATACCTGTCTTGGAAAGTTTAGTAAGAGTTAATATTACATACTGAAGTTCTTAGCAGAGTGCCTGACATAATAAATATTATTTAACTCCTTATGTATGCTAACTTTCATTATGATAATTTTTTCCTCTTTTATTTACTTAGTTCCATCCCTGAGAGCTTACTGTCAATATCTCTACTTAGCCTCAGCTTTCATCATTGATTTATGTTCTTTCTGCTTACCTTTTCGTGTTCAGATTGAGTGCCCACTCTCAGTATAGCACCCTTTGCCCAGATCATCCTGGTTGGTTTTCTCTCTTCCCACAGCCTCTGCCAGTCCAGCACCTAAAGTTACTGCACCAAGCTTGTCTTCCTTTGCTCTGTTTGTATCATCAGGCAATTTTAGGAAAAGCAAATATATCCATCTTAACTGATACCAAAGAGATTGATAGAAAAAAAAGAATCACTTAGTGAAATTGCCTCTTTCACCTTAACTCTTTACTCTCGTTGAATGCTATTTGGGATTTGCATCATTAGCAAAGTCTGATATAGACCAGCACAGGGGGCCTCTTCAGAGAGAAAGGAGAAGGTTGGCCAAGGATGGCAGTGCTGGGCATTCCTTACAGCATGTTGATGAGCACTGTGCACGAAATCAAGGACTAACTTCTAAAGAAAAAATTGCTAAAGTCTTTTGGGGAAATACAAAATTTCTAAAATTTTATTTAAAAGGGTACAAATATTGTCTTAATCATTGCTTGCTTAAATAATCTTTCAAAGTATGTCTTTAAAAACCTACTCTGGGATGTTAGAATCATCCTGATAAATGTATACCTCACATTTTTTATGTACTTATTTTTTTCCATTTTGAAGAGTATGCAATGTTGAATTCATATATGCATAATTTTAAAGTATACATTTTATGTTTTATAGTCCCATTACAATTAAAATTATATTTAATAAGTGTTTAGCATACTATTAAAAAATTAAGATTTGGAAATGATTTTTTTTAATGTGAATGGTTAAACTGTTAGTGGGTTTACAAATCAATCTACTCAATAACTTTAAAATATGTTCCCTCGCCGATTTACCCATAAAACATTTACGGAGTGGCCACTGCATGGCAGTTCTGGGCCTTAGCTACTAAGACTGCACATATGAATAAAATATAGGTGTAAGGAGCTTGCAAAATATGAAGAACCTAATATACAACAGAAAACGGATCCCTTAGAGGTTGAGCAAAGTTCTGCGCCTCTCTCAGAGCACTGATCTCCTTGAGCAGCACTTCTTTCAGGGGGTAGCTGAAAAAGAGATCTAGAAGAGACTGATCACAGGAAGGGACAGAAGAAAGAGGGTGCCACTGTGTACTCAAGAAGTAAGGGTTTTCCTAGGAATTGGGTGTTTTCAGAATATTAAACAGAACTCATATCTAAATGCTAAAATTACTTCAAGCTAAACTTAACCAATCAGTAAGTTTTTAAAATCTATATTTTTTCAAAAACTACTACCATATTCTTGGAAAGTGTTTATTTAAAATTAGCATGTTGACTCTTATGTTTGACGTTAAAATATTTTAAATCAGTTTTAAATATGTATCCAGTTGTGGATGCCTCTTATCTGATGAGTTCATCTCCTCCGCAGTTTCGGTGTCTGAACTGCTCAGCTTCGCAAGTCTGCTCTCAGGATGGCCCTTTGTATCAGGTAAGAGGCACTCACGACTGTACATATGACCATCATGATGCCATGACGGTGATTGCTCTCATCCCAAATTCAAGTTTCTAAGACATTTAAAACTTTGTAAAACTAATAGTTATTTGAGCTACAGAAACTTATCTTTTCAATTTATATCCCCAAAGTTTCCCACTATTTTAGTTTTCCTGAATTATCTAATTTTACTGAACTAAAAATAAAACTGTAAATGTTAAGGCCATTATTTACCAGTTAGGAATTTTCAATAATTACTAGTTTCAGCCCTTGAGAAATTTCTGCTCCATATTGGATTGGGATGTTACCTTCTTTGTTTAAATCTTATTATTTTTTAATGAATCATTCATCCACAAGGGAAATATAAAATGCCAAATTAGGTGAATCTGAATAACAGCAACAGATAATTCAAATTGTGAGCCTGGTTACTAGGCCATACCTTAAGTAATTTACTTGAGTTAGCTCTTAATGAAATGATAGTGACTCTCTTTAATAATGTACTGAGAAAACTTGAACATGTATCAGAGAGAAGTTTAATAAAAAACATTTGAAAACTTTGGGAAATAGAGACTAAGGTATAGTAATGATTATTGTTGGATACAGAGATGATTGATGATCATCTTTAATCCTGTGGATTAACCATAGCATTTCTTTAAAATATCCATTGTTCTTTTATCTCAATAATTAAAGTAGGCTTCATCCTTATTTCTTTGGAGCCAAGAAGGAAGGATTGTAATTACGTAACAAACTTAACTAGCAAACTTACCTCCAGTGTTACAGTTTGGGGGCTGGAACACGTGAATCACCTCAAATTAGTAGTTGAAAATGTTTACCGAACAGTTTATCTAGAATTTCGTTCAGTCTTTTTGTCAGTGCTCTGTGGGATCTCCATGCCCTTATTAAAATGTGAGCTTTTTGATACACGTTGTTTAAGTCATAGTTTTTCAGAAATGGAGAGTGTGAATTTAACATTTATAAAGACCAAGAGAAAATCGTTGAAAGAGAAACATCATTCTTCTTACGTTAAATAGTTTAACCAAGCTGGTGATATTTGTGTATATCTGAAATACATAGATATTTCAGCTGCTTTAGCCTCATAGCTGATTTTGGAATGATGAATTATAGTGACCCCTGCCTGTAGCTACAACCCATACATACACAGCTTTCTGCTTTTACTCTTGGTATTGATGTCTGTGTATTTCCTTAGAAATGACGATGTCCTTAAATCATGACCCAAAGTATTAGAGAACAACTGGAATAAGACCAAATTTCCAAATCCACACAGATTTCCTTTTCTTTCTTCAACACTTCATTAATAGATTGAACTTAACAGTTAGTAGGATGCATCCTTAACTTCCTCAAAAGGATACCTAGATGATTTTATGGTCACATTCTCTCAAATTTTCAAGGAATGGATCATTCCAATGCTATACATATTGTTTTACATTATTGAAAAAGATGGAATTTCCCCAAATTTATTTCACTAAGGTAGCGTAAACATGACAGCAAAAACTGGCAGAAAACCCACGAGACAACTAGTACCATCTTTCATTTTGAATACAAATGGAAAGATGGTAAATAATATACTAAAAGAAGAATAAACCAATACCTAATAGTATTTTTTATCAGAAATGAAAGAATAGCTTAATATTGAGGGATATTGAAAAATATATATTATAAACATTTTATATACACACATCAAAAATCATCAGATGTTGAAAAGGCATTCAATAAAATGTTAAGTCCTGATTTTTTTTTCCTGCCAGCTCATTTTGAAATATTTTTTTAAAAAATTGAAATTATACAAAGAAATATCCTTTACCTTTACCTAGATTCACCGATTTAACATTTTGCTACATTTTCTGCCACCTCTTCCCTTCCCTTCCTCCTCCCCATATATATATATATATATATATGTATGTATGTATGTATATATACACACACACACTTTTTGGGGGGTAGAACCATTTGAAATTAAATTGCATGTATCAGGTCAGTTAACCACTAAATACTTCAGTTCTCCCCACAATTAAATTGTGAAGTTAAATGTAATTCCAAACACACTTTACCAGATTCTTGTTAAACTTGACAAAGTCAGTCATTCTAAAGTTCATCAGGAAATACAAACAGGTGCTTCTTTGGTCAGTCACATTTTTAAAAAGAGTAATGACAAGGAATATGCACTGTCACATACTAAAATGTATTTTAAAGTAATACTATCTTAAACATAAACTGTGAACAAAAAGTATAGCTCAGGAACAGACTCTAGTATGTATGAGTCTATAAAAAGTATTTCAAATTAATGGAGAAAAAAGATTCATCTAACAAATGTCGATTGAACATTTAGTATGTGTTGGGCACTCTTCTTAGGTCTTTGGAGATACAATGAACACAAATCTTCTCTCCCATGAAACTTACATTCAAAGAGCAGTAGCAGGCAAAAAATAAATGAGTAAAATTTATAATGTTGAAGAAAAAGTAGATAAATAGAATATTTTTGATAAGACAGCCAAGGGAAGGCCCCTTTGAGATGGTGATTCTTGATCAAAATAAAGTGAGAGCAGTTGCCTTGTGACTTTCTGGCATAGAGCACTGAAGGCTGGGGGAACACACTGCAAAGGTCCTCAGATTATGTCTAGTTGTTTGAGAATTGCAAGGAGACCAGTGGGGCTGGAGCTGCGACATTGCAGGAGGAGGCAGGTGGTCATAGTGCACTCAGAAATGGAAGCGTAGCGGGTGAAATACAGATCTAGTAGGGCTTGCTTTCGGTTAACGGTACTGAGACTACTGTGGTGGGGGTATTCAATCTACAACTCACATTTATACATCAGTGTCAGTTTCTGATGGCTTAAGGTGGTAAATATTTAAAACAATACCATAAAAGATCAAGAAGAAAATACAATTGAATAACTGATCTCAAAGTATGGATGGCCTTTCACATTTTACTTACTACAATACGATTGTTCATATTGAAAAGTACATGACAAAAAATATCATAGCTAAGGAAATATTTGTGACATATGACAGAGGAAGACTTAATGCCCTTAATAAAGAATTTATATAAATCTGTTAAGAAAAAGCCCACCATTCCATAGAAAAATGAGCAAAGGACATGATCAGGAAAGATACAAAAGAAGGAAACACAATTGGCTGATAAGCATATAAAAATGGTTAACTTCTATAAAAGTCAAGGAATGAAAAAAGAAAATACCATTTTTATGCTTATTAAATTGCCAAATTAAGAGGGAGAAAGGATGGTACTTATAGAGGAATGGGCAAGTTTCTTTTGAAAATGTAAAATAGAACAACTTTCTTGAAGACCAGTGTAATAGTATTTATCAAAAATCCTTTTAAAATGTGTATGCTTTTTGAACCAGCAGTTTCACTTCTAGAAAAAAACCTACCCTGGAGGGAAAGAAATAGGTCACTGGGTATAATAGCAAAAAAATAAACTCAAATGTACAGCAAAAGGAGACTTATTGATAACTATGGTTCATTTCTATAACAGCATAATATACAGCTATTAAAAATTACATGGTGGCACATGCCTATAGTCCCAGCTACTCAGGAGGCTGAGGTGAGAGGATCATTTAAACCAGCCTGGACAACATAGCAAGACCCTGTCTCTGGAAAAAAAAAAGAAAGAAAGAAATTAAATAGGTTTTTAAAAAAGTATTCCTCTGTGCTCCAAATTAAAATCTGCCTCTGAAACTCTTTTTTAGTTATCGTGTAGGACTATATTAAATCATGTGTAAATATGTTTATGGAATTTCTAAATGGACAAAGTTTTTAAATGGTACAGATGTTTAGCATGATTTCAGTTTTGAAAAAACAAATGTAGATAAAATGACTAGACAAGTATACACTAAAATTATTATGGGAGTTAACTTTGGATGGTAGAATTTAAATAATTTTCCTTTTTTCTTGGTGCTTTTCTGTATCTTCCGAATCTATAGTAAAAACAAGTTACTTTTATGATAAAAATAAAAAACTTTAAGGAAAAAAGTATAATATATCAAAGACAGTTTTACCATTTTCTAAAATTATCACATTTGAAATGTATTCTTTGGAAATATCTGTTCTTTATTTTTATTACTATTGAGGACTAGAAAGCATGAACTACAGGTCCATTTGGTGCAGTCCCTTAACACTAAGAGGTAAAGGTCGATCATATTTCATTACAGTGAGCGCAGTGCCATTTTACTTCAGAAAGCAAATCCAAACACAAATAGAACTTAAAATATATCTTAACAATTTTCACTGTTGTGACACATTTCAATAAAATTATTAAACTTCATATGTTCTTATAGAACAAACACAAATGGTTACTTGGAGAGGAAAACAAAATTATTTTTAGCCAATCCCAACCATTGTCAATCAAGCCATTTTACTTCCCTCTGTACCTTCATGGATGGATGAATGGATGGTGGATACTTTTATATAAGATTAATGTATTCTAAACGAGTGACTTAATTATTTGCAGAAAGTGTGCAAATTCAACAGAATCAGGAATCAAAAGCAAATCCAGAAAGATTATGATAGTGAAGGCAAGCTGCAGGTTGAGTGAGGTAGAATGGAAATTAATAAAGACATCCAGGATGTCTGTTAGTGGTCTCAGAATCTGGCTGGGCTTCAGAAACATTTTACTAAACACAGAGTTTAGTAAAGTACACACTTCTGTGTCCCGCTCTCAGATAATCTGATTTGGAGGGGACTGAATAAAGTTTAAAATAAAAACAAGAAACAGAATAAAACCAAAGTAGTTTTAGACCATAGAAAACCTGAGAGACTAAGACTTTTACCCAGCCCTTAGAAAGCTGGAAGTGACATCTGCTGTACTACTTCACCTGGGAGAGCGAGACCTAGGGCACTTGTATTCCTACCCTCTAGTCCCATCCTGAGCTGAATGGTAAAAGAGATTCCAGCCTTGAGTCTTCCCAGTTTGTAGCATAGTTGTGATAAGCACTGAAATGGTCATTTTCAGGATTGTAGAATCTCAGTCTATCCCTTTTCATCTGTATGAAAAAATAAAAAATTCTCTGTACTACGTTTTTGTATTCATCTATACTAAGATGGGGAAACATTAGTCGTTGGCCATGTCAGCCCTTTCTTGGTTCCATAAAAGTAGCTCCGCAAATTTTGTTTTAAAAGCAAAATTTACTGTTAAAATTTACATGATCATTAAAACTTTCTTTTGATTGCCATTATTTTTCTAGAATCAGTCAAGTTTTCAATGATATGCAGCACAGGTCAAGTTCAAAGACCTTCAGACATCATATCGGTCTTGTACGTTACTAGTACTAGTGCAACAGGTTAGGGATAGGCAGGCCTATGGGGAACTGAAAGTTACATGCCCTGCTTATAGGCATTCAACTAGCAGCCCTGTGAGGCTGAGCAAGACAAGTCAGCAGGCTGGACTACATCAGAGCTTCTGCTAGTGAGACCCCTACTGGGAATCTATGAAACTGGAGTAGTGTTCACAAATCACATTTTTTACAAGTTTGATACTGTTCTTTCTTTTTAATATTAAAATTTATTTTAATAGCCCTTTAAAAAATGTTGAAAAACAAGTAGCTACTTATTACATGAAATAAAGGGTTGATAACTAGAATCTATATAGAACTCAGGAAAATCAACAAGCAAAAAAACCCCATTAAAAGTGGGAAAAAGACATAAACAGGACCTTTTCGAAAGATGACAGACTAATGGCCAATAAACATGAAAAAATGCTCAACATCTCTAATCATCAGGGAAATGCAGATCAAAACCACAATGAGATATCACTTAACTCCAGTGAGAATGGCTTTTACCAAAAAGTCCCAAAACAACAAATGTTGGTGTAGATGCGGAGAGATAAGAAAGAACACTCATACGCTGCTGGTGGGACTGCAAATTAGTAGAACTTCTGTGAAAAGTAATTTGGAGATACCTCAAAGGACAAAAAGTAGAGCTACCATTTGATCCAGCAGTCCCACTACTGGTATTTACCCAAAGGAAAAAAAGACATCTGCACTCGAATGTTCATAGCAGCACAATTCACAATTGGAAAGATGTGGAAACAACCCAAATGTCCATCAATACACGAGTGGATTAATAAAATGTGGTATACCATAGAGTACTACTCAGCCATAAAAAAAATGATGAATAACCCTTTTGATTATCCTGGATGGAGCAGGAGCCCATTCTTCGAAGTGAAATATCACAAAAATGGAAAAACAAGCACCACATGTACTCAACCATTAAATTGGTACTAATTGATCAACACTTACGTGCACAGATGGAAGTAACATTCATAGGGTGTGGGCAGGTGGGGGTGGGGACGAGTAAAGTCACACCTGATGGGTGCGGTGCACAATGTCTGGGGATTGGGCACATTTGTAGCTCTGACTCAGGCAGTGCAAAGGCAATATATGTAACCAAAGCGTTTGTACCCCCGTAATATTCTGAAATGAAATAATGAAATGAAAAAAATTATCCTGGTATTATCACTAGGACCAGGAAATATTGTAAATTATAACCCTAAACTCTTAGAATCTTTTGTATATAAACTGTATTGTTTTTATATAAATAGTCTTATCTATCTGTCTTTATTTTATAGTCATACCCTATGGTATTGCAGTATCGACCAAGAATTGATTTCGGTTAGACCAAGGGGCACAAATCTCTGAGATGAATCCTGCACTGTTTACTCGTCGACAGATTGCACAGTTAATGGTGTGTGGACTAGAAGGACACAACCAGATTTTCAGCATGCAAATAAGGCCATTGTCTATCTCTAAATTGTCAATTACATTTATGTTGTTTCTATTAAGAGCAAACCAAGTGCCATTCTGCTACTGAACCGTCTGCATAGGGTATTTGTGCTGTCTCACAGTGTGCAAGTCCTGGCTGAAGTCAGTTAGGTGTGCAGCCATGATTCAGCCTTCTGAATATTTTGCTTGCCTGTTCCAAGATTGTTCTAATGTTTAATTACACTAGTTAAAATGGCTCAATCTTTGTGGTGTTGCAGTTTTCACATACTTAGTATTTTATTAATTCTTGTTTAAATAGAGTACTGTACAAGAAACTAATAATTATCTTGAAATTGTTTTATATGGAAATATATTTAGAAAAGTGGTTTTTGAGCCACTATCCTGTTCTTGGTAAGCTTTTTGTGTAAAAAAAAAAAAATAGTTAATTCTTGAGTGTGCAAGTCCGTTTGCAAAGAATTTCAATTATTTAACATTAGAGCACATCATAATTGTAGACATTCTAAGCATCTGTCAGTGTAGTCTACTAATTGCACAAGGAAGGCATGTTAGCCCTCCAGATTGAAAATGTATGTGACTTTTTGGAGAACTGAAGTTAGATTCACAACCATTCGAAATGTTGGCAGCTGATCACCTTTACTTCTAATAAAATTAATGTGTAAGTAAGGTTAATCTTCTTTCATAATGCCTTATGACAAGCGGGTGCTGCTTCATGAAACTTCATTGTATAGCCCATTTTATGTATGTATCATTACATTGTTGCTGTCATTTAATGAGTGCATTGTTACTCTTTTTAAGTTGGCCTTAGGTATATGTTATTGTGGCATGCAGAGGGTTATGATTTTAAATATTAGGATTTTTAGAGCATATAACATTAGCTATTTTATGGATTTCAAAAGTCTCAAAACAGTTATAGATTAAAACTGTTATCTTTTACATTTCCAAACCATATGCATAAAATAGAATAAATGCAGTGTAGAAGATAAACATGTCAACCAAAATTAATGGTTTAAGGGTATTTTATTTTAGATCCTGTAGTAATCAGGAGGAAGTGGGAGGATCATTTTATACATGAGTTCATTAAGGTCAGAGCTGTGATAATGTCTTGTGTTTTGCAGTTTTAAGTCTTCCATTCATTTTGGGGTTAGTCTGCAAGTCAAAGAAAGTCTTGTTACCTTAAATTATATTAAAAACTTCATTTAAAATCCTTTAAAATTTACAGTTTTCAAAAAATTTCTTTGGAAATTATTAATTGCTTTGAAACAAATTAATCTCTGAAACTTAGGAAAAATATTTGTTTTAGAAATCTAACATGAGCACAATCTATGTGTTACGCACTTAGTTTTTATACTGTATATGTGGTAAATAAATGTGCTACATTTTCCAGCAAAATGTATCACAAATTAATGCCTTCTGAATTTCAAAATGCTTCTCAGAAATAAAACATTGTACAACTCTAAGAAACATACAAAATACAGCTAAATCTTGATACATTTCACAATATGAAGCTGAAACTTCATAACTATCTTTTCCTTACATCTTTTTTCCAAGTCAAAAAGTCTATTAAATTTTTCAGTTGTCCTGACTTTTGTGAAAAAGGTTATGGCAATACTTTTCTTAACTTCATTTTGTTGGATCGTGTTTGTTCTTGGGAGGACTCACAAGCAAAATCTAAAAGGCAGATTTTTGTTAACTCTTTGTAAATGGTTGGAAAAGACCATTACACTCAACCAAAAACTGAATTTGGATCTGGCTATAGAAATTATTTTGCTATGCTGTGAAACTCAGTTCCCAGACATCCTTGAGAACTTTCAAAAATTATAAATTTGTCACCTATAGGTCAGTGATCAATATAGTGTTTTGTATGTGGAAGTTAACCTTAATTCATCAATTTAAAGTGTATTTTTAAAAACCACAAATGAGACTTGGATGTTTTGGCTCCCCGGCCGAAACTTATGGCCACAAATGAATTTTATCTACCCAATCTCTTTAGATTTGGCTCGTTGCCTGATCATATGAAATTTCACTATTTTCCAAGGAAATATATAGGAAGTAATTATGGAACTGAGACTAGTTTTATATAAAATTGTTTATTTACTGTTAATGTATTAACATTTTTATTGAAATGCAATGGAATATGTGCCAAAACGTGAAAACCTTATGTAAAGAAAGGCATCAATTGTCATTTCGGGAAAGGTACACATTTTTTGATGATTCTGAGTAATAGGTGTTATCACTACCAGAACCACACACTTCTTCAACCAACTTCTTTTGGTATATTCAACTACGACTTTCTAAGTATGGGACTACTTTCATGTCTAGTTATACACTATAGCCCAGTTAATTGCCCCCTAAGTCAGGTTGTAGAATTTGCAAGAAACAATACAGTACAGTTACAGTACAGTAACTTTTGTGGTTAGCTTTATAAATTTAGGGTGCTTATAAAACTATATAAATAACCTATAGGAATAATCATCTGAATTCATAAAAGCAGAGAATAAAAAAACTAAATGTTTTTCTTTAATCTGTTGTTTCTTAAGCAATAAACTGAAAGAACTTTATTTCCATAAAAGGTTTTATTTTCTGTTTTATCTGCCTTAGAAATCATAGACACAAAAGAGTCCAGGAACCATGGATATAAAGGATGTCCGGGGTTTATAAATATTACTTTAATTGAAGTAATCACATCAGTTAATGGAGAAATCAAAATATACCCTTTTCTCTAGATTAACAAGACACTTCTGAGTATGAAAACTAAACTAAAAGGCTCATCGTAATATTTAGTCTGGGTTGTGGGTAACTTGAGTAATGTCTTCTAACAACTTTTAGAAAAGCATATTTCTTTATTCATTGAAATTTCTTCGTTCAATCTATCCCATACTAATGTGCCACATTTTATAAATGTAATGACTTTGCTCAGCTATATTATATACTCAAATGTAATCTAAATTTAAACTGATTCTTTAAGAAAAAATGTGTTGTATAATATTGTGAACTGTTTAGCTTTACTGAAATATTTAAGAGAAAGTGCCTCATTGCTAAAGTGCATTTCTGTTTTAGATTTACTGCATAAAGTTTGAGTTATCTGTACCTGTCTCTTATGAATGGTTTCGTATCTAAATAGGCTCTTGTAAATTAGAGTAACCTTTTTCTTGAAGGATTTACATAAGAATATAGATATCACCAAAGACATTTTACTGTTAATTAATAACCATGTTGGAGAGACAGTTTTAACAGTTGGAGGTTAGAAATGTTTAGATTGCAATTTCATTTTATATAGTTAGGCAATAACCTTGATTAATTTCTAAAATATCACCAAAGAAAGGCTTTAAACTGAATTTCTTGGTGAGATCAGTCAAATACAGGTTTTTCTTGCAATAATCAGAGCACACTTTCTTTCAAATATGTTGTTTTCCAGCACCATCTGACAGATCTTAGGAAATCCTAAAAAGTGAGGAAGAGGTAAACATTACAAATAGCCTCCCTGTGGATGAAAAGTGAGAGAAATACAGATTTTGAAAAGAAAATTGAGATTTTTAAATTTTAATTTGAGAAGCGTTTTATTTCATGGAGGCAGTGTAAACTAAAATTAAGCTTTATTTAGCTCCTAGATTCTTCGTAATATGAGAAATTTTATTAAAGACAGACTTTGGTAAATGTACTGACATGCTTACTTGTGTAGAAAAGAGTACTTTCTGTTGGACTTGTATAAGTGTTTTTTCTATATTCAGAAACAAAATTTTCGTAAGGGCCTGTGGTCCCCTCCCCCCACAAAAAGTAACTGTCTTCTCAGCAATTGGTTTATTGTTATTAGAATTTAGCCATACAACCAAATTTGGTGAAATGCGATCACAGAACAAGCTTTGTACATCAAAAGGAAGTTCACTACCCTCCTTATACCATTTCTTCTTGGGAATGTACGCTATGGGCCACCTTAAAACTCATATTTAAAGTCTTTCTGACAGGTCACTAGGTAAATCTCCTTGGGTAGAATAAAAATGGGTGCACGCTCTATTCATTACATGCTCTGGCTGGTTTATCGTAAGGAATTGTCCAGCAAGCTAAGCTTTATACCAGTAAGATGTTGGTTGTAGGAACTTCAAAAATGAGTTTGCCAAAACTTTAATTTCTGGATTATAAATACAAAAACTTGAAATGTCATTATTTTAAGATGTATATTCCTATATTTTGGGGAACAAGAGGAACATGTCTGCTAAAATCAAAAAATATTAAATACACTAGAGACTCAAACCCTTTCAAGGCACAAAATAACCAAGTGTTTCTGGATTTACTTGATAAACCTAGGTCAGTAATATTTTGATGGAAAACATCAGATTGAAGGTTTATTAAAATGTACTTAAATATACAAAATTTCATAGTTTTGTTTTTCTTGCAGTGGTGTTTTTCCACTAATTTCAAAGTGATTCTCTTTCTAGTTTAATAGTTATCACAAATGTGTTTACTTGCTGTCATACTTTCAAATAAGAATGAAAATGCTTGAGCATTTCCTTTTCAGAAAGTAGTAAAATTAAAAACTTATTTTAGATGCTCATTCAAATGTGTCTGTATCCTCGTTATGCCCCTTTTTCTATGACTCAAAACTGATTTTTCAGAGATGCTTTTTAATTACTTTTAATCTAGAATCAGGTGAAACATATATGTCAAATACCGGGTTTAGTTTTCTTCCATCTTATAGAGCTTCGTGCAGTAAGAAACCAATATAGCACAAATGAAGATTAAATGTTTCTGGGTAATGTAGAGACAGTAACCAGATTTATTTATCCATACAGTCCACTGGAGCAGGAGTTCTACACATTAAAAATGTAATGGGATCAGCCTAACATTGTTTGGGGTCAGTTTTCTTTTGCTGTAATTTTTAGAATGGGGATGGGGGCCTAAGTGTCCTTACAAAGCTGTGGTCCACGACGAGAGCGTGGGGGGAGTACCAGTGTTCTGCTGCTTTCCTGCATCTGAGCAACGCAACAGAGAGCATCAGTTTTTAATAGAGTAGCCCTCACAGTAAATTATAGAATATATTGTAAAGTTATGTTGCTAATTTTCCTTTGAAATATAAAATATTTTAAGCTTTTTGTCAAAAGTGGTAACATCTTAATACAAATAAAAACCTTTTTGTGGTTGTAAGATTTAGCTTATAAATCATTCAAATTGAAGTGAAAGAATTACCAGGTCATTGTTAATGACTTAGTCTATTAAGAATATATGTATTTTTGTAAAGGAAAAGCACTTGTAGATATTTAATCAGTACAAGATACGTCTTTTGCAGAAATGCTGCTTAGAGATTCTCTTTAAATATTTTTTATTTTTGTGCTCAAATGTATTTTCTGTTGATCTATGGAATGTTCTGTACAAAGCTGTATGATTGTACTGTTGGGCTAGATACTTTTTTTTTTAAAATCTGGACTTAGCCAAGTATATTTGACCATGTTAAAAATAGTTATCTTTGTTATTAAAAATTCGATTGCATAATTTATTGTTGTTTGTCATCTGTTAATATTAGTTGCAGATTGCAGCCTTCATTAAAAATGTCTCCATTAAGTACTACTCCTGTAGCAAATTGTATTGGAATTTTTGAGATCATAAACATTTTCTAAAGATTATTCAGCTATTTAGGTTAGGATGGTAGACTACTCAAATAATACTTAAGGTGTATATACACACACACACTCTCTCTCTCTCTCTCTCTCTCTCTGAATTGTTTCATTAGATCAATTAAATCCAGCAAATCTTTTGAAAGTATTCAGAACCAAAAGTAGGGCCCAAGTGAATTGAAAGAAAGACTGTTTCCTTCAGCCAGTTAGATACCTTAGCTCTGTTTTAGTAATACCTTCCCTGTACCCTAGCCTCAGGAATTCTAGTTAGGCTAAAGGGAGACATTTAAACCTTCCTAAATTGTGATGGTTTCTATCCCCTGCCCCATTGTTATTTTGGTGCCTAAAGCTTTTTCTTTTGTTAGTGAAACCGCAGAGGTAACTAGAAACCCCAGCACTTGCGGTAGATAGATATGGAAAGTAGCTTTCCTCTGAAGCAGAATGTGGCTTCCTTCTGTATTCCAGCTGCTTTCTTCCAGGCTGCTGCAGAATGCGAAAGAACATGGAAGATTGTGCACAGGAAGTGCTCAAAAATGTAGTACACGTTATTTTAATCACATGTCATTGGCCAAATGTGGCCTCACTTAAGCAAGGCTGGAGAACCTAGTGAAGCCATGTCCCAACAAGGAAAACAGTTTTGTGACCTGCTAATTAGTCTGCCACACCTCCATTTGAGAAAAGGTTTCCCCAGGTCTTTGAAGTGTTTTGTCAACACAGCCCCAGCTCTGATCTTTCCACTAGTTTGGAAGGAGATAGAGGGGTCTTATACTCAGCCTAGGCCTGAGAAGCCCAGGAGTCAGCCTCTGCTTTCTGTGTGGCTGGGGAATTTGCAAGTATTTTGCCGCAAGCCATGTAGAACCCTGCTTGACACTGCAACCCTTGTCATGGAATTTGGGGTGCCAGGATACCCACCCTAGCAATCGAATGGAGAATCATGCCCAGAAAGAATAAATATACAGCAATCACTGTATTCCTCAACTGGGTCCACCCACCCAGTAAAGACCGATACACCAAGACAGCAGGAGTTGCAGTGGAGAAAGTTTAATGTTGCAAGATGCCAGGCAAGGAGATGGGAGTAATTTTTCAAATCCGTCTCCTTTTGAGAATTTGGGGGTTAAGATTTTTAAAGGTGGTTTGGCAAAGAAAGGGCTCAGGAATTGGGTCTGCTGATTGGCTGGGGATGAACTCATAGCGTTGGGAAGCAGAACTGTCTTCTTAGTAAACAGAAGTTCCTGGGTAGGGCATCGTGGCACTTATGCAGGACTTGTTAGATGGATTCCCATGCATGGCCACCCTGAATGCAAAGTCCAGAAGATACCTCAAAGACCAGTCTTAGGTTTTACAATAGCGACGTTATCTATAGAAGTGGTTGTAGAAGTCACAGATCTTGCCTCTGTCAAGGATATTGGGCATTTAAGCAGTAAGCAGTTATAGCAGTAGGGAAGTTGGGGAAAAAAAGGCTGGTTAACTTTTAGCTATTTCTATACCTGTATAGAAATCATACTTTTATCACTATTCCTGCCATATGGCCTTACGTTATTTTAATATTGCCAGTTTCACCACTACCAATTGAAAACACTAAAGCCCTGTTTTTCTCCTTAAAAAGCCCTGCTCCTACAAACCATGCTCCTCAGGAATTCCCTGTTCCTCCTTAAAAAACAATGCTCCTGCTAAGGAAGCCCCATGCTCCAAAGAACCTTTGGTCCTCCTAGGAAGCCCTGCTCCTCCTACAAAGACCTGTTCCTATTTACAGCGCCCTGCTTATGCTTACGAAGTTCCTCTCATTGAACAAACCTGCTCCTACAAGCTCTGCTCCTCCTAGGAAGCCCTGCAACACCTTTGAAGCTCCCCTGATCCTTACACAGCCCCACTGCTCCTCCCACAAGGTCCTACTGCTACAAAGTCCTGCTCTTCCTACAAAGCTTGCACATCCTCACGAAACCGTATTCCTCCTTACGAAGCCCCCTCCTCCAAACCAAGCCTTGCTCCTCCTCAGGAAGCAGCACTTCTACAAATCCCTCCTCCTCTTCACAAAAGCCTTCTCCTCCCACAAGGCCCTGCTGTCCTACAAAGTCCTGCTCCTCCAACAAACCCTACTCTTCCCACCAAGCTCGCTCCTCCTACAGAGCCCCGCTCATTCTTATAAAGCCCCGGCTCCTTCAACAAATTCTAATTTATCTTTACAAAGCCCAGCTTATCCTACCAAAGCCCTCCTTCTCCTTACAAAGCCCTGCACCTCCTACAAAGCCTGTTTCTCCTTACTGTTGGCCTAAAGGAAAATAAAACTCAGGCAAAGTTAATATGAGTAGAGAGTTTACTTGGACCAGGTTTGAGGACTGCAGCGCTGGAGCATAGATTCTAGTTGCCCTGAATGTACACCAATTAGCAGTTACAAGTGGGTTTTTAAAGGAAAAGAAGAGGCAGTTCCCAAATTGTTTAGCAATAATTTACATTGAAATAACAAGCTATTGATTGGCTATACATTGTTCTTTGTACAAATTCCAGGAACATGAAGATAATGGCTGAGTAAGCCAGTCGGGAACAAAATGCCTTTAAACACCATTCAATTGCCCTGAGCCGGGTGCAGGGCGGGGAGGGGGTTGCTGGAGTCCCATGCTCTCTGGGCCTGATCAATTTTGCTGTACTTCACACAGCTGACAGCTCTGAGCTGTTTTTCCTGACTCATCACAAAGCCCTCCTCTCCTGCACTGTATTGCCCTGTTCCTCCTAGAAATCCTCCCTTCTCCTGTAAAGCCCCGCCCATCCTTGCGAATCCTGCTTCTTCAAAGCCCCAATTCTCCTACAAACCCTGCTCCCCACAGAGCTCTGGTCCTCTCGGCAGAGCCTTGCTCCTCCTGCAGATCCCGGCTCCTTAGGAAGCCCTGCCACTGCTACGTGCCCTGTTCCTCCCGTGTCTGCTCCTCTCTGCAAAGCCTCCTTCTCCGTACAAAGCCCCGCGCATCAAGTTCCTTATTAAAAGCCCTTCTCTTGCTACAAACTCTGGTCCCCTCACAAAGGCCTGCTCCAGAAAAACCCCTTCTCCTTAGAAATTGTGCTCCTCGTGCCCAGCCTTGCTCTGCCTTCCAAAAGTTCGCTCCTCCTTACCAAGCCCGGTTCATCCTAAACAGGCCAATTTACATCCCATCACCTCAAGCAGCCTTATCCCGACTTCCCTCCCTCTTCCTAACACTTAGCTCACTTATCACAACCACAGTCCTTGAAGCTTGTTTGTCCTCCCGCTAGATTATGAGCTTTGAAAGGACGTTGACTCAGTTGCTGTATTATGTCCGCACCTTCACAAACACACACGCTTGCACAGTACCTGGCGCCGGTAAACAACGGGGAAAGAAAACCGATTTCGGGAACAAGTGTCGCCTACGACAGCCTTCCGCAGTTTGCGGGGCAGTCTCCCGTCTCCCCACTGGCTCCACCTCTGACTCAGAACTCCCGCGTGGTAAGTGGGAAAGGTGCCAAGGTGCCACGTGAGCCTTTCCTCGCTTTAAAAACAGACACCCTCATCCTCCTGCGTAAGGTCTCAAGATTCATTCCTCCGGGTTGACGGTGTGCCCTCTCACAGTGCAGGTCCCCTGAGCAAGGCTGTGTGCCCTCAGATCCTTTCCCCGCCCGCTGTGAGCCTCAGACCACCATCGGTCGGTGTCCGTGCTTGCACCAGAAGCCCGAGCGCAGCCTGGGCGAGAAGGAAGCGCGCCCTCCAAAGGAGGCCGAAGCCATGAGGCATCTGCCCAGGCTGCCTGCTAGACTGCGAGCTTGCAGACGCGCTGCACACCTCCTCTTGCCAACTCGCTTCCCGCTGCGCTGCCGGCCGGTGAGCGCTAGGAGGGCAGGAAGTGTCCTCCCTTTCCCACCACGTCCCCAGCTTTGTACCTCACCACCTCACCAGGAAGTACTGGCATGAATGGGGGAAGAAGTGAATCCTTCCCAAGTCAGAGCACTGGGCCCCCAGGAATCCCCCGTCATTGCCGAGGTGACGATGCCATCAAGTCCCCAGCCAGCCTCTCTTTTCCCTCCCTTTTCCTCTTCTCCAGAAATTAGCTCACTCGTGCCTTTAGCACATGAGACCCGCTGGGAGCAGAGTCGGGGGCTCCTGCCCGACCGCCCCGGCTGAGCGGGGCCCAGCTGTGTTCGTAGCTGCCACGGCTCACAGCTCCCGCAGGGACAGACAGGGACAGACACGGCTCACAGCTCCCGCAGGGACAGACAGGGACAGGCAGGGGCAGGGGGGAGGCAGAACGGGGACAAAGCAGTACGAGCCGCCGGCTATGAGGGAAAGCAGAGTCGGATGTTTCTGTCTCTTTTCTCTCCTTTCCGCAGTTTTTCCGGCCTCACTGTCTCCTACCTCTCTCTCACCTAAGTTTTCCCTCTTCTGAATTCTCTCTCTACCTTGCGCTTTTGTTTCGCCTCTCTCTTCCCTCCTCCATGGTCTCTTCTCTATGCTCAACCGCTTCTCACATTCTCCTTCCTTTGCCAGCCTGTTTTTCTCCTGCCTCTTTCTGGGTGTCTCTGTTCAGTTCCTTTCTGTCATTTCATGGACTCTTGTGAGATCTTCTCATTCTCTTTCTCCTTTTTCCTTCTCTCCTCCATCCTCTTCCAGGTCAGTTTTTTTGTTTGTTTTATGGTTTTCTCTTGGTCTTCTGCCCTACCCCAGGAGTCGCTCTCCTCCACGAACCAGATTTCCACTCGCTCCACACACTCACACACGCAGGGAGGTGGAAACAGCAGAGAGCGTCTTGCAGGAGCAACTGCGCTTGGATCCCTCAGCCGATGCCGCCAACCTCTGGCCAGACCTCTCTGATGCGGCCCAAGGACCAACGTAATCTTCGTCCCTTTCAGAGGGTGTGACGGCGAATCAGTTTGCCAGGACTTGCATAACAAAATACCACAGGCTGGGTGGCTTAGACAAAGTTATTTTCTCAGAGGTCTAGAGGGTGGCACTCCAAGGTCAAGGTGCTGACGGGTTTGGTTTCTCCTGAGGCCTCTGTCCTTGGCTTGCAGATGGCCGCCCTATCGCCGCGCCCTGGCACAGTCCTTCCACTATGCAGGTGCACCCCTGGCGTCCCTTTCTCTCGTAAGGCCACAAGTCATACTGCATTAGGCCCCACCCTTATGACTTCATTTAACCTAAATTATCTCTTTAAAGGCCCTGTCTCCAAATACAGTCACATTCTAAGGCGCTGAGAGTTAGGACTTCAACATACACATCTTGGGAGGACACAAATTCAGTCTGTTACAAAGAGCTGCCTGGTGCCCCACAGACCTGGCTGCAAATGCAGGGTCATTCTTTAGTTAACTGGGCAATTTACATAACCTCACTGAGCCTCAGTTTCCACACTTGTAAAGCAAAAATAATTATAACGTAATTATATTCATTCCATAGTTTTGTGGAAGAATGAAATGTGATGTAAAGAGCTCGGAGCAACGCCAGAGGAATCACTAAGAGACAGCACAGTTGTTTTCAGTTTCTTTCTTCTCATCACCTGCAGGTCACAACCCTTAGTTATATCAATGTGCCGTCCTTGATTTGCTTTAAGAGCTAAAACGCTGCCAAGGAACTAAAATCTTGCTTATGTAGAGCTATTCCAATCACATGGTAGTACATAAAAGTCATGCCCACTGAGTGTGCTAATACTTAAAGGGCCTAGCACAGGGTCTAGCACATAGTAGTCTCTTTATAAATGTCTTCCCTTTCTCTCATACCCATTTACTCATCAAAACAGACTCATGAGGCTGGCATTCCTAACTCCATCTTACTGATGTGAAAGTGAATCTAAGTAACTCACAATCACCAGGGACGTGTTTGGGTCTCCGTCACAGGCCTTTCTTTTTCCAAGGGTGGTCCCTGCCCTCAGGGTCGCTGGCTCTTTGGGTCTGAGAGCTGAGAGATCTAGAGAAGACCACACTCAGGACCTCCTGGCCACTCGAGGATGGATAGTGTAGAGGATAAACTCTGGAAGCCAGCATGTGCCCAAGAAGATACACCACGTACATCATTCATGTGGTCACATTGTTTTAGTTGAGACAGAGTCTTGCTCTGTCACCCGGGCTGGAGTCCAGTGGCGTCATCATAGCTTACTGCATCCTCAAACTCCTGGGCTCAAGCAATCCTCCTCCCTCAGCCTCCCGAGTAGCTGGGACTACAGGCACACATCACCCACCATGCCCAGCTAATTTTTAAAATTGTAGAGTCTTGGTATGTTGCTCAGGCTGATCACATTGTTTTGAGCACTGACTACACAAGGTCTGTCCAGAAAGTATCCAGCCATGTAATATGAAAAATAGAGACATGTATTGAAGATGATACAAGAAACATTAAACATAGGACAATGATGCCTCAGTCCCCTTCAAAGCAGGCACCTGGGGACCTCACACAGTTTTCCCAGCATCTCTTAACCTAACCCGTACACGTTCAACATTCTCAGGTGTTCTGCTTGTTGCAGGTCTTCCAGAATGTAGATCACTTTCAACAGATTCTCAACCATCTTGGAAGCATTTGTGCCACTCTTCTATTTGCGCTGCACTCATTGCATCGTCCCCGAAAGCCTTCCGAATCACCCCAATGGTTTCTGTGGAGGAACACTCAAGCCTAACACAAAACTTGATGCAGATTCGTTGTTCCACCCAGTCACTTTGAATGCGACGGCCACACCATACACATGCTCACTCAACAGCATCTAGCACCCCACTGACTAGTACAGTGAAGTTGGCACTGTTCATACATGTGCATCCCAGTCCACTCTCCTTGGCTGCCAGATTACATGGATGTCACGGTAACTGTTCTCATTTTATCGACTATGCCTGGATACTTTCTGGACAGACAGACCTCGTATGCCAGGTACTGTGCTGGGCTCTGTGGATACGATAGTGAGCCAGATTCCACCTTTACACGGACGGAGCTGACAGGATAGTAGGACGTGGGCACGTGCAAAGAGGTAGACATTAAACTCACACAGTAAATGCCTAATACAAAGAGTGGTGAATGTTCTGAAGAAAATAAGTATGATGAGAAAGAATGAGGGGGCCAGACCTTTCTGAGATGACATTTAAGCTGAAACCTGAAATGCAAGCTGAGCCGAGCAGGCCAAGAGCAGGGGGAAGAGTATTCTCAAAATAAAGTCTTTGCAGTAAGAGCTGGGAGCAGCCAGCACCCTGCAGAAAGCCAGTGTGACCAGAGTAGGACGCTAGCAGGAGGGTGATGGGACAGAACCTGGCAGGAGGAGGCAGGGCCAGGTCAGCCAGACACTTTCAAGCCATATATAAAAGCTTGTATTTTATTCTGAGCACAATAGAAGGATTTTAAACAAGGGACTGAGATCATCTTATTTACATGTTTAAAATTAAATTATCACTCAGGAGCTTGGTGGAGAATAGATGTTCAGGGGTAGGGGCCAGGATAGGGACGGAAACAGATTAAAAGACTCATGCAGTCATCCAGGTAAGGAAACTGCCAGGGTCCCTGGGCGGTGGCGGTGGCGCCCAAGATGAAATAAATGCTGGCAGAGAAAAGTGGGTTCTGCACACCCCCACCCTAGGGCAGGGTGCCTAATTCAGTGTAGCCTAAGTTACTAGCTGATGGGTGAATCTCTAGCTGGGAGTAGTGTGGAGAAAGGATCCTGAAACACCTTCCCCACCAGCCCCATCCAGGGCTCCCCACAGAACCGGTCACCCCACAAGCACTGGCCCAGCCGACTCTGGGATGACCTGTCAGAGCCTCCCACTCCCCCTCCCCCGCTCTTCCCCATAGCCCTCTGCATACCCCTGCCCCGTCACAGGCCTTGGAGTGACACAGCCTGGATCCTAGTTTGGGCTCTACCACCGATTAGCTGAAGGATGGGTAAATCACGCACTCTCTCAATGACCATAAGACTCGAACATAAATGAAACATTGAGCTAGCAGAACTCACGAAATGTCATTAAAACACCTATGTATTTTCCTTGTGCCTCTTGCAGTCTGCTCCCACTGGATGAAACCTCCAGCAGTCCCCAGGGGCTTTTCCAGCACACTTTAACATCACAGAACACAGTCCCGATTCAGAAAGTAGCATGTCCGATTCAGTCTATCAATAACTCTTCAATACTCATTCCAAGCACTTCTCCTCTACTCCCTACTAGAGTCTGGAATTGGGTCATTTTCCTTCCAGAAACGGAGGATGGTCAGTCTCCTTCCGTCTGACTGGTTTTGGCACGTGGTGGGTCAGGAAGGGGCACAGGATACAGCAGGGCAGGTCCTAAGTCAGCGCCAAGCAACCTGGGCCTGACGGGTGTTTAAAGCTGTCAGCAGTCTTTCTCAGTTCTCTGGAGGGTCCCCTCCCTGACCCTTCAACCACCGATCCCCTCACCTCGCCTTCCATGCCTGTGCTGCAGCCCACAGCCTCTCATTACAGGCATTTGCTCTTCCCACAGGCTGCCATCGTGGACGGGATTCCCACTGCAAGTCCCTCATCTGGTCCCCAAGAGTCACACAACTCTAACCCACCATCAAAGGTGAGTCTGTGCCTATCTGCGCAGCAGCCATGCTCACTCTCCCTCCCTCTCTGCCCTGAGGCCTGGGCTGAGGGCACAGCCTCTTGTCTTTAGATTCCTCCAGGTGTGTCAACTCCAGGCAAGGTGTCGCATACTGCAATTACGCGTGTCAAGGGTGCTGCCGAAGCCCCACTCTCACCAGGCTGGGTGGGTGGAGCAGCGCCCTCCAACCCTCCACCTGGAGGACGGTGTTCACAGCCCAGCTCACTCCGCAGAAAGCCTCTGCCTAAATCCTCCCTCCTGAGTCCCTGGATTATATCTTTGGAAACTGGAAGGAGAGTCCCAGCCAACCAAGTAACCAGAATCTGTAGGCAGTTTAGCATCACCAGGTATGAGCAGACTTCTCTCTGCCTTTCATCCACCTTCATGTCTGATGGAACAGAGGTTGTCCAGGCTCCTGAGAGAACACGGCTCTCTCTATGGTCACCTCGTCCAGATGCAAGATAACATACAGCCCTTCAGACAAAATTCAGGTCCTGATGGCAAAGGCAGGTAGAAAGAGCCGCTGTGCCCTGCTTTGCAGCGTCCAGCCCAGGCTGAGGCCCTGTGCTGGCCCAGGCTACTCTCTCTCAAAACAGCTCTCCCAAGAGCCAAGGGCTAGACTGAAGACACGGAAAGTGAGGCCAAGCCTGCCACCCACTTCTGGGCATGCAACCAAGTGCAGAGTGACCCTGGACTGGGAACCAGCATTAGGGACTGAAAGGCAGAGGGCTCTGCTCCCTGGAGTTGGGGCCAGCTGTCCTGGGCTGGTCAGTTCTACCTGCTGGCGTCAGATGGCCTTCATTGCTCACGCCTCCCATGTGGAAGCAGTTGGGGAGCAGCTGCCGAGGGGAGTGTATATGTTCAGGGAAGTTTTCCCATTTAGGCTGACCAGGAAGTGAGAGGCAAGGGGCCTAGGCTGGTGACTCTGATTCCTAAAGATGTGCTCACAGAAGAGCTCCTGGCGGCTACCACTGGGGGCTCCTGCCAGGGGCAGCCTGAGAGCTCTGGGTTGAGCGGTGTGGTGATGGGACATAAGCAGGGATCCCGGAGTGGGACCAAGGTGGGCTTCACTCCTAGTTAAGCCACTCAGTAGCTGTGTGGCCTTAAGCAGGTCACTTCCCCTCTCTAGTCCCTGCCTTGGCTACGTCACCCTGGAGCTCCTTCTTCCTAGCACACATCTCATTTGCAACTTCTTGCGTAGCATCTGCCGTCCCACCAGAATGCAAGCTCCCCGTATGCACAGGCCTCGCCTATGGCGGTACTCAAGGAAAAACACCACCTCAGTGAATAATAGGAGCAGTCACTCTCCTGTGCTATAAACTCAAAGATGCTGTTATTAATTCAGAAAGTCACAGTATCAATAACTCTAGGCTAGGGCAAGAGGACATGCCATCCAGTTGGGCCACTCAGGCCACAGGATATTGTGGGGAGTGGGAGTGAAGGATTATAGTCTCTGCCCTGGGAATCTAGAGAAGGGGGTGCTGCTTGGCTAAAGTCACATACCCCAAATCACCCCAAGGCAGCAGACAGATATCTCATACACACACACGTGCACACACACACACACACTCTCTCTCTCTCTCTCTCTCTCTTCCCCACATAAATGGTATAGTTTCAGGGGGCCCTGGCTTTCTGGGCAGCTTGACAAGTCAGTCTCCACCCTGGGTTCAGGTGAATGCAGGAAACGAGGGCACCTGAGCTCATGCCCAGCTTCTGCCCCACCTGCTCCAGCATGAAATCACTCAAGTTCATAGGCAGCAGGGTTGCTCAGGGGAAGAACACCACTGTCATCCTCTGGGAATCACACTGCAGGGCCCTGGGTAAGAGCAGAGGATTGCTGTGTGGGTGGCTTTATATACAACCTTAAAATAATTAGGCACATGCTCTGTGGCCTCCATGTGTACTCTTGCTTCAAGCTCTGCAAATTCAGGCGTGTATTTGCACAGTTGCTCAAGGCTCAGGCTTAATTAGTCATGAGCTACCATTCTTTTATGCCTTCAATAAATGTTTGTTTTATTAAGCCCTACTATGTTAGCTGTTGTGTTAGTGCCAAGCCCTTTAGGGAACTCATTGTCCTTACTGTCAACTTCTCTAGTGAAGCTGATGTCGTCCCAGTAAAGCCTCATGTTTGCTCATGATCTATAAGTTCCATCCAGACCTGCCTGGACCTTTCTTCCATCCCTTACCCCTGCCAATTTCTCCCCATTACTAAGGATTTGCTCATGTTCCCCCACCTCCTGCTTTATTCAGTTAACTCCAAACAACTCTTCCAGTCTCAGCGTAGGCATCATTACCTAGTGAATGAACACTTCCCAACTCAACTCAGGAGACCTTCCTTCAGAGAAAACTTTCCTGATCTCCATGGTCAGGGTACTTACCAGGGCTTCTAATGGAGTCAACCCTCCCACTAGAGGCTCTGGTAAGCATCAGGTATCTTATCGTGTCACACTGGCAACGTTATGCTTGCGGGATTGGATTAATAGCTCTCTCCCATGTTAGGCTGTTGAACTTGACAATGTCTATTAGATTCACCTCTGAATCTCCAGGGCTCAGCACAGTGTCTAACACATAGCAGACACTCCAGGAATATTTACTAAATGACTGAATTAAATAAATTCAATGTAAAATGTGGATAAATTCAATACATGTTTGATGGCTTGAATTTGACCAATGCTTATTGGGTTTTCCAAAAAACTTACAGTATGAGAAAAGGCAAATTGCGCCAAATGAGAACCACTGATATGTATTTTCATGGAGCTCGAATCGGACAACTTGGTCAAACTGTGGAATTGATGGGGAATTTGTGACAGGCTGACAAAGAGACTGTAGTTACATTCTGTGGTCAATAATACCCCCATCCTGCTCTGTTTGCACTCTTTACTAAGAGCTACTTTTCCTGACATTGTTTTCATGACTCTTCGCCTCTCCTCCTCTTTTCCCCTCCTATGAGTCTTTCAATTGGCTTCACCATCAGAAAAACCAATTGAATATGCATGCTCTTTGATCCAGACATTCCAGCTGAAGGACTCTAGCTCGGGGGACGACTACCGTCATTCAAATGATATAACACAAAAGAATGTTCACAGCAGCATTGTTTATAACGGCAAGAAAATGGAAACAATATAAACGTCCACCAATAGAGGAATATACTAATAAATTCACACTACGACATTGTAAAGAACGTAGAAGATCTGCGTTCTGATGGGGAGAGTTGCATCTGACATCTTGCAAGGGAGGAAAAAGCGAGTTGCAGTGTCAGGTGTATGTTATGTAATCTCTGCCACAATAAACTCATGAGTATGTGTTTGTGTAAGCATGGTAAAAATCTGGAAGAGTATACATTCAAAGAAGGTGACCTTCATTTCTTGCTTTATACTCCTTCGTATTATCTGAATTTGTGACCAAAGTATGTTACATTTCTAGCTTAAAAATTCCAACAATATAAGTGACACAGTTGCTTATTTATTGTCTGTCTCTCTTCACTAGGATGAAAACTACATACGGGAAGGACTTAGTCCATCATCTCTCACTGCCGTATCCACTGTGCCTGGCACACAGTAAGTGCTCAATGCATATTTTTTATGAATGTCAAATCTATCTTTAAAAAAGCAAAGTCCATTTTAACGAAATCTGTCTTCCACCTCCTCCTCTCTGACTCCTGCATGTCTCTGTTGGTGAATTGATCGGGTACTGAGGAAGCTGAAATCCTCTGCCTCCACCTGGTGGGCCTGGAATTAAGGCTGATCCCTTGCCGGCATCACTGGTTCTCCTGACAAATAGACTGGAAACCCGCGAGGCCTCCCACATATACGTGTGAAAAAACTTGACAACCTCAAAGTTCTTATGTGATAAAGCTTCAAGTAACAAAGAATGTTTTAAAAGAGAAACCTTGATATGGGTTTAAAGTTCATCCATCCAAAAAATAAGAGCTAGAAAAGACATAGTAAGTAACAAAGAAAGAACAAAAGCCTGTACTGTCAGCCTAGTAATTGAAAGGTCACAACTGTTTAACCACCAGATAATTCAATCTATTTAGAAGAGTTAACAAAACCACAGAAATATAACAGACTACGGCTTAGGAAAAGATCTGCAAACATATGCACTAAATCGTATTCTGTGGTTACTGTTTCTCTAACTTTCCCTTTGCTTTATTGCAGAGCCAACACAGAGCAGCAAAAAGGATGCAGGTGGTATCAAGGACACATGGGCTGCTTGCCTTTTCTTAAAGGAGCTGATCCCGAAGTTTGGGGTCCCTGGTACAGAGAGAGAAAATAGTCAGGTCAAAGAACCCCAGAACTGAGGGATTTTTCACATTTTGGACAAACAAGGAAGAGAAAGGAGGGAGCATGTCAGTCCATATCACCTGGACTGGGTGGTTCTGGGTTTGCGTATCCTCATTTCTTGCATGTTACCATTACATAATCTATTACTTCTGTGTTTTTGGTTTTCTTTTTTTTTTTGGAGACAGAGTCTCATTCTGTTGCCCGGGCTAGAGTGCCATGGCATCAGCCTAGCTCACAGCAACCTCAAACTCCTGGGCTCAAGCGATCCTCCTGCCTCAGCCTCCCGAGTAGCTGGGGGGACTGCAGGCATGCGCCACCATGCCCAGCTAATTTTTTCTATATATTTTTAGTTGTCCAGATAATTTCTATTTTTTTTAGTAGAGACGGGGTCTCGTTCTTGTTCAGGCTGGTCTCGAACTCCTGACCTCAAGCAATCCTCCCACCTTGGCTCCCCAGAGTGCTAGGATTACAGGCGTGAGCCACCGCGCCCAGCCGGTTTTCTTTTCTTTACTGCATCAACATGCTACTGGAGGGGTCAGGGCATACTCTGGTTAAGGCCAACCAGAAAGATACTCAAAGGAAGAATGCAAGACACTTGATCCCTATATAGAGCCAGGGACAAATATAATTTGCTAATTTAACTGCTAGAGGCTAATGGAAATAAAATGCAAACAGCCTAAAGAATTTCCAACTTGATCAATGATTCTTTTACACCTGTGATCTTTATGTGTAAAAGAGAAATCTGCTGTCTTTGCCTTAAGCTGTTATGGCAACTTAATGTGATCTCATGCCATGTGGGTAAAAGTTATTAATACATATTTTTTAAAAAAATAAGTTCATAAAAGTTTTATAAGCAGAAAAGGTTGTGATTTAATTTCATTTTAAAGGGAATATTTACAGAGAAATCAAACAAGGCATGTTATTTGAAGTAGGGTGAAAGTAAGAAACTTTCACTTTTAGCTTCATTCTGCTCTATATTGTTAAATTTGTTTCAAAGATCAGGAAAGAACAAACACAAAGAGATAAAAAAGTGAATTTGGAAAGGATAAAATCTATGGTTGACTCCAAGATACATGTAAGTCCCTTGGGTTCCTTTCTCAGGAAGTCATTTCCCTGCCCCATGACAGCATTTGTGGCTTTTCTCCAACGGTGCCCCATAAAAATCCACTCAAGGTATGACTGCAGCTCAAGTCTGATCTCTCCTGGCCAACTGGGAAATTTACAGGGGACATTTGCACTTTTTCAGAGAACAAAATTCTAAGCCACAGGAAAGAAACTCGATGGCAGTGGGGGACCTGGGGGGGAGATGCTTGGTTTTTTTGTTGTTGTTGTTGTTTTTAGAGAAAGCATCTCACTCTGTTGCCCAGGTTGGAGTGCAGTGGTGTGATCGTAGCTTGCTGTAACCTCAAAGGCCTAAGCTCAAGAGATGCTCCTGCCTCAGCCTTCTGAGTAGCTGGGACGACAAGATCACACCACCATGCCCAGCTATTTATATTTTTTGTAGAGACAGGGTCTCGCTATATTACCCAGGCTGGTCACAAACATCTGGCCTCAAGTGATCCTCCCACATCGGCCTTCCAAAGAGCTGGAGTTACAGGCATTAGCCACCACACCAGGCTTAAAATTTTAAGCAGTGTGTTATTTTAATAAAGTAAGACACCATGTACAAAATAAATCAAATATGTGTGGTTAAGGGCACAGGCGTTGTGGTCAGAGATTTGGATGGAAATATTTCTCTGTCAGCTACTTTGGGCACATCATCTGCCTAAGGCTCATTTTCCTCATCCATCAGTTGGGTTTAATAAAAATACAGCATTGTTCTGAGGAGTACATGTAAAGTGCTCAATAAAAAGTAACCATTACTTTTTAGCTTTTATGAGCTGTGTAAGCTGTTTAACTAGAGCAATAAGAAATTACACAAAACATACATAAGTGAAATTAATGTTTGTTTGGCAAAAATTGTGGATTGTTTTTATGTTATTTAAGGAACGTTGTTAGTATGAATGAGTCAAAAACAGAATCGCTTCTAGCCCAGCATTAAATCTAAGCCAGTGTCCTGCATACACCTCCCTAAATGTCTGCGTGAGTGTGGGTGTCCCCCAAATGCCAGGCACTTGTAAGAGCTACTTACTTTCTTTTTTGTTTGGCTTTATTTTTTTTATTTTATGATATTATGGGGGTACAAACATTTTGGTTACAAGTAATGACTTTGCCTCGCCCAGGCCAGGGCTAGAGGCGTGCCCTTCCCCCATACAGTGCGCATCACATCCATTAGTTGTGAGTTTACACGCCCCCACCCCCCAGCTGACCGACACCCAATGAATATTACCACCATGTGAGCACATTAGTGTAGATCAGTTAGTACCAATTTGATGGCGAGTACATGTGGTACTGATTTTTCCATTCTTGTGATACTTCACTTCTAAGGACGGGCTCAAGCTCTATCCAGGATAATACAAGAGGTGCTAGATCACCACTGTTTTTTGTAATTGAGTAGTACTCCATGGCATACATATACCACGTTTTATTAATCCACTCATGAATTGATGGGCACTTGGGTTGTTTCCACATCTTTGCAATAGTGAATTGTGCTGCCATAAACATTCGAGTGCAGATGTCTTTATTATAGAACGCCTTTTGTTCCTTTGGGTAGATGCCTAGTAGTGGGATTGCTGAATCAAATGGTATTTCTATTTTTAGCTCTTTGAGATATCTCCAAATTACTTTCCACAGGGGTTGTACTAATCTGCAGCCCCACCAGCAGTGTAAGAGTGTTCCTGTCTCTCCACGTCCACATGAGCATTTGTTATTTTGGGACTTTTTGATAAAGACCATTCTCACTGAAGTTAAGTGATACCTCATCGTGGCTTTGATTTGCATTTCCCTGATGATTAGAGATGTTGAGCATTAGACATCGGCCTAGGCAAAGAATTTGTGAAGAAGACCCCAAATCAATCACAGCAGCAACAAAAATAAATTAAATGGGACCTGATCAAATTAAAAAGCTTCTGTACAGCCAAGGAAACTGTCATTAGAGTGAACAGACAACCTACAGAATGGGAGAAAATATTTGCTTTCTACATATCCGGCAAAGGGCTGATAACAAGAATCTATATAGAACTTAAAATCAACAAGAAAAAAATCAAACAACCCCATCAATAAATGGGCAAAGGACATGAACAGAAACTTTTCAAAAGACGACAGAATAATGGCCAGCAAACATAAAAAAAAAATGCTACTTTTTTTTTCTGTCCTCATTCAGTGTCCTTCCATTTCTGACTGAATCAAGGGTCAAGTTGCCAGGACAGGGAAAGCCTCTGGACCACCAACCAAGTCCTTGGAGTGGGGTAACCAACTGTTCCTGTTTGAATGGGAAAATTTCAGTTTTAGCACTTAAAAACCCCATACCCCAGGACCTACACACAGCGGGATGGTGTTTTGCTCCAGCTTGGAACCAGGACCTAGGCACTGGGTCGGGCCCTATCTCTGTTGTCTGTACTCAGTGTTACTTCGAAGCAGGTGGCTTTCTTTCCCTAGGTAGAGATATTTAGCGAACACTCCTGTGAGTCTTGTCAGGTGTGATCAAAGTAAAATCTAGGCAACACACATGGAAGGAAAAGAGGGAGGTGGAATTATATTTTTCCCTGGGATAACTGGCCAAGAGTTGAGATGACTTAAAGGGTTAAAGAGGGGCATGCGGGCCTCTGGGTGCTTTGCTATCTGTGTGCCACACATAGGAAAGAGGGGGTGTGTGTGTAATATACCAGGGAAGAGAGAGAACAGGTAGGGACCTCCCCGGGGCAGGAGCCTCAGGAAGGCGGGGGGAAGGCAATGGTGGTGGTTGCAGTTGAGTCATACAATTCCCCGCCCTGGCCTCCAGGGGGCGCCATCAGCCCGCATCATTCTGTTGCCTTTTGGGGGACCAGTTGGAGGAAGCAGATCCATCTTTGAAGGTCGGGAAAGAGGACATGCAGGGGTGGGGCACGCGAGAATGAGTTTACCACGCAGGGGAGTGCCTGAATGTCCTGGTTGACCCCAGCAGGGATAAGCACCTCCTCTGCACCATAAGATCACAGCTCTTTCATTCCTGCTCTTTCTGGTCTCCTGTTCTTTGGAAAGAATGAGAAACCTCATCCTTGCAATCTCAAAAATCTGTGCCCTCAGGGAAAACTCTGGAAGGCTGTTTAGAGCAGGTGATGTTGAGGCCAGGCCTCCCCAAACCACAAACCGCACGGTGCCCCTGTGGCCTGGCTGCTTTCACAGGGCTCAGGGGCCTCTGGGTGAGCGCCTTGCATGAATAGGGAGCTGATTGCAGATTGCCACTCCATGCTGACGGATGTACGTTTGTTCCATTCGAAGTGTTCTGAGAAAAAAACTGTTTCTAAAAAGAAGAGCTTTGTGTGAGCACAGTGAACTTGAAGGGCAAGATTCAAAAACCACTAGGGGGTCAGCCTTCTTTCTATGCAAGAATGAGCCACAGAAAGCTCCCAGAATGGGGTTCCCCAGCATCCTCTGGTAATTCAGGAACACCTGTGGGAAAGCATTGTGTGTTCGTCTGGCCTCAATCCCAGGGGTGGGAATCAGAGAGTACAGAAGCTGGCTTCAAAGCCCACAGCTAGTTCTGTCATTGCCCTGTGGGTGACCTGGTGGCAAACCACCTGAAACCTGGACTTTAGTTTTCTCATCTGTAAATTCTGTAAAACGGTGGGGCTGGGCAGGGTGGTGCCCAAGTTCCCTCCCACATCTGCATTTCTTGAGGGCCCTATTATTTACCCACAAAGCTAAAGTGCCGGTTCTTCAATTTTTTGCTCCCGGGACCCCTTCACAAATCTTAAAAGAATTGAGAACTCCAAAGAGCTTTTGTTTATGTGGGTTATATCTGTCAATGTTGATCACATTAGAAATGAAAATTGAGGAAACCTTAAAACACAATACTACACAAGGACACATTCTATTAGCTATCGGAGTGATGATCTGGTCACACATTATGTATTCTCTGGAAATATCCATGATGAGAATGAGAGCAAAAGTGCAATAACATCTTAGTCTTATTATGAAATAGTTTTGGTCTCAGAGACTCCCTCCCCGCAAAAGGCTGCTCTCGAAGACCCCCAGTGTCCCCAGACCCTACCACTCTGAGTACTGCTGGTGTAGAAAGAGCCTGTATTTGCATCTTGGCGTTTCTATTTGCTAGATATGCGACCTTGAGCCTGTAATATTACTTAACCACTTCGTGTTTTGATTTCCTGTAGAGCTAGAGTAAAAAGAGTAACTCACAGGCTTTTAGAAGCATTAAAAGAACCTAATACGTGAAAACTACCTCAATAAATGCTTTACAAATAGAGGATATTTATTATTAAGCAACTAGAGACAAATTTTCATCAAAGAAATGCATTTGGAAACTTAACAAAAAGAAAAAAAGAAGAAAAAAACTTACCCATGCAACAAAACTGCTGCTTTTTCAGACAGTGCCTAGAAAACCAGGTTTGTGCGGGGAATATCATGGAACTTCAAAGCAATAGTTCAGGTCTCTGCGCTTGGAGAGGCTTTTCCAGAATGTGACCAGCACCACCACGCAGAGCCCAGCTAAAGCTCCGTCTTCTCTGACCGCTCTGCAGTGAGGCCGGCCCGCACGGGGTCGTCCCAGTTATGCCGAAGTAGCCTCACTGGCGGCTCCCTCCACAGCTGCACATGCACAGCACATATTTGCAAGCTGCCTAATTGAAGAATTTCCTTTCAACACCTGAGTCCCCCCACCCCATGGCTGTGCGGGGGCTTCTTTTGCTATTTAACAGTCAGTGCTAATCCAAGACTGCCTAATTGACATACAGGAATTTCGACTTATACTTCCCTGCAAGTCCCTTCTCTTTGCCCCGAATTTTCTCGTCTGTCTTAGTTGATGTAATGCAGTGGTTACGAACCCCGGATGCACATTGGAATCACCTGTAGAGCTGAGACATTGCCTGGGACGCATTTCCCAGAGATTCTGATTTAATTGGTCTGGGGGCAGGGGGAGGGATGGGGCTCCCAGGTGGTTCTAATGTGTAGTCAGGCTTGAGAAGTGTCCCTCTAATAGCCTGTGGTTCTCGAAGTGTGGCCCTGGGACAGCAGCATCAGTATCATGTGCACCTTGTTAGAAATGCAGAGCCCAGAGCTGTTTTAACAAACCCTCCAGGTGATTCCGGTGCATGCTGCAGTTTGAGACCCGGCACTCCTGATCACCACAGCTCCAGGACGCCCACTTCCACTTTCACCATCACCTCCATCAGCTACGGAAGCCTGTGAAAACAAAAGTTTCGGGCTCCCATCTTCCAAGGTGCAGCTATCTGTGTGTGCAGAGGTGGCAGGGCTTGGGTGACTCTGGCATCATCTGCATGCGAAGAGCTGCTGGATTCTTGAACGAATGAACCAAAGGTCACCAAATGTCACATACACACATTCGATTCAGCAAACATTTATTACACAAGCATTTATGGAGGCACCAGGCTATGGCATTAGAAAGATAGGTAAGGCTCAGTCCCTGCTTTAAAGGAATGTTTAGTCTAATAGTCACAAAGAACATATGCAAACAAGAAAGCAGAATACCAGAGCTTTAAAAGAAACGTAGTTACATCAATGCTAAGATCACATGAATAGCCAACATTTATCTATTGAGTACTTTTGTGCCAGCCAGAGCACAGAGAGCTTTATGTGTGGTATCTCACTTAATCTTTGTAACAACACTTTGAGGCAGGTTCTAGTATTATCCCCACTTTGCAGATGAGGAACCAAGTTTACAAAAGGTGAATACATTGCTAGGTGACATGGTTAGTAAGTGGGGAGCCAAGATTTAAACCCAGATCTGTTTGACCCCAAACTCCTTAATTACTTCCCACATATGCTACTTTTAACCTACAAAGGGTGAAATAGAGACTTCATCAACATTTCCTAGCCAATTCTGAAAAAAGAAACATTTCCTAAAAGATACGGTTGGTATAAGTGGGTTGAGAATGATGGCAAAATTCAAGGAATTTCTGGTTAAATTAAGAGAAAGTCAGAGTAGGAAACTGACTCTCCTCACCTTGCAGAGTGATGAGTACATAGGAAATGCTTCAGAAATGCTTGGCTGAATGAATCCTCCAGGCATTGTGTTTGCAGCCATTCTTCCTGCTGCCTAAGAAAGATGCATGTGTTTGCTCTGTCCTCACCTTTGACATATAGGAGAGGCTCTAATCCAGGGGAATCCTGAAGAACAAGAGTCCCTCTGGCACAACCACCGAAAAGAAAATCACAACCACATCTAGCCTGTGCTAGCCTCCCCAACAAAGTTGCTAAAAGAATGGACAATATTTGTAAATGTGAAAATGTTATTTGAATGTTCAATAATGGATTCTATAATCTTAGTTAATCTTTATAGAAATTCCATTATACCATGGAAACAATAGGCTAATTGTTATAGTGGATGAAGGTCTACAGGATTGTCTGCTCAACACTCATCATACTTATTTTTCTAGAAATTGCCACCTACTCCATCCATAGTTCTCACGGGAGCTGCCATGTGTAACACACACACACACACACACACTCACACACACATACATATAGAAGAAAATTTTTCACATGACCCATCAGCCTAACCACAGTTAATTGTCCATGAGCTGGCACCCATTCCAAGGTGGGCTATTGACTCCTTTGCTTACGATTTTTCTGGACTTGACACTGAGCAATCTCCCTCTAGTGACTGAAGTTGGAAGGTATATATATTAGTCAGGGTTCCCTAGAGAGAACCAACAGGATGGATGGATAGACAGATAGATAGAGGAGAAGAGATTTATAAGGGGAATTGGCTCACACAATTATGGAAGCTGAGAAGTCCCAAGACAGGCCATCTCCAAGCTGGAGATCCTGGGATGCCAGTAGCATGACTCAGTCCAGGTCCAAAGCCTCAGAGCCAGGGAAACTGATGCTGTAATTCCCAGTCCAAGGCCGAGGGCCTGGGAAACTGGGGGATCACCAGGGTAAGTCTTAGAGTCTAAAAGCTGAAGAGCCTGGAGTTCTGATGTCCAAACACAGGAGAAGATGAGTATATCTCAGCTCCAGGAGAGAGAGGAAATTGTCTTTTTGTTCTATGGGGGGCCCTAGCTAACTGAATGGTGCCCGGCCACACTGGAGGTGGATCTTCCCCACTCAGTCCACCAACTCACAAGCAAACCTCCTTTGAAAACACCCTCTCAGATACACTCAGGAATACTCCTTTACCAATTCTCTAGGTAATCCTTAATCCAGTCAAGTTGACACCTAAAATTAACCATCACAGTAGACAAGCACGAAATTTGGTAGACACGGAGTGATCACATGGAGTGAGCCAGTCTGCAAGGAAAGAGAAGGAAGCTGACAACACACACAGGGTGGCAGAGAGGCGGGAGAGCCGCCCCACCACTGAGAACCCGTTTCTGTTATTCCCGAAGCTATCTGTTTGCCTGCTCTTTCCCAGACTTGGTTTTTCAACTTTTTTTTTTTTTTAGATTTTGTGACTCAATCAATACACATTTGGGATGAAGCTAACTGGAATTCGGTTCTGTCACTTGTAAACACTGCCCTAACCAAAACAGGTGTTTGAGCATCTTCAGGGTGATTAAAATGAATACAAAGGCGAAATCAAGCAATAGCTCTAACTTCTTGCTTTTTGTCACCTCATGTCTTTCTTAAAAAACATATCGATTTTAGTAGATGTCCTCTAAGGGTCAGTTTTGTAATTTTTTTGGCAAACTTTTTATTGAGCTATAACACATACAAAAAACTGCACAATCGTGACTTTTCACAAAATACAGGTGTGTACCTGTGTAACCAACACCCAGATCAAGAATGAGAACATTTCTACTAGCCCCGCCAGACAGTATACCCGCCACTCTCCTGACTTCCGACATCAGAGACCAGTTTTGCCAGTTTTTGAACGTCAAGGAATCATGCAGGATGTTCTCTTTTGCGTCCGGCTTCTTTCTCGTTGGTAAGATGCGTCCATGTTATCACATGTGGTTGTAGTTTTCTCATTGCTGAGTAGTATCACCAGCCTTGTCTTTTAAATATTATTTTTACTTACTTAAAGTAGGCTGGAAGTCAGAAGCGGGAACCTGGTAGAAGTAGCGGTTTGTTCTCCTGATAATCTATTGATCATGATGGTAAAATATCTAATTCAGACAAGTTGCCTGGAACTTTGCAGCAGAGAGAAATTGCTCTTATAAAGTTGGAAGCTGTATTGAGAGTCTGATGCTGTTCAGCTCAAGTGAGGACACAGACTACTTTCTCCTTATGAAGGAGGAAAAACAACAAATGACTCGCCTTCTATCTTTGTTTAGAATAGAGCTTCTGAAAGAAAAGTATGCTGCAACTCCCCGTAAAAGTGACCCTTTCAAAAAACCTAATCAGACCACATATTGTTTATTTCAGCAAACTGCATTCAGTGGCTCTAAAGACAAATAACCCCTGTACTGCAATTTGTATCATAATTTCTGGAGGACAACACCATTCTTCTAATTTTTACCAAGCAAGCAAACAGTAATTTATCCACAAGGCTGTTCTATAAAACCATTCTTCATTAGCCTTGGATTATGGATTCTGAATATAACTTCCATCAACATTTATAGCTTTTCTTCTTTATCCTCCAGGATAATTATAATACAAATAACAACAAACCCTAATTCACCTGGCTTGACCAATAAGGGAAGTTTATTACTTTCCATCACAAGAGGTATGGAGCTGGATTAATGTTGGCAAGGACCTGGGTTTATTCTGTGTCAGACTGACCTAAGGAGAGCCCCATAGATCCAAGTAGACTGAGGCCATTACAGGAGTCACCTCCAGAAAGAAATGACAGCTTCCAACACCAAAAGACATTGCATCTTCCCTTTGTCTCCCCCACCCCCACCACCACAAGGAACCCTTCCTTGGAAACCCACCACTTCTCATCAGCCAGAATTACACCCAGTCCATTGGAAAAACCAACCAATGGCAAAGGGAATGGGATTACTATACTTGGCACATAACAACTGTGTTTATCCCTAAAATAAGGAATAGAGTCCCTTTGCGTGAATCACCTTCAGAGAAAACAATGGCTCTTCTGAAAAGGAAAAAAGGGAGAAAGATTATTGAGCTGACAATTACCCAACCATCATCTTCCACAGTCTACCTCTTAGGCTTCCCCACTTTCATGTTCCATACGTTGTTCACAAAATGCTCATACTCCCACAACTACACAGTGTCCCTCCATGAGTGAAAACAACCTAAAGTCTCATCAAGAAGAGACAAGATAAATCCAATAAAAACTTCCATTCAGAACAGTGACCATTAGCACTGGTTCCAAGCACATGTTATTTCCTGCAGGACGAGAATGGCAAATACGAGTACCATGACCCAGGAAAGGAGTCAGGGTCTCTGTCACCCCTCAGTCATCCTGGTTCTTCTCTGCTGGGGCCTCCCCTGCACATTGCCTCTCACGGCCTGGGGAGCATTGGAGAAGACACCTTCCTGGAGGATACCGAATTTAACAGCCCACTTCCGACAGATACAGATTCTATGCTCACAGGACCACCTTAGGGCTTGAATAGTCCTAGACATTTTACAGTCTGAAACTCACTTCTGGTCCATTCCAGGGACAAATAATGGTCAGTCATCTTGTCTGGATGAGGTCTGCAAGTGCCACAATACCTGTCTCCTCACCAGGTGTCTCCATGATCTTCCCACCTTGAAGCCCAAGTTTAATGGCTTCGATCTCGACCTCGAAGCAATTGACAGCAATAGTCACGTGGTGGAAGAGGGAGCGAAGCAGAGGAGGCGATGCCATCTGTGATCCCAGGATTCCCAATTGCATCTAAGCTAGACAGTGCCTTTTGGTGTAACGGATATTTGATGAGAAATATTAAGGGGAGGTCTGGGGAATCAGATTTGCTTTTGCCCCAATCCTATCGCTCTTACCTCCTGCAAAATTTCTTTCTTCCCTACCCTTTTTTGGGGGAGGAGGGGACATCAATTTTGTACAAAATTGTGATTTCTAAGCTTGAAAATCTCCAAATTATGGCCTTTAAATCAACTTAGATTACAGGTTAAGGGCAGAAAGAGTCTATATTAGCAGAACTCCATTTTCTTCTCTTTCTGCATTCGGGCATGCCACTTTTTATCTAAACTTGCCCTTTCTCAAAGGCTACAAGAAATAACCAGCATGTGCCAATATCCCCAATTTTCCTACCATTACCTGTAATCCTACAGTGTCTTACATAGGAGATCAGGGTCCCAAAGCCCAATTCATGACAATTTGACCAAAAGGCTATAGATACAGAAACTTTGAAATATGGCTTTTGCTGTTAAAAAAAAAAAAATACATAAGAGCTGCATTTAGGGAGAAATGAAGGAGCTGACCAGTGGCAGAAGCCAGGAGCTATCTATCACTTGTCAATTTAACATTTTCTCTATTATACATAAATAAACTCCAGTTTTCCCCTGCCTACCCCACCTTTCCAGAAATTGTTTTAGGATCTACCGGGGAAGGGAGGCTCTTTTAATCACAAATAAACATACTTTTAAAAAGAGATCTGAATGTATATTTTGAAAACAAAGTGAGTCACAGCAAAGAATGTAAAATATACATCTGAAACTAGATGAAGATACACTTCTTACAAAAGGGGAGGGGGTAGATTATTTTGATGAGAAGAACAAAAGGGAATATGACCTTGAGAATTTCTTTGTTCCTTGAGATTTGTAACTTTTAGAAAACATGACATGAAGTTGTGTTCATGACAGACAGTCTCAGTTAAATTTTGTTTTAAGGAAGAAGCTTGTCTTCAGTGTTCTATTAACAGCCAATTGATTTTCCTCCATGACTCCTGTAAGAAGTATTAATAAGGGTGCATCACTGATCCTTCTGAACTTTGCATCCTTATTCAAAGTCAAAATTCTAGCCTGGCAACATACTGCACAACAGGAAATTCACACTGAATCCCTGGGGACTGGGACATGTTGGTGCTCTCAGCACTAACACCACCATTTGGGGATTCACCATGTGGTTCTGGTGGCATAATTCTCACCACGCACAGGATTGACATTCTTTGACAATATTTAAATCATATCAACTTTCCTTCCAGAAATGAACACCCCTATTTGGTTTTGAGTTTAGTGTTAATCAATTCCCCCTACACAAGTTCAGTACATTTGAACAAAACAGAATCATGTTCCAAAGCCAAGGTTAGTACAGTATATCATGTTCACCAATTTATCCCTTATGTTTAGCATGTTCCTGACTCATGGCAGGTGCTCAATAACTATTTGCTGCATAGAAGAATAAATGAAAAGAACCATGGCCACTCTGCAGCTCGGACAGCCTTGGCTGTGAATATTTCACTGGTCACATTAAGTTGTTTGCAGTTTACTAACAACGCAGACAGGAACTAGACATAGAGATGCCAGATATTTGCATATTTGAGATAGTTTATAGTTTCATTAGACTTTGAGTCTTGCTTGTCTTGTCAAATAGTGTCTACCAACATCCACTCCCTTCCAGGTAGAGCTCTAGGCAGAAGGCAGGAAATTTAAAATTCTAGAATAAATCTCTTTCTACATTTTGATTCCTTAACCCTAATACCTGATTGATTCTAAGCCAGGTGTCTGTGACAGCCAGCCCTGAAACACTGCAATGATTGGCCCCAGTGAGGCTCCTTAAACTCTGCCTCTCCTTCCTCCAATCTCAGAACTAACTGCTGCCTTCCAATTTCCATAGCATTGTTCTCACCACCAATAGAATCATTATGATTGCAAATTGCATACACATGGACTGAGAATTACTGAAGACACATGGCTTCCTGTCCTGGTGTCCACATCATGAGTTACTCGAGGGCGGGTATCTGTTTACCCTCCCACCCTCTAATACAGTGCCAAGCACATAATACACATTTGTCGAATCAATGGATAAAACAGCAGGGATACATTTTTTTTCTTCTCTTTGAATTAAAACTTTAAAGGTAAAAAAGAAAAACTCAATAAAATTTCTTTCTTCAGTCCTGGACAGAGAAGGGAAAAGACAGGGAAAATTTAGTATTTAGTTAGAAATTCGGGGATGGGGGAAAGTAGTCTAATCTCTTTGGGTTCAGTCATTGGGGAAATGTGCATAGTAAGTGAAATTCCCTGGTACTCTTCCCATCGAGATATGTTGACTACGTTCCTTCCTCTTGACTCTGGGCCTATCTTAGTGACTGGGTTGTAACTCGCAGAATGCAGTGGAAGTGATATGCTGCAACTTCAAAGGCTAAGTCAGCAAAGGCCATACTGCTTCCACTTAGTACTCTCAGGTTGCTTATCCTAGGAGAGCCCGTCCCTGCCACCATGTAAGAACTCTGCTGCCCCTGGCACTGCTGTGCTGGAGGGGCCGTGTGTATGTGGGCCTTCAGTCAACAGCCCCCACTGAGTTCCCAGTTAAAGGCCAGTGTCAACTGCTGCCACGTGTGGTCATCCGCTCAGTTGAACCTTCGGATGACTGCGGCCCCAGCCAACGTCGGACTGCAACCACATGAGAGACAACGAGAATTGCCAAACTGTTTCTAAATCTGACTCTCAAAATACAATGACCGTTTGAAGCTGCTAAATTATGGGGAAATTTATTACACATTGATAATAACTGGATCAATCGCCTCTGGGGATTATGACTGTAGAAAACCCCCGAATTTTTCTTCTTTATTTCTGAACGGGGCAGTTGAGTCCTTTGTCAGTTTTCAGACCAAGCATGTACAAGGACAAACAAACATACCACTCATCAGTGAGCGTGTCTTAGTCCATAAGTAAATAGAACATCCAGAGCCTGCACACGTAGAATCCATCAAAATGCAAATTAAAATCATAAAGGGCTTCTGGATTGGAAGCAGTCTCTGCTTAATTAAGGCAAGAGATGCAAAACCTATCTAAGATAAGAGTTGTAAGAATAATTATTAGAGGCTTCTACAAAGTGATGTTTCTTAGTTACTGAACAAAGACTTGGTTACTAGAAAGGCTCAGAAATTATTCTCCTCTGAAAGGAAATGAGGGGAAAAAACGTTCACAGAAACATCTTGTGACTGAAGCCAGCTCCGCCCCCACGTAGAGGCACGATGCTGACTTCATCCCCTACAACATCCCTGTGCCTAATCTCTGCCAATTAGTCCAAACTTACAAATATTCTCTCCAGCCAAGGCAACAGTAGGAAATCTTTCCATATGGCCAGATCTTTCCACAGCCAGTAGGGTTTGCAGGATTTGTAAATTAAACCTTTCACTTGCACAAAAGGAAAGAATTGCACATGTGATCGTTCGTTCTTCCTTGCTTCGTACCTCTTCCCATCAGAAACGTGCCCCATCCACGTGTGGCTGGCCTCCAGCACAGGAGGAGCCTTCTTCTTGTGCAGACTCTGCCCTTTTCTGTTCAACCCTCAGCACTCCCCACAGGGGGCAAGGATCGGCCTGGCCTGAGGGGCAATTAAAAGAGCTGAGCTGTCCTCACATCCTGCAGCCCAAGGCTAAAGCACACAGCCAGAGATCCAGTTCTCAGGAATGACTCCTTCTCAGTGAACAGCTACCTCTGGCTGTCCTTGAGACCGAGAACTGAGAACTGTACCCCAATTTTTGGCAGCCCCCTACTTGAGCAAGCTTGTTACAAAGATCCCTTAGAAGTCCAGAGACACAGTGGCTTGCAAACTGTGCTGCTGCAGGGACACAATGAGGGGTCACTACAGAGAATGAAGGGTGGGCAAATGAGATGAACCCCCACCCACACAACAACCAAAGCATCTCATCTTTTTCCTACATCTCATATTTGGTCTTGAAATATTTTATTAGTAGAACTTGTTTGGAAACCCCTGCAATGCAGGAAGGGATGAGCTTTGGAATCAGAATGCTTTAGACTCAAATCCCAGCTCTGCCTCTTATTTACATTCACTGACTGTCGCTGACATCAATTCTTCTGTAAAATGGGTATGACAATGCCAAACTCACAGGCATAGTGAGTATCAAATGAGATGTGATCAGAGACCACATGGCAGTTGTTCAATAAATGGTGAGTGTTGGGGATTTAAAAGATCAGTAATACTACTCTCTTTTTCTCTTCCCAAGTTCAGAATCAATTGAGAAAGAGACTCAGAAATAAGACATACAAAGCCCTGAAGAAGCAAGCTGTTTGGAGAATGATGTTTAGCATGTAGCAACAGAGTTTAATTCTGCATCCCAGAATTAAACTTTCCCACTAAATCACAAGCAGAGCTGGAAATCTGTAGGCCTCCAGGGGAGCTGAGAGGTCCCTTGTAAAATTCATAATATGGAAGATCTCTCTGCAGAAGGGCAGATCCCAAATAAATAATGAAAAAGGGGATCAGTGACACACACTCAGTTGTTTAAACTCGCAGATAAGTCACTCATGTGATTTATTTCACCCAGAGCCATCATGTATAGTTGTACATATTCACTGTACAAGTATAGATGACACCATTTATCACATGTTTTGATGTGCCTTTTAGCAATGAATCTAGAAGTTCCCACAGGTCGCAGCTAACAATTCCACTGGTTTCTCAAAATTTTGTTACACAGGAAATGAAGAGCAAAGCATCCATTGGACAAGTATCCAAAGAGAAAATTCACCACATTTAGTCTTGGCCATCCCTTAACAAGGAATTCTCAAGAGATAGATACGTGAAATGACAGACGGGATAATCCCTTTATAGCCAAAATGGATAACATGGTCCATTGCCTGAGAAACATGAATATACGAGAGCTACAGTTTACCATCGGTTTCTTTAACCAGGATGGCTGCCCCAGGACTTGACAGACTTGGCAACCTGCTGGGCCATATGACGTAAGCCCTGTCATGTATTTTTGTAACCATGGGGGTAATTTCCCAGGGGCTCCTATTAGTTATTGTTAGTGATATTAGTTGGTGCATTTAACATCTATAGTCATACAAAGACTTGCTCTCTGCCCCCTGACTCAGAGTATTTCTACCCACTCCCAGGATGTATCTTGCCTGGCAACTATGCAGATAAAAAAGGTTTTTTTCAATAATTTCCTAGACTCTTTGAACATAAAGGCTAATATTGGGAGAGTACCAACAGCTCATCCTACTGTCACGGCACATAATGTGTATATACTCTACTGAGATGAAAACTTCAACTCAGCGTGAAGACAGGCATTTACCCATATCTCTCTGAATACACTCAGTTTAACTAGTGTGAACACTAGTGGCAAGTTGGCAGAAATTCTTGGAAAGGGACAAAGGGCATTTAGTATATTTTGGTCTGGTTCTCCTTCACTCCCTCTTCCTAGGTTTCTGCTGGAGAGGGAATGGTCTTATTTGTGGGATACTAGGGAGAGGAAACAATTGTAAATTATTTTACAAAACATCAAATGAGAATTTGAGAAGGAATTTGTTTGAACACTATAAACTAAGCACTTGCTGGGAAAAGATTTCTCTTTGTCTGGCTGTGGCTACAGTACCAATGCTAATATAGTGTTTTGCTATACAGAGTTAATAAATATGAGTATTTCTGGGGGCAAAGGTTTGAAAGATTTGGTGATGGTTCTCTGTAACCATGGAGTTTCTCAGTACTTCTTTTGCCTCTAAAAAATCCATGAATTTGAACAAGAAGCCAAATACAGTGAAAATAACAGTACCTAACATTTGCTGAGCTTTTATTGAGTTGAGTGTGCTAAGTGCTTTAGCTTTACTTTCATTATTTCATTTATTCCTCACCACACCTCTATGAAATCAGTACTGTTATAATTCCCATTTTATAGAGGAGGAAACAAAAGAGATTCAAATTGCTATTTGACGCAAGGACATAGAGCTGGTAAGTACCAGAGATATGCTTGGATTCAAGTATCCTGACTCCCAAGATTGTGAGAATATGTAGAGAGCATTGCTGCTATTGAAAAGATTCGAATATAACTTGTGTTGATATTTTCTATAGAAAAGTCATTCTGGGTTCAGCTGGTATTGAGGAGTTTAACCAACAACAGAACTCTTTGGAAAATTCTCTTCTGTATTACTAGAAGCAAAACCCTTCCCGATATAAAAAATAGACTGGATTAGAAATGTATGCGCAGGCAAGGAGCTCCGTGAAATAAAATTGCTCGTGCCTAGGGGACAAGTAATTAATGTGCTGAAAACAGCCCACCCCTGGGCTTCTTTCACAATTCTAAGCTGGGAAGACATTTTATACAGCCAGGGTTGGGATAAACTCCTGGTCTCAATTAAAAATAGATTAATAAAATGTGGTATATGTCTACCAC
>NW_012152285.1:6693716-6717347 GCF_000956105.1 Propithecus coquereli
AACATAGAGTTATCAGAGGACCCAGCAATTTCATTCCTAGATATATACCCAAGAGAACTGAATGTGGCCACACAAAACCTTGTAAATGAATGTTCGTAGCAGCATTATTTATAATAGAGAAAGAGTGGAAACAACCCAAATGTCCATCTACTGACGAATGAATAAATGAAAAGTGGCATACACATACAATAGATTATTCAGCCATAAAAATGAAATGAAGTACTGATAATACTACATGAGTGAATCTTAAAAACATTATACTAGGTGAAACATTATACTAGCCAGACACAAAAGGCCATATATTATATGATTCCATTTATATGATAGGTCCAGAATAGGCAATCATTAGAGATTAAAAATTAGATCAGTGGTTGCCAGGATCAGGAAGATGAAGGATTGGGTAGTGACGGCCAACAGTTATGGGGTTCTCTTTTTGGGATGATGATAGCTGAGTGGTCATGGTTTCACAACTCTGGATATACTAAAACCAACTGCATTGTAAACTGTAAAGGCATAAATTTATGGTATATGAATTATATTTCAAAAAAGGAAAAAAAGCACTATGAAGATGTCTAAAGTGGAAAGTCAATGTGCCCTGACCACTACTCCTGCCACCACCTGGTAGTGGAAAGACATGAACTTGGTGGTCAACTAGACCTTGATTTCTGGTTCTGCCACTTATTAAATGTGTGATCTTAGCCAAATAATTTATTATTTCTGAGCCTCGTTTTCCTCATCTGTAAAATCAAACTACATTGAGGAAAGAGTTCTCCATCTTTGCAGTTTCCTTCCTGGCAGGAGGAGCTCAAACAGGAATGTGTTTGTGGCCTTTCTCCACCTCTTTAATCGTGCTATCACAGGGGAGGGGAGGTGACTTATCTGATTGGTAAATTTGGTAAGAATAAATGCAGTGTTCAGTAAGAAAAGTGATATTTTGCCTCTATCGACTTCTTTGTCTTATCTAGAACCTAGGTTATTTAGAACTTAGGTGAAGAAAAATGGTGCTATCTGACCCTCTCAAGATCCTAACCAACTATTATTATCTTCCTTGAAGTACGGTTTTGAGGATTGAAAGAGATATAATGTTTGAAAAGTATTTGGCATATCTAGGTGCTTTAAAAATAAGACCTATAATTATTTCTGGAAAAAACCCAATGGTCTACATTATCCTTTCAATCTATATTATGTGTATCCCCACTAGCCAAAATTTTTTAGCTCCACTTTCTGTGTTTTGCATTACAGAAAAATGGATATATATCGAATACACAATTTCAAATTACACATGCCCTGTTATATTCTTGCCTACATACTTGTTCGACCTCTATATTGGTGAGATTATTTCACATGCAAGGGACAGAAACAAAATTTGAACTGTCTTTAGCAAAGAGAAAATCAAATAGCCTTACATAACTGGGAAAGGCAGAATGGATATGTCCTCAGGTGGGGCTAGATCTACAATTTTAATCAATGTTGCCTGGACTTTCACGTTTCTTATTCATCAAGTATACCCTCCACCCCCAATCTTTGCTTATTCACCAATGTGTTCCCAACACCTAGACCAGTAACTGATACATATTAAGGATGCAATAAAATACATATAATGAGAGAAATGAATGCATAAGTTCTTTCCTAATGTCCTCAGGTTTCCTCCATACAGCTACCCACAGTCAAATCTTGGGTTGTAAAACCCAGATATTGACCCCAGAGGCCAGAGAAGACTTCTCTCATCTGTCTTCAGTGTATCTCTTTATCTGTGCATATCTTTATCCATGTCCAGATTTATATGTATTTTCCAGGAACGGGTTTTTATTGCCCGAGTCTTTACCGACCTCTTGAACCTCACCATGGAAGAGGATAGGGCACCACGACCAGCCAGTGTTGTTTCACGTGACCCCTATTGCTAAGGCATGTGCTTGGCAGTCTCGCTATAATCACAAGGGTGGTAACCACAAAGACAGAGTCCCCAAAGGAGGAGGAGATGCTGTTAACAGAAAAAGGGAAGAAGGAAAACTGGACAGATTAAATACAATTGAGATTCACTACGTATTCCATTCTAAGGGTCCATGCCCTACCAAAAATCACTACAGCCTAAATTAAATTCTACAATTGAGGGAATAAAGATTTAATAAAGGAATCAATTCTAATGATTCTCCTTGTGACATCTACAGAAGTCTAGTATTTCTCCAATACTATGACATTTTTAACAGCTTTATTGAGATATAATTGACATACAACAAACTACACATGTTTAAAATGTAAAATTTTGACAGGCAAGGTGGTGTGTACCTATAGTCTCGAGCTACTCAGGAGGCTGAGGCAGGAGGATCGCTTGAATCCAGGAGTTTGAGGCTGTAATGCGCTATGATTATGCCTGTGAATAGTCACTGCACTCCAGCCTGGGCAACATTGCAAGAGCCTGTCGCTAAAAAAAAAAGGAAAAGTTGATAACTTTAAAAATATGTATGCTGTGAAATCATCACCACCACAATCAAGATAAATATAGCCATCAACCCCCGAAATTTGGCCCAAAGCCCAAAATATTTACTATACGACCTTTACAGAAAAAAATTTTGCTGGCCTCTGATCTAGATCAGTGGTTTTTCCCAACTTTGGTCTTTAAAGTTGGAGCAATTCTAAGCGGTGCTCTGGGTTTTCTCAGGGTGCAAAAGAAGGGGCTAGCACCCACCACTACCACAACCGAACCTCTGCTTTAATATACAACTCTTTATATCTCCTGGGTTGCCTTTTAAAGTTTCTTCTGAAGACAGCATCTTAAAAAGTTTAAATCTACTATTCTATCTCAACTCTTTTGGTTTTCAGGTGTGAAAATGGAGAATGAAGAGGGAAAGTGAATTACTTACTCAATGTTACCCAGCTTCTTCTATGTAACACTGAAATCTCATGATTCCAAGTCTGAGAGTTCTTTCCACCACCCTGAGTTAAAAGTAGTTAGGAGAGAGCTCTCCTGAAGAAACTTCAACCTCAAAAAAGTAAAAGAACAAAAAATCAGAGTAAAGACAGTGCCCAGTCCTTAGACAATGACTGGAGAAAATCTGACTTGGGCTGGAATTCCTAGGAGCACACCACCCACCCCTTGGCAATCCTACTGGGGAGCTGTACCACTCCTGAAAAGAGCTGTTAGCTGTCAGTTATTCAACCACATGTACAGGGTGACAAGAAAGTGTAACAGGAACCTGAAAGGGCTGAGAGACCCAGAAATGGACATCAGAGGGTGATAATAACTGGAAGAGAAAAGTAAACATGGACATAATAAACGGCTTATCTGGGAGACACAAGGAAAGGCCTGTGCCAGGAGAAACTGACCATCAAAACAGGCCTGAGGCCGGGCCTGGTGGTTCACACCTGTAATCCTAGCACTTTGGGAGGCCAAGGCGGGAGAATCACTTGAGGCCAGGAGTTCAAGGCCAGCCTGGGCAATGTAGTAAGACCCCATCTCCACCAAAAAAAAGGAACAACAAAAAAAAAAAGACCTGGATGGAAACTTATGGATTCTCTAGATAGGCCGAAGAAACATGGTGTCCCTTAAACTCTATGTTCGTTTAGAGGAAGAGTTGAGTGAAATATGGCGGAAAGACCACCAGGGTAGCTCATAATTTCTCTCGGCTCTGACACCAAACCTGCATATTCCACCCAGCAAAATAAGATATCTGTTAAGACTCACCCTCCTTCAAAGGCAGTTCATTATGTATTTATTCTTCCTCAAGCATGAACTTTGGGTTCTCATACTCCTCACTCCAAGTGACAGATCAAGGCATTTCTTTCAACGTCCCCTCACATTAGTTCACCTTATTTATTAGCACCCAAAACTTCAGTTGAGCAACTTACTTGCTTTTATCTCTTAGTCCCTGTGAAATGTGTAACCAATTATGTTTCCCACTTTCAATTGGCTGTTGGAAACAACCAATGGTCATAGAGACAAACTTATGTCCTACCCATAGCCAGTGTATAAGGACTTCTTATTACATATTCTTGTAATGGCCTCATTCCTAGCACCATTTTATGTCCCTGGCTTTTTGTTGTTGTTGTTCCATAGTTTAAGTGAAGGAAGCAGGTCCACATGGGACTCACAGAGACGCCTGCAGCATAGTAGCTACCCTGTAAGTCAGCCTGGTGGTAGCAACAGTAACTAGCAAAGGGAAGGGGAATCTCTTGGGAATGAATTATAAGGTTTCAAATTCCCTCCTTATATGGAAGTTCTTCCTCCACTGCTTAACGTTAGAAAATTTGAGTTTGACTGCCAGTGCCATTGCTGACTACAGCTGAGTCAGCATCTCCCAAAACTCAGTTAATGAAGGAGTTTTATAACAGAAATCAGGGAAGGAAACAGACATTCTGGCTGTATGACACAATCCAATATTACGGTAACAGGAGAGGTGTGGAAATTGTATAGAGATCCACAGGACATTATTGGGGAAGTAAGACTTATAGGTCGTAATAGATCAGTTTTGTTTGTTTGTTTTTATTGAGGGATAATTTTAAAAGCCTGTGTGAATAGGAAGCTCACATGAAGAGGTAACTGAAACCATGTCTTTGAATAAAAAATTAAATAAAAAAGCTGAGAATTTTGAAAAGCTATTCCATTCATGAAAGAGGAAAGATTAGGAAAATTCTCACCCACTAGCCTGGGGGAAAGTGTCCATAGGTCTTGAAGGTAGCCAGGGCCCTGGGTGGAAAAAAATGTACATAGCTCATGAGAAACCCATGCCATATAAGGGTATAGGGTCCAAATTTTCACTACCTTTATGTTGCAGGAAACCAAAGTGGTAAGTTAACATTAAAATTGGTCTAGGATTTGTGAAACTCCTAGGACTGGAGTAGAAACAACTCAAAATAGTTCTATAGGAATACTTCTACAATTCAGAACACACAGGAGTCACCACCACCTCCTCCCCCCAAAAAACCAAAACACTAAAATAACTTTACAATAAAAACATTACAAACCACAGAAGGAAACAATTTACCTTAAAGGAAAATTGACAGGTGCAACAAATAGAGAAGCAGCATTTTCATGGTCTAGCGTAGAGCAATCTATGACCTAAAATAGAACGATGTTTAAAATAATTAAAAATACAATGGGATGTGAAAGAATAGGCAGAAAGAGAGAACAAACAGAATTTTTAGAAATAAAAACCTGTTTAAATATCAGACGCTGAATAGAGAATGTGTGAACTGGTGAATAGATTTGAACAAAGTACTTGCAAAATAGAGATAAAGAGGTGGAGATTATGAATGAAATAGAAGCAGAAATATGGAGAAACAAGTGAGAAGGTTAATCCTGTATGTATCCAGCACGTCTAACATGTCAAAGACAAAACGCACCAGAAAATTAAGAAGATGATTTTATTCGGGCTATTGAGATAGGTGAATGTCTCAATGAAAAGGAAGGAAACCTGGATTTGCAGAGGCAGATAAGCATGAGAGTCACCAGGAGTCTGATGGGAGCCACTATACAAGGGCAGGTGGCCCTTTGAGGTTGGGTGTTTCCAGAACACAAAAGAATGGGGAGATTTCTTACCTATCCCTGCTTTCCAGGAAGCACAGATCTCAGATGAAGTTCAACATGACCAAATGGGGATTCCAGAAAGACAAAGGAGAAAGAATAGAGGAAATTTTAGAAAGATAAAATCAGAAAATTTTTCAGAACGAGAGAGAGACATAAGTCCTCAGAATGATCAAGTACATTTGGTCTCCAATAAGGATAAGCAAAACAAATGCTGTGCCTAGACGCATGGTGGCAAAACTGCAAATATAAAGAAATATTGTTCTTTAGGGAATTTTTTCTTGCTCTTTACTTCTTTAATCTTTCCACACTTCAGTTATTACTGGTTTTATATAGTTAAGATTACACAGTCATATTCGTTTCTTTCTGAAATTGAGAACTTAAACAAAATCAAAATCTGTTATTAAAATAAGAATACTCGGAATACCCTAGACGGGATTCCTTTATCACAGGTAATTTCTCACTCACTTTTTCGTCTTTAGGACCTAGCTTGCCACCATCGTGAGTCCCTCTCCTTATGTTTCCTCCTTTTCATGGGTCTGAGCCATTTGCCTTTCCTCTCCTAGATTGCCCCTGAGAACCCCCTCAATGTCCCTAATTTATTTTGCAGAGAGATTCAACCTTTTTCTTTCTGTCTCTCTTCTCTTCTCCATCTTTTCAGACCAAGGCCACTCCCAAAGAGGCCTTCAATATATTTCCCTAAACAAAGCATCTCCCCTGATATAAATATGTCACTACTCAGGTGTATGGAAATTGCTGCTGTTGTTTTTTTGTAATAAACAATTTTTTTTCCAGCAGCAATAATTTTGTCCCCTTAATGACCAAGTTCTATATATAATAGATATCACCAGCTTCTCATTTGTCCTCGACCCCTAATTTTCCATGCTGGACCAGCCTTGGAGTGGGACACAGGAAAGAGAAGAGGATTCTCATATGCATGTTGCTTGCAAACTTTCTAAAAAAGTCAAAAGTTTAAACAATCTGTTATTTTTTTCAGACCACATGAAAATTGGTAAATCAAAGCAGCTACATCAAAACTATCTCACCAAAATGTCACGTACACACTTCATAGTAACATTCCGATGGTGCAGATGAGGAAACTGAAGCCCCAAGCATTCAATTTACTTCTCTGAGCTCACACAGCTGGTAAGTGGTTCAAAATACTATTTTCTTTTAGTGACACCATGAGGCCTATAGTTTCCTTCTCAATTTAGCATGTTTCATTTAGCCTAAGGAAAAAATTGAAGATTGTTGCAGCTACATATACTTTATTTTGCTTCCTAAGTGTCACGATTGAGTACACTAGAGTTCAATTCCTCTTTACAATGAAAGTTCCAAGAAGGTAAACAGGGAGAGAATGTGTGCAGTCGCAATCTCAAGCTGAGCTCTTTTTTCCCTTTAAATCAGCATGCAAAATCCCCTAGCAATGCTGTGACTTTAATACTTATGGAAATCAGATTGGCTCCCTCCCTTGTAAATAAAGTGGGCACCTTGACCCGCTGTACGTGGTGTTCCAGCTGTGCTGCCAGCCAGCAGCACCCCCTCATTAGGGCAGAAGCATGTCCTTCTTAAAAGCATTGCCCAGAAGCTGCTGCCTCCAGCCCCACCATTCTCCAAATCATCAGCTTTCTAATATGCCCTGAGGACCCTGGGCAAACGGACAGAAAAACATTGTCTTTTAGACTTCAATTCACTCGGGGATCAGAACTTGTATTGAGCCATTGAGTGGAGTCATCCAATGTATTCATCCTACAAATGTTTGAACACCTATTATTTGCTCACAGTGTGCTAGAGACCGGGATATGCTAACAAGAGACACAATTCCTGTCCCCATGTAGCTCATAGGAGGGCAAACTGACATTAAACAAATACTAGAATTTCACAAGTAACTCAGATGTCACTGTCCCCACAAGCAGCCTCTCTTTTCATGTCCTGCTAACCTTGACGCAGAACACAGCATCTCTCTTCTTTTCAATAAATAAATAGACAATGTGCTCTGTACCAAAAGTATTAGTGAGCACAATGTAGGCGTTGACCAAGATTTTGTAGAGGAAACCTATAAAAAAATCTTACCAAATCTTCTATACAAAATCTCAGCGTGACATTCCAAATTCTCTTAGGAAGTATCTGAGCTCCAGCCTGGACTTTTCTCTGTCCTGGGCCCCTTCGTGCACCTTGTGGTCTCGTGTCTCCTTCTTGGTTTTTCCCCCTGGAAATTCTGCTTTCCTGACCCCACCTTCACCCCCACCACCATCCCGGTGAGCGGTTCAGCTCTGCCTCAGGGCGGACCTCCAGCTCGCTAGCTGGCAGCACCTCAGGGCGCAGCAAAGACAGGGCCCTCCGGGAGCAGGAGCCCACTCCCTGAAAATGGCGCGTGTGTTTGGGGGTGGGAGAGTGTACGTATAATAACGTTGGAAACGGGTTGTGCTGCACTTAAATAGGCAGTAATTATAACTGTGATCATTTGCTAGAGGGAGAGGCCCAGCGCCAGGAGGCTGAGTAAGAAGTCGGCCTGCGCGTCGCAGGGAACAGCCGTGGCGCCGCAGCGCACCCCAGGCCCTGAGTCAGCCCGCGTCTCGTTAGAGCAGCCACAGTCTCCGTCTGCATAATGCTCTGGGACTGAGGTTCTTCCTGAATGACTCGATTCACACGGGATGAGAAACTGTCTGTCTCCACTAGGAAGTGGAATAAAACAACTGACTCACATTTCACGCTTCCGTTTTTGCCAAGTGGAGATAATGTCTCCGTTACTCAGATGTGGGCTACAGCTGAATCTGCTTTTTTTAGCCGACTGATTTAGCAGAGAAGTTAAAACCCTGGTACCAGGGAGCTGAGGGAGGCATCCTGAGTCAAGTTCTGGTCCACAGCAAGTCCTGGAGAGGGGCCTTTCCTCTGTCTGGTGGTCTGGTCTCATCCCAGACAAGACCTAGGAGGTCCGGTGGCTTCAGAAGGCCCCTGCCACCAAGCCTCATCCTCCCCGGATGTCTCCTGGAGGAGGTACAAATCCTAGAGCTCCTTTGAACGTGTATGATGTCCTAGACCCGGAACACAGAGCGTGAGGCTTCAGAAGCCATGTATGCACGCCACTTGTAGATACTGGGGAAGTCAGAGTTTGAGAACATATGGGCAAAGACTAAACCCAAGCATTAAGCTGGAAACAGACCTGACCACCATGGCCCAAGGTAAAAACAGTCCCCAGATCTAGAGTCCTGGACAGATCCAGTGGCCTTGGCTGCAGTGTGTTAGGAGGGAGGGGAGGACTCTTTGACCTGAGTTTACGTGCCTTCGGGTTACAGTGATTAGGAAAGGCAGTCAGTAGGAGCCTGCTTTTCCCTCTTGATAGTATTTCATGAATATTACCCCATGTCATTTCATATTGGAAACATGGTAGTTCTACCAACTATTGCAAAATAAGACCCAAGATTTATATGCACACAATTATGATACAGGTGTTACTGTGTTTGGGGACATGCCCACAAAACGTATAACATCATGGTAGGCACATTGTACCATACTGAGGTGACAAATTTTCTTCAGCTGCACCCTGATCGCCAGTAGGGAGTTCAAAACTTCTGCCCACACACGTGTTTGGTTGCAAGACATGATCCTGCTGTTTTAAAGAGCAGCTTGCCAATTAAAAAGCAATCACTTTTGACCCTTTCCCTCTGTAGTCACAAAATTAAGAATTGACCAGTTGAACTCTTTATTGGGTAGACTCTGTAAACTTATAGTCAGCTGACATTTATTGAGCGTGGCACACATGTTAAGAAATCTTCACAACAACCAAGCAATATAGGCACCTTTATTACCCCTATTTTATAGAGAAGGAAACTAAACCTTTCAAAGTAACATGGCCAGAGTCGTTCAGTGAACAAATGGTGGTACCTGGACTCCAACCAAAGTCTTTCTGGGGCCAAGCCCATGTGTATAAAACCATTTTGCTCTTTCCAGGGAATGCATGTCAGGTACCCTATGAGTACCCTTTTCTGCTCTTGCTTGGGTTCGCAGTGCGTTAATACTGAACCTCAGCTCTCCTCTCTTCCACAGTATGCTCTAGCAAAATGATTCTTCCCATAATCGAGAGACTTCATCAGTGTAATTTAACATGCCTACTCTGTTCCCTGGCCCTTCTGTCCTTAATCAAGTTGAACGAAATTACCTTAACAAATAGTGGATTCTGATTTTAAATTTACCACTTCCAGGAAATGGAAAGCCACCAATCCGTTTAGGCGATCCTTCAGAACAATCAGTTCTGTCCAAGCCTGCCCCAGCTCAAACCCTGAGTTAGATGAATGTGCGGGCCTGAGGCAGCAACCATTAAGGGTCACTAAGACAGCACTAGAACCTATCAGAAGTCTATGTCACTTGACTCAGGTTTCCCACTGACATCAAAAGTGCCTTCATATGCAATAAAGAACATTTACCACAGAAGAGGCCCATCCGTTGTGTTCTCTGTGTTCCATTACTGCCTTTCCTTTTCTGATGCTAACTCTCTTCCGTCCCTCTCATAAGGACTTCTGTGACTACACTGGACCCCCTCTCGATAGTCCAGGATAACCTCCCCATCTCAGGCCCTCAATTTCATCCGATCTGCAAGTCTCTTTTGCCACAAGTTCAAGGGGTTAGGATGTGAACATCTTTGCGGAGACATTATTCTGTCTACTACAGAGTAATTCGGTTTTGTTTTGTTTTGTTTTTCACCAAGGCTGCTCAGATCCCTAGCTGTCAAAGATCCAGGGGGCACTGTATACTTCAGTTTTTATTATAAAGAAAAACAATTCTATCCCCTTTCCAAATAAAAATTAAACAATATTAAAAATTTTGGGGTTTGAAGGGGCACCCTTGCGCCTAGGAAGGAGGGAATACCATCAGGGCTGGGAACACAGGGCATCAAAGTTACTATAATATTCTACACCTTAAGTTGGAGAATGAGTATAGGATGTCTGTTTTATTATTCTTATTTAAACTGTACTTACGTGTTAGTCTGTTTATGATTTAGTTCATAATTATTTTTAAAAATACAGGGAATTACATATAACGATAGAATCTTCTATGCTGATAAGTCTGACCTTTCTGAAGGCTTGGTGTTTTTATCAAAAATATTTAATTGGTTTGTATTCTCAGTAGGGTTAATTACATGGAAACATGATCTCAGTTAAGAGACTAGCAAAGAACATCTTGAACATGTCCGTGACAGAGTAGTCATTACTTTGTCAATCAATCACACTGAACAAATAGAAGAATATTACCACTAAAAATTCTGCTGGAACAGATTAGTGGTTTTCAGAGGTTATGGGTGGGAGGAAGAGGGTCAAGATACAGAGATGCTGCGAGAAAGTTCTTCAGAGTGGTGAACTATTCTGTGTCCTGTTTCAGTGGTGGCCACATGAATCTACACATGGGTTAAAATTTATAAAATTCTTTGCCACAATTAAAAAGTCAATTTTATTTGACAATAATGTAAAAAGTAAAAGTTTACTTTATGATAATGTATGGAGTAACTTTTAAAATTACGCTAATTTACTTTGACCCTATGGTTTTAAATCTAGGATTTAGCCCATGAAATCTATTCTTACACACACACACATACACACTCTTACACACTCACATGTTCACAAAAATAGTGAGAGGATGTTCACTAAAGCAATGGCAAGAACCTGGGCCCTACTGAAATGTTTGTCAACGGAGGGCTCGCTAAACAAATTATAATGTTTTCGTACTATGCCAGTCATTAAAATACACTTTAAGTAAACTGAATTGTAGTAGGATGCCGAACAGGACATTTCCTGTCGTTCCAGAATTGGCTGGAGATGGAGGTGATGAGATAAGTAACCCACATTCTAAAGGGAGCCCCAAGCGATTGGGGCCAGGAACTTCCTCAGGGCAGGTGCGACACAGCTGGATCGACTCAGCTGTCCAGCTGCCAGCGCGTAGTTCCCTCCAATCTAGACGTACACAGCAGACCACTTAGGGAAACAAAGTTCAAGGAGAAGCTTCAGAGTCTTGTGCCAGCGGCCTTGTGGGAAATGCTATGGCTTCCCTTTCTGTCCCCAAGAGGGAACTACCCCTCGAAAGGAAGAAATAAAAGGAGTCACGCAGAGATTAGAGGTGCAGACACAAAGGGGATGCCCACGTTTTATCTCCCACTTGGACCTGTGCTTATCCAGTGGAGCTGCTCCTCTGTCCTCTGTGGCTACTTGAGCAGGGAAGGAGAGAGCTGGGCAAAGAGACGACAACTATGGAGCAGTTTGCGTCCACTCTTGGGTGTGACAAGGGCATGTGGGCTTCCTGTAGTGAAAGGATCCTTGGAACGTAGCTGGGCTCCAGACATCTCGCTGGGTACCCTACCCAAGAGGCGTTGTCACTTCGAAAGAGACCTCTAGGAGCAAGAGGCTACAGGGTGAACTGTCATGAGTGAGAGCTGAGAGGAGACTAGAAAAAGTTGAACTCCAGAATATTTACATACCAAACAACTGCGCCCCGAGAAGGACTTCCTGTGAGCCCCGTGCAGCAGCCACACGTGCATCCCATGAACAAGGCAGCCTTTGGAGTGCAACGGGCACCACCAGAACACCCCGACGACGGTCACTGTGTTCATTTGCTAGGGCTGCCCTAACAGGACACCACAGACTGGGCAGCTTAAACAACAGAAACTTACTTTGTCACCGTTCTGGAGGCCGGAAGTACAAAATCAAGGTTTGGTTTCCTCCGAGGCCTCTGTTTGGCTTTCCGTGATCATTCCTCGGGCATGCGCATCCCGGTGTCTCTTTGTGTGTCCAAATGTCTGTTCTCATAAAGACACCAGTCAGATTGCATTAGGCCCCACGCTAATGGTCTTGTTTTAACTCAGTCACCTCTTTAAAGGCCCTGTCTCCAAATACAGTCACGATCTGAGGTACAGGGAGCTAGGGCTTCAACATGTGAATTTTAGAGGGATGCAATTCAGGCCATAACAGTCACACAAATAAATAGGAGATGCTTGTCATTCTTACACTCCCTTCTTCTCACCCCAAACACAGAAGAGGGAAGGCAGAAGAAGTGAAAAGGTGACCCATACCCTTCTTCACTCCAAACCCCGAGACTGAAGCTTACCCTGGCCTGGCAGTTTGAGAAAGAGAATGAACATTATATTGGATGTGAGATTTAGTTTTAAATGACCCTAGACAGGACAGGATATTTTAATAATAATAAGTGGTCAGAAAGCTATGAGATCTGCCTGAGATATCATTAAGGGGCGGGAGAGGGAGACTCCATAAGATTGGGTTGAAAGAAGTAATTGGAGAGAAAACTAGAACAGTCTCATATTTCTGTTCTGTTGAGTGTAGACTGTTTAAAAAGCTGATCACAATATATATTCATATGAAAAGAAGTCCATGATATATAATTTACAATTGGAGATTAAAACAAATTGGAGAATGGTTATGCATATTATGGTAGTACTTGGATAGAAATTGTGATAGATGTCTATTGTTCTGGGCTGCCCAGAATCCCTTCCCCTGCTTTGTCTAGAAACAGACACTTTCCTCAGCAATGGATTAGGATATGGCTCCAGCTGAGCTTCTCATAATACCTCACACCCTTGGCTAGAGTGATTAATCAAGAGGCTGAACCAATCGGAAACATTCCCTAGATTCTGCAAGCTGGAAGAATGACACCCCTTTTCTCTCTGGTCACAGAGTTGTAAGACTCAGAGCCAGGAGCCGCTGATGGTCACATCCCCTGACTCATGGGGAACCCAATGTGGGCAAATGAAGCCAACACGCAGAGAGACATAGAGATCAGAGACAAAGAGTGATTCCTGGTGATGTTCTGGTCTTGGTTTCAATCTCTAAGGCCAATTCTACTCTGTCTTTCCAAAATTTTGGTTGTCTGAACCAACTAAGTCTTTCTGCTTAAGCCAATTTGCTTTTGTTTCTATCCCTTGAAACCAAAGAATCTCAAAAATAAAAAAATATATATTTATGTGCTATAATTTTGTTTCATGGAAAATATCTGGAAAGATGCATACTAAATTGTTAACCATCATTAGTTCTGGTAAAAATTCTGATTTCCTTTACTGTTTTACATTCTTTATATCAATCATTTGTTATATTTACAGGAAAACACATTTAGGAAGAGGAGAACACAAAATAGCATAGCATTAATGATAGCCAAGAAAAATGTATGAGTAACATTGGGAAATGAATTTAGAATAATGGACATTTAGCTACATTCTTTATGCCCCCTATCCATGTAAAGTCGCTTAAATTCTCAATATAATTTTTAAATGAAAATGCCAGCCCTACAAAGATGAAAGAGATAATTAATTCCAAGATGTTTCCATAAGTCATGTGTAGAGAGAGCACTAAATGTGTATGAAACAACCAAGCAATACCTATGAGATAGACCTACCCTAATGCAATGACTATGAATGAACCCTCCATAAAAAATGACACAGAAGCCTTAGGATCTCCCTGTGGGCCACCTCTGGGGTACAAAACCTATACATGCAGAGACTTCGTCTGACCCATCTGCTTCCCGTGCAGCACCTGATATATTATTTGCTGTATTGTTGGTCCTTGTCTTAATTACCTATTGTTGCACAACAAATTACCCCAAAACTTAGCAGCTTAAAAGAATAAGCATTTATTATCTCAGAGGTTCTGTGGGTCAGGAATGGGGGCATGGCTTAGCTGGGTGCCTCTGATTCAGGATTTGTCAAAGGCTGCAATCAACATATCACCTAGGGCTGCAGTCATCTCAAGACTCGATTGGGGAAGGGTCTTTTTCCAAAGTCACTCACTTGGCTGCGGGCAGGCCTCAGGTTCTTGCTGGCTATTTGCTGGAGACATTAGTTTCTTGCCATTTAGGCTGTTAATAACATGGTAATTTGCTTTCCCAAAACAGAGAGAGAAAGAGAGGCAAAATGAAAGTCATAGTAAACCAGGGTCGATTTTGCCCGCTGGGGGACATTTGGCAATGTCTGGAGTCACTTTTGGTGTCACAACGGTGGGGAGAAGGGGCCAGGTACTATTGGCATCCTGTTTGCAGAAACCAAGGATGATGCTAAACATCCTACAATACACAGAACAGCTCCCTACAACAAAGAATTACCTGGCCAGTATGTTAAAGTGCTGAGGTTGAGAAACATTGACCTTGAGTGTTGAATGTTTGCAAAGCATCTTATGTACATTATCCCAACCCTCATACAAACCTATAAGGTAAGAGTTATTATCTCTCCATTTTATTGCTGGGGAAACTGAGGCTTAGAGTAGCCCAAAGATTTGCTCTAAGCCACACAGCAAGCAAGTAGGGAGGCAGGATTTGAACGCAGGTCCGTCTCTCTCCATTGCCAGGCTCCTCCAGTGTGAAGCAGGGGCAGAGAGGGGTAAAAAAGAGAACAAGTTCTGGGAGAAAGAAGTGGAGAAATGTTCCAGATGCCATTCTTGTCACCTCATTTGAAATTTGCAATGAGGCAAGAAACATGAACCCAGGCAGACTCTGTTCCATGGGAAAGAACAACTTGGGCAGAGTCCTGGTTTGTGTCAGAGTTGAGCTGGAGATGTGCACCTCCATGGTCCTGGGAGCCCACAGTGCCCACACTGCTGCACCCTCTCCCTTCCGCTTGGGGCTCCAGCTGTGTTCTGATGAATCACATTGACTGCTCAGAGGAATCCTGCCAAACTCCCCTCCACTCTGCTTTCAACATGGTAGGCCTGGCCTCTTGTGCCTGGGAACACACCACCGAGAAGATCACGTTGTGAAGCTGTCTGATAAATACCTTTCACATTCCTTGTAATTTCTCTCCAATTGTGTCCCCCACCCCCACCTTCCCCTTTTAGGACTTTCTGACTGATTTCCTCCTGACTCCCTTAATCAGAATCTGAACATTTCATTTTCCAAATGATCACGTCATCCTGAGATAGATTCTCTGTCTTAATTATATCCTTCCATAGTACCTTTCCAGGTGGGGGTTCACCTCTCTATTTAAAGAGTTTTAATAGGACTTACTCCTTCTGGGATGGGAACATGCAAATCCATTCTGTGGCAGCTCTCGAACAACAGTGAGAGGCTGTGAGTGTCACCAACTTTTTAAAGGATTTGTATTAAAAAACTTCCAGATTTATAGGCACTATGAAAGCTCTTAGTTCTTATTTAAAGTTTTATATAAAAGAAAAATTTAGCAAGGGGGAAATTGTTTTCTCCACCCTGGGGCTTCAAGAATAAATGAACCTTTCATTAGCTGAGAATTTGTAGGTGTGCACCTGCTAGGATTTCAAAGGGCACGCATTCTTTGGCCCAATATGGCCTTGGGATACAGCCAGCCCCGTAGGAACATTAGTTGTCGCAGCATCGACCTGTATTTGAGTGACTAACATCATCTTACCTGGTTCTTACCATGACCTAAACTTTAGGGCAGGGTGACAGTTCTTCAGCTGGGCTTGTGGTGGACCAACTGCAAAATTATGCAGTTTTACTCAGCCCTGCTACTATCACCTGGTATCACGCAGGCTGCTTCTATAAACAGGAAAAATCTAGTCTGGAAATGGCAGTTACCAAGTAACAAAAATGTTCAGGGCCTTTTAAAATCAACAGGACAACACAGTTAAGCAAAACCACACAAGAAGAACAACAAATCAGGTGACATGAAGTAGCCTGTTTTTCCTGGCAGGTTATTTCTGATTTCTGACGATTGGCATGGTTTAGCTTTAGTACTCTGATTCAGGCGACCAGTTTGTCGTTGGGATTTTGGTTGGAAAGAAATTTTCATTCAGAGTCTTGTTTTCTCCTCCCTGAATCCTTTTGTTTTTTAATTGTTGAATATAGACGTTTATTACCTAGGGATTTTCAATTTTTTTTTTTTTTGGCAAAGGCCACAGTAAAAAATTGATTTTACACTGTGACACAGCATGTACATGCAAACATATACTCACAAAACTAAAAGCCCTACAAAAAAATATATTCACTCTTACTATGTACGATGCACCTTAACGTTTTTACTTCATTCTGTTCCAGTTTAGTCAAGTCTATTAAAAATGCTTTTTGCTGCCCATTAAATTAATTTCACAACCTATTAAAGGAACAAGGCCTGCAGTTTGAAAAATAAATTATTTGAACTGTGGTTTAAAAAATGAAAATTTATAGCACTTTGATGAAATTCAAAGTAAAACTGAATTAGTAAATTAGTAAATTTTACTAAATTAGTAAAATTAAATTAGCATTTTCCAGGATTGTTCCTTTGGGATCTGTAATATTGTTCATCTTTGGTGAAACTGTAACGCACCCATAATTTCATACTTTTCTCTTTCAGTGCTGATGGTCAGATGTGAAAACTGTGTAATTATATCAATCACTTTTCTACATCCTCTAACAGGGTCTTTGGGAGCTCTTTTGGCAGGAGGCTTGGCAAGGTTGAGGAACATGATGCCACTTGGCTGTGGTCGGGGTGTATGTCGGAGTTTCCAGTCTACGCTGGAAACAGCACGCTGAGGAGTGCCAGGGCTTAGTCAGACCCGCCAACCTGGAGTCAGCACCAAAGAAAGAGAGGGAGCTAGAAATAAAGCCAGGCAAGATGGCGGCTGTGAAAGTCATGGGCAGAGGTAAAGGAAGCCCATCATAGGCAATTCCTGAACCAAAAGCAAAAAGCTACTAAGGCTCTTGATACTGTTCTTGTGGCCTTGGTTAGAAGCATGCTTCACGTGCTTGAAGAGGAAGCTCCAAAGCTGTTCCCCAGAGCACCGCACTAAAGTAAACTTTCATATTCACCCATGATAATTAATCCCATGAGCTATTTTCCTTTAAGAATCTGATAGTAAGTCAAAGTTGTATACATCTCCTCACCCATATCATATAGCAGCAAATGCCAGACATTAAATTGTTTTGTCTATAAATGTTAGTATGTATATAAAAACTATTTTAAAAACAAAACTAAAATTCCATCAAAACACCTAAAACACCCCAGTGATTTCTTAGTATCATTCAATGTTCAGTTAATATTCACATTTCCTTAGTTATTCTGTAAGTTTTTTGCTTGTGTTTACATATTTTAAAATTCTACTCAGGGTATAAGTAATTAGGACCATACATTTTGATATATTTAATGCATTTTAATACATTTTATCACATTGACTGCCATGCCAGTTGTATTTACTTCAGACTAGTTTTGAGCCCAGGGCCTCATGAGGAAAAATTCTGCAGTTAGTTGTGAAAACCTTACTTGTTGATGTTCTTATTGTTACAATTAATATTGACAATTTAATTCTAAAAACATGGCTTGCGTTGCATATAACTCATGCACAGAAAACAATAATTTTCGTTTTACTGAAAGACCATAGGCCCCAGGGAACAATTTTTTGTTCTAGTGCGGCTGTCAATGTGTTAATTGGTTGATTTGTCTCATTTGTCTTTTTTCATTCATAAGTTTCCCCTTTTTGTGACTGATTAAAAGGTAAAATCCTTCCAAAAAAATTAAGTTAAATAGAAGAAATAAGTTCTAGTATTTAGTAGTATGTAGGAACACTACAGTTAATAATTTATTGTATATCTCAAAATAGCTACAAGAGAAGAATTGTAATGTTCCCAACACAAAGAAAAGATAAATGTTTGAGGTGATGGATATCCCAGTTACCCTGATTTGGTCATTACACATTGCGTACATGTATCGAAATATCACATGTACCCCCAAAATACATACAGCTGTGATAAAACCATTTAAAAAGGTAAAATCCAAGGCCTCTTTAAATAATGGGATTTTTCCAAATTGTTTATTTTGACTCGTTTGTGAGCTGAGAAAAATATCTCTGGGCCTCTGACAATAAGGGGGAAAGCTTGCTTCTGGTGATATGGGACCAAAGGTGACAAAAAACTAGGCCCATTTCACTGGCCTCCGTTGTTCTGAAATCTCCTTCATTGGACTAACTCCTTTCGACTACAAAACAGCCTCTTTTAAAACACTACTGCATTACATTCCCTTGTTGCTCACCTTCTATAAACAGGAAATCTGTTAATCTCTGAGACTAATCTCTTCACTTCTTTGCCAGCACAATGTTTATAAATAATGGTCCAGGGAATGATGAGCCTGGTGAGTCATCGAAGAGTCAACTCCATTCAGCAGAGTTGTAGTGTTGAGTGCATTTAGCTGTCTTCTCATTCTTAGGAAACTGACAGTCATGCATTGATTGCTTTCTGTGGCGATGGTGCGCACCAGGGTAGGATGCCAATTTTTTAATTTCCACAGTGAGTTTTCCCACACTCACTTGACTAGACTAACTTTCCCATCACTGTGCAATCGCCATTTCCTCCCCTTCAAAGATTATAAAGCATGTCATTGTATTTCTAAACTAACAAGTTTTTAAAAACCATAAACTGTAGTTCTTCTTCTCTTTTTTCTTTTGTAATGTTACTATCTCTTCATCTTCACCTGGATTTCTGGGTGACATGAGTATCAAAGAATGTGTCCGAAAGTAGAAATGCCATCTGACAGCAAACCACAGTGTAGTAACCATGTCGATTTTTAAATTAACTTTAACGAGGTGTAATTTACAGAACATAAACTGCACCCATTTTAAAGGCACAGTTCAGTGAATTTTGACAAATGTATACATTTGTGCAACTTCTACCCCAGTCAAGACAGTTAGAGAATATTTTCCTTATGCCTCTTTGCAGTCATCTACTCCATGCCTGGCCCCAGGCAACCATTGATCTGTTTTCTATCAATAGAAATTAATTGTGCCTATTCTGAATTTTAATATAAATGGAATCACACAGTATATACCCTTTTGTGCCTGGCTTCTTTAACTCAACACAAGTTTTTGACATTCATCCATGTTGTTGCATGTGTCAATACTTGTTCCTTTTTATTGCTGAAAAACATTCTGTGGCTACACCATAATTTGTTTATTCATTCCCCCTTTTGATGAACACTTGGACTGTTTCCAGTTTTTGGCTATTTTGAATGAAGCCGCTTTAAAAAATGTATAGAAGTCTGTGTGGACATATGCTTTTAGTTCTCTTGAATAAATACCTAGGAGATACATTGCTGGTAAGTGTATGAACAACTTTATAAAAAAAAAAAAAAAAAAAACTTGCCAAAGTGTTTCCCGAAAAGGTTGTGTCATTTTACACTCCATCAATAAGGTGTGAGAATTCTAGATCCTCACTAACATTTGCTGTTGTCAGTCTTTTTAATTATAGTCATTCTAGTGGGTTTGTCAGAGGATCTCCCTCTAGTTTTAAATTGCATTTCCCCAGTGATAAAAGATGCTGAGCATGTGCTCATGAGCTTATTGGCTTATTTGTATATCTTCTTTTGTAAAGCATCCAAATTGCTTTTTTTTAATTAGTTTGTTTGCCTTATTGTTGAGCTATAAGAGTTCTTTATATATTCTGGATATAATCCTTTGTCAGATATATGTATTATAAATTTTTTCTTCCAGTCTGTGGCTTGCTTTTTTATTTTCTTAATGGAATCTTTCAAAGGGTATAATATTTTAATTTGTATGAAATTCAATTTATCAAATTTTTATAGTTTGCTCTTTTTATGTCCTAAGAAATATTTATCTACCTCAAAATTAGGAAAATAATTTCCTATGTTTTCTAGTAGAAGTTTTATAGTTTTAACTTTTATATTTAGATATATGATCCATTTAAAGTAAATTTTTTGTGGACGATACGAAGTAAGGGTGAAGGTTTATTTTTGTCCATATGACTATGCCAGTTGTTTTGGCACCATTTGTTGAAAAGAATATTCTTTCTTCACCTTTGTTGAAAATCACTGACTGTATAAATGTCGCTCTGCTTCTGGAATCTCAATTCTATTCCACTGATCTAAATGTTTACCTTTATGCCAATATCAAACTTGCTTGATTACCATAGGTTGGTAAATAAGTCTTGAAATAAGTAGTATAAGTCCTCCAACTTTGCTCTTTGTCTAAAAGATATTGGCTGTTCTAGCTCATTTGCATTTCCACATAAGTTTTAGAATTACTTGTGTACAATGCAATGCTTCTCAGTAATAAAAAGGAATGAACTATTGATACATGAAAGAATATGGGTAAGTCTTAATATAATTATGTCGAGTGAGAGAAACCAAGCAAAATAAAGTACATACTATTTGAGTCCATTTATATAAAATTCTAGAAAAAACAAAATAATCTATACTGATAGAAAGCAGAGCAGTGGCATTCCAGAAATGAGACATGGAGGGTAACAGAGAGGGATAGGAATGAGAGATTATGCAAGGGCAGGAGGAAACCGTTGGGGCTGTTGGATATGTTCTTGATTGTGGTGATGGGTCACGGGTTGATGTAAGTCATAACTTATCCAATTGTGCACTTTCGATTTGTGTAGCTCATTGCATGTCAATTATACTTCAATAAAGCTGTTTAAAAAATAGACACTGCCAAAGCATGGAGCTAAAGAAAGCTTCCAGAGAGAATAAACAGGAGTAGGATCAGCATGGTTTGGAGCTTCTCAGTACTGGAGAAAATAGGGAAAGTCTCAGTAAAAATGACTTCCAACTTAAAATTTTAAATCCTGTTAAGCAATAAAGCAAGAAGGGAGAAAAACATTTTTAGACATGTATAGCCTAAACAAAATTAATTTGCTAATGATTCATTCTTTCTCAGGAAGATGTTTCTACACCATTAAAATAACAAAGTAAATGAAGGAAGAGGATTATATGAGATTCAGAATTTCCTGGGATTCATCACAGCAGAGAGCTAAGAGAAATTCTCTTGGACGACAGTAAAGGGAAATCCCAGAATGGTAGCAGTCAATGTAACACTCTAAAGAGCAAGAGTTGTAAACGGATGGAAGCCCCAGGAGAGAATTTCGGGGTTTTTTTCAAATGAAACCAAAAGGAGACTGTGTCATATGTCTTATGATGTAGAAAATTGTATTGAAAGGCTGTTGGAACAAGTGAGAAGCATTAGCAATATATAGAGAGAAAACGAAGCAGATGATAAGAATCAGGAAATTATTAAATCCAGAATTAGCATCAAGTTGTCAAGGAAAGGAAATGTAACCATAGTATATTATGATTATGGTTCAGCAGTAAACGATACATTAGTTAGAACATTGTGTAGCCTGATTATTGGTTTTTTAAAAATCATGATTCATTTTGAGGACGGAACCATGACCTTTTTTTCCTCTTTCCCAAATTCGTTTCTAAGGGGCCTGGGGAGTCATGCCTTACAAACCATAAAATCTCATTAAACAGGTTTTGTTTTGTTTTTTTTTTTAATTAACCTGGTATTGTGTGGCTTACTTTCCAACCTGACTCTGGTATAGCATCACATGACAGATAGCAGACCCCCTTATCTTAACTCAAGCATTCCTTTCTGCTGACTCCAAGCCTTTAGACAAAGCATAGCTCTTTCAACCAATTGCCAACTAAAGAATCCCTAAAACCCAGCTATGACTTGTAAGCCCCCTGCTTTGAGATGTCCCACCTTTTTGGGCCAAACCAATGTATACTTTCCATGTATTGATTTATGATTTTACCTGCAATTCCTATCTCCCTGAAATGTATAAAACCAAACTGTATCGTGCCCACCTCAGTTGCATTTTCCCAAGACCTCTTGAGACTATGTTCCCCAGATAATGGTCATTCACATTGGCTCAAAATAACCTTCTTTAAATATTCTGGCAGAATTTGGTTTTTCCATCATCTATTCCTACTGGAAGGATGAGAGAAGCAAGAAGCAAGAAGCAGAGTGGATTATGTGTGCTAAATCCTTTTGTATCAGAATAGAAAATACATAGATAAGGTGTAAAACTGATATATTAAGAAACAGAGTTAAATATTTAATTTTAAATTATGCAAGTAAATACTAGAAACAAACAAGTACAGTGATTGTCTCTGGGAGGCAGGATTAGGGGTGAGGAGGAGTGGGAAATGATATGTGGGGCACTTTTTCTTTATAAATTAATTACTGTTCTTTAATTTTTAAAACTATTAGCATGTATTTTTGTCATAAATAAAAATTAATTAAATTTAAAAATGATTTCTAAGTGAAATTTTTGGAAACTGTATTCCAATAAACTGACTTCTCCAGGACTCTTTTTTTCTTTCTTTCTATTTTTTTTTTTTTTTACGAGACAGGGTCTTGCTCTGTCACCTAGGCTAGAATACAGTGATGTGATCATAGCTCACTGTAATCTCCAACTCCTAGGTTCAAGTGATCCTCCTGCCTCAGCCTCCCGAATAGCTGGAACTATAGGTACATGCCACCACACCTAGGTTTTTAAATTTTTTAAATTTTTTTTAAATTTCAGAATATTTGGGGGGTACAAACGTTTTGGTTATATGAATTGCTTTTGTACGGTTCGAGTCAAAGTTATAAGTGTGTCCATCACCCAGATAGTGTGCATCATACCCGTTAGGTGTGAATTTACCCATCCCCTCCTTCTCCCTCCCACCTGCTTGATTTCTGTTGAGTTTTACTTCCATATGTGCACATGAGTGTTGATCAATTGGTTCCAATTTAATAGTGAGTACATGTGGTGTTTGTTTTTCCATTCTTGTGATTTTTCACATAGAAGAATGGTCTCCAGTTCCATCCAGGTTGTTACAAAGGCTATTAGTTCACCATTTTTTATGGCTGAGTACTACTCCATGGCATACATATACCACATTTTATTAATCCACTCAGGTATTGATGGGCACTTGGGTTGATTCCACATCTTTGCAACTGTGAATTGTGCTGCAATAAACATTTGAGTATAAGTATCTCTTTGATAAAATGACTTTTTTTCCTTTGGGTAAATATCCAATAATGGGATTGCTGGATGAAATGGTAGGCCTACTTTTAGCTCTTTGTGGTATCTCCATACTACTTTCCACAGAGGTTGTATTAGTTTGCAGTCCCATCAACAGTGTATAAACATTCCTTTCTCTCCGGATCCACGCCAGCATCTGTTGTTTTGGGACTTTTTGATAAAAGCCATTCTCCTCAGTGTTAGAAATTTTTTGTAGAGAAGGAGTCTCCCTATGTTGCCCAGGCTGGTCTTGAATGACTGGCCTCAAGTGATCCTCCTGTCTCAGACTCCCAAAGTGCTAGGATTACAGGTGTGAGCCACCTCACTCTGCCTGGGTACATATGTATTATTGAATAATTTTTTTTCTATTT
>NW_012152285.1:6718304-6769207 GCF_000956105.1 Propithecus coquereli
TGTTCCGCAGTTGTTGGGTGTAGCTCTATAAATGTCAAGTGGGTATATTTGATTAATAGTGTTATTAAAATCTTCTATATCCTTACTGATTTTTTTGTCTACTTGATCAGTTACTGACAGAGGGATGTTAAAATCACCAATTATGATTGAGAATTTTTTTATTTTGTTTTTATCTTTTGGTTTTTCAGTTTTTACCTCATAAATTCTGAAGTTTTCTTATTAGATACATATGCTTTTTGGATTATTATGTCTTTTTGATGAACTACCCCTTTTTATCTCTCCTATTACTTTTTGTCTTGAAGTCTAATTGCCAGTTTCCTTATGCTTATTGTTTGCATGGTGTATTCTTTTCTGTTATAATTTATCTTTATATTTAGGGTATCTCTTACAGATATCATACACTGGGTCTTGCTTTTTATCTAACTAGAAAATGTCTGCCCTTTAATTGAAGTTTAGTTTAGTTCATTTATATTTAATGAAATTACTTATAAGACTGAATTTAATTCTACTTTCTTGCTATTTGTTTTCCATTTGTCTCTTCTGGTTTTTTATTGCTGTTTCTTGTTTCCTGTCTTTTGGGGGGTTAATTTAATATGTTTTAGTATTCATTTTTATTTTCTACATTGGCTTCTTAGTTATATCGCTTTTAAATTTTTAGTGCTTGCTCTAAGGCTAGCAATATGCATCCTTAACAAAATCTATTTAGAGTCCACGTATACTTCTTTAAACCTCACACTTCATATCTGACCTTTGCATGTCCTACTTCATCCTTCCTGCTTTACACTTGATACTTTTTACTTCCCATTTTACACCTCCCATGTATCACTTCACAAATGTAATAAACTTACAACAGTATAATTCCATTTACCCACCCAGCCTTGTCCTTTGTGATATCATTGTCACATCTTTCACTTCTACGAATGTTGTAAAAAAGCCCATTACAACATTATTAATTCTGCTTTAATAGTCAGTTCACTTTTAAGGAAGTTGTGAAAAGAAAAATAATATTGGCTTCTAAATGTACCCTCTTATTTACCATTTCTGGGGCTCTTCTTTCCTCCCTTAATTATGAGTTTCCTTTTGTATCATTTCCTGTTAGCCTAAAGAATTAAGCATTTCTCATGGTGCAGATCTGTTAGTGACGAATTCTCTAAGCTTGTATTTATCTGAAAATGTCTTATTTCACCCTATTTATTGAAAAATATTTTCACTGGATATAGAATTGTGGATTGGCATGGTTTTTCTTTGTTTTTTTGTTTGTTTGTTTCCCAGCACTCTAAACATGCCATCCCTAAGGCTCTGTTTATTTTTATTCAAATTTTTTTCTTTCTGTGCTTCAGATTAGAGAACCCTTTCAGTTCTAGAATTCCCATGTGGAGATTTCCCTAAGCAGAGAGCTGCAACAATGTGAGGTTTACCTCATGAATTTCTCTCTGGGATCATGGTTTGCATTGCATCTTCCAATGCTTGACAATAGTTGTTTCATATATTTTGTCCGGTCTTATGTTTGCTTACCACAGGAGGAAGAATCCAAACCAGTTATTCTATCATAGCCAAAAGCAGAAGCTGATCAGGATTTGAACCAAAAATGAAAACATGTTCTGAATCTCTTCCATATTCTACATCCAATTTTCCAACCTTTGAAAATCCGTAGTGCTCTGAGATTGGCCATTAAGGCTGAATGATTAGTCAAGACTAGAGGTACCCTTCCTCTACCACCACTACCCATACAGTCTGTTTGAACTGGGCCTTAGCTTATTGGGTCTTTATCAACTTTGTTTAATGGGGGAGTCTAGATAGATAAAGAAAAAATATTTGAACAGCTGACTAATTTTGTAGAGCAGGAGAGTTAAACTTCTATCTAAATGTCAGGGAGAATAAGCAAAAGGGTGATTCTACCTCACATTTGAAAAGTGAATATCTTATTTGGGCTTCTCACTAACCCTCTGACAAAGGCAATAAGCTGTTATCACCCCATTTTACAAATGAGGAAACTAAGAATCAAATAAGCTAACTGAGTCATCCAACATCACATAGGTAGATGATGACAGAACTCAGAAAGGCAAAGCCACTGTGAGTAAATTTACCAGTTGTGCCCTGCACATGGGCACCTCAGGCCAGCTCCGGGAATAGGCAAGATACATAGCCAACTATGAGGTGTAATTTGAGAGATGCCAAATCACTCATTCCCTAGCTTATCAGGATCTGAAATTCCAGGATTAGTCATTCATTTTAGCTTGAGCCATCAGTGACCTGTTAAAATGGAAATCTAATTACCTTCCATTTGTACAACAATTCACAGTTTTCCAAAAATGTTTTAAATTTGATATGAACAGCTAACATTTACAATGAGCACTTTCTATGTGGCAGGAACTATTTTAAGTGTTTTGTGCATATTGACTATTTTTATTTATGTAATTATTCTATGGGGGGGGTACCATAATAATCTTTATTTTACCCATGAAGGAAGCAAAACTTATAAAGATTAAATAACTTGTGTAAGGTCATACAATGAGAAAGTGGAAAAGATAGAATTTGAATCTGGGCACAGAGTTCTTGCTTTTAATCGTTAAACTATTTATTTGTTATACCATTTGATCCAATCCAAAATCTTGAAGATAAAAGCATTGTTGAATCACCTTTTTCAGATGAACAAATGAAGATCCAGAAAATTTAAGTGACTTGCCCAAGGTTCCCCCAGCTAATTACTGACTAATCCCGAAAATCATAGCTCCTAGTCAACTCTTTCCAATATATACTAAACCAGAAGGGTTGCTAGTTATTACCAGCAAAAAGAAAGGTTGGGGCAAAGACAGTTACATTTTGATAAGAACTGAGTAAGATGTTCTGAGAAGCTAAAAAGCAGCTGGAGGATTTTTGAGCTCTTAGATGGTAACAGGAAATATTAATTTAATTCTACAAATCTTTGCTGGTCCCCTAATTATGTTCCAGGCACAGTTCTCGGGATAGGAATACATCTATGAACAAAACAAAAATCCCTGCCTTCATGGAATTTGCATTGAAATGGAACATAAGAAAAGTTACTGATGATACAGAAGAATTATATTTAAAATAAAGAAGTAATATTTAAAGCAGAATTGACAGTGAATCCAGGACGCAAAATTTTTTCCAAATCTACTCCTTCTAGGCTGGGCGTGGTGGCTCACGCCTGTAATCCTAGCACTCTGGGAGGCCGAGGTGGGCAGATTGTTTGAGCTCGGGAGTTCGAGACCTGCCTGAGCAAGAGCAAGAGCCCCGTCTCTACTAAAAAAATAGAAAGAAATTAGCTGGACAACTAAAAATATATACAAAAAATTAGCCGGGCACAGTGGCATATTCCTGTAGTCCCAGCTACTCAGGAGGCTGAGGCAGAAGGATTGCTTGAGCCCAGGAGATTGAGGTTGCTGTGAACAAGGCTGATGCCACGGCACTCTAGCTCAGGCAACGGAGTGAAACGCTGTCTAAAAAAAAAAAAAAAATCAACTCCTTCTTCAGCAAGTCACTTATTTCTCATATACTTTTTCTAGGAAACAACCCACTGATATGTAAAATGTAGGTAACGTGAGATTTGCAAAATACAATGCCAAATATGTTGTTGATGGTCTGAATTAAAGGTTATCCAAGGGAGAGACGGGTTTGCCCAAATAAGATAGGATGAGATGGAGCTGTAATGGCCCAAATTGTAAAGCATAGCTGAGCACATAAAATCTTTGAGGAAGCTTCCTGGCCTGTAACAACAGAGGGATACAAAGTATAAATAAAAATCTTCTAAGATTCTTCCTGTTTTAAGTCCTCTTTTAGGTTATCGAAGGTGGAATACTGGCAGCTAGAACAGGTGGGATCATTCATTGGGAGGACGGCTGATGAACTGTCTTTAGTCCTGTGCAAACTCCCTTCACCATCATCATTTTAACAGAGATCCAGCTTCTCCAGTTCTGTATTTGGATTTACTTTAACGAACTCGTCATGGTTGACAAGGGCCAGATTCTTAGTTCAGGGTAGAAAAACCTCTGCTTTGATTCTTTAGCCTGAGTTGCTAGGCAGCAGCAGTTCCCACTCCGAGGGAGCCAGCCCTTGCTTTTATCAGCAGTTGTCAATTATGCCTCGCTGGTAAAATCCTCCAGGAAAAGCTCATTTTTCGCCTGTCTCTTGCCGGCCTCATCTAAAACAGTTTTGCAGATCTCTCCAGGGCACACTTAACTTTCAGGAAGATAGATGGCTCCCAATACCACTTCATTCCTAAGACTCAAGAATGGGTTCCCCTCACCCAACACAGCCTGAAATTCCAGAGAGTTTCACTCTTTTGGCCTAAGACTCTGTTTTACATTGAAATGCAAATCCAGTCCCTGTCACTGACATGTTTGGGTGAATGAAATGATCGAATCATTTCCACTAGAAAGGTGGGTATGGTAGAGGTGGGGGGAGGTGAGCAGAGCCCACTGAGCAAGGAAGGGAGGAGCCAGGAAAGGAAAAGGCATTGCAAAGGAGCTGGGAGTCCAGGAAGGGAAGCCAGGACCACTGGGGGCAGATCTGCCAGCTCCTTGGTTTCCCCAAGGGCTGATCTTGTACTTGGCAACTAAGCCATGGCCTTTCACTAAACGGAGCCTTGGCTGTCCGGCCATGTAAATCAGGAAGGTGAACTGGAGGTCAAGAGGAAGGGGAATGTGGGGGTCGGGGGGTGCACTGCCAAGATCCCTCTCCAGGAATGAAGGCCCAGTTACCTCCAGCCGCGGGGGCTGCTACAGGCACTGCAACTTTAGCCATCAGCCCTTTGTGGGATTGCCTCAGTGGGACCAAGATCACATCTCCTTCCCAAGGGGTCCCACACCTAACGACTGATTAACATGGCGAATAAAGGCCCATCCCGGGACGCCTCTGTACCTTCATCTCATCTTCATAACTCCCCAAGTAGTGGGTGAAGGCATCTGTTGAGATTGCATCACAGCTCAACTTCTCCCTCTGCCCCATCCTGCTCTTTCCCTTCCTCCCGCAGCTGTTAATGTCAAAAGAATGCCCTATAAAAACTCCTGCATGCCAATCTCCATCTCAGGGTCTGCTTCCTGGGGACCCCAAACTGCAATAACCAGGTTGGGAAGCTCCCATTTCCCAGATGAGCTAACCCCATCCTACACTGTTAAATATATGAGATGTCTAAGATGTCTTGGACTGCTATACGTGGCCGCCTGGTGCACTGGAAAATTCGGCTCAATGACAAAGGAAGTCTAAACAGGCTCAGGGAAGTTTTCCTTTGTCCCTGAGGGAGGTCCTGGAAGCTCAGCTTCTGAAACATTAGACAACAAGAAAAAAGGTGATCCATTTCATTCAACAGGCATCTACTGAGCATGAACTCTTTATCAAGCCCAAAGTTATTTGCTGCCATCATTGTTGTTGTTGTCATCATCATATCACTGTTGTTACTAGTAGCATTTCAAGTGGTATCTTTAGATCTGGTATTCTAGGAACTGGGAAACACGTCATCATCCATTCTTGTTTCTCTTATAGGTTCACAGACAAAGATGATATCTCCTTTTAGTCTTCATATGTCCAGATAGAAGTACAGTTTTCAAACCTTCTGGTTGTCGACATTTCCCCATCTGCTGGATTATTCCAATTGCCTTTCTGTGGAAATGCTTTATTTCTGCTGAATTTTTTTTTTTTTGTCATAGTGATCATATATGTTTTCTTTTCCCTAGATGTGGATGAATCAGGGTTTTGGACCCAGGCAAGATTATATTTTCTTGGTTTCCTTCCAGAGGTCTTACGAAAATGTCCAGCCAGGCTTCATGGTAAAGCTATTTACTAGGTCAGGGTGACTTTAGGGCTTCTCTGAGTGTATCTCATAGTTCAAAGTCCATTACTATAAGAGCAATTTGAATTGTTATATTTCCTCACACTCCACTTTACATTCACGCTCACTGACACTCTGCTACTAATTTTCTTGTGAGCTCTCTGTGATTATCTTGAATAGTTGACGTTCCACTTCCTCAAACAATTTAATAACTCCTATTAACTTCCAAGGTTGACTACAGATGCTCTTTGCCAATATGTTCCTTATCATGAGGAATAACTAGTTCCATTCTGGTCCCTCAGGATTGCATTATTTAGAACTCCGTTAAGTGCCCGTATTCCTACCTTTTGTTTCTTGTCTCCTATTTTATGTTACTTTTCTTTTGCAAAATAACCCCACAAGTTCCACGATGATGCATGCTAGTAACTGACATAATGTGGAGGTAACTGATATCATGTGGTGGTAACTATAGGACCACGCTGAGATATACACTGGTCAGAGTTTCCATGGTTATACAAACCAGCCACTGATTGATTGGTTCTTGGCCAAAAGAACCTAGGAAAGCTTGGGTAACAATATGGCTAAATCAGAATCCAGGGCCCATGCAAGTCCAGGCTCAGGCTCAATCTGATGTTTTGCCTCAGTCAGTACTGCAGTGAGCTCTGAACTCCGTCACCGGCCCTAAACCTGCTCCCCTTTTTCGTTGTGACCTCTTTAGCCTTCCTCAGGTTGAATTCACTCTCTACAGACTCCAAGTAGACTCAGAATGAGAACAGTCCACAAAGGCTCTTGTGAAATTATCACCTTTGGGATGTGGACAAATTATCTTAGGTACAATAAAATCAATAACAGACTTCCAATGTAGACAGGAATGACACTGTATAAAATGTCACCATTGCATTCAAGATATGATGAGTTAGCAAGTCCGGAGTTAATTTTCAAGCATAATCTTAGGATTCTGTGATTTACTAGAGACTGTGAAGAATAATGTATGCAAAATTTCTAACATCATAAGGAACAAAAGCACCTATTCTCTCATACTGATGCACGAAGCACAGGGAAAGGGGGCATTTTATAAGGTATGAATATAAAGTCTCTCTATTCTTCCTGGCTGTGAATCATATCTCTAAATATAGGTTTGCATATGGGTGCATGCACACAATTGTAGCATCTTCCCTGTTGACTCAAAGGATTTTATTTCAAGTTTTCATTTCTAAGAAGCCACTGTTCTCTCCTATTCCTGTATGCCTGAGTCACCCCACCCCCTTTGCTCTCTGTGAGATAACAGGGACAGATTTACACAACTAAAGTACAGGGTATTTTTAGGAACAAGCTGCTACTGGAAGTTAGCCCTCTTGATGGGAATCAAAAGACCATATCATATTTCAGGACAAAGCTTCTCAATTAATGACTATCGATAAGGCAGCACAAAATTCATATACCTTGAATCATGGGTGTTGAAAATGTAATTGGTTTTCAACGTTCTGTTGTTGAAATTTTCTGGATATACTATAAATCTATTCAGGTCAATGGTAACAACAGATCAGATAGATAGGTTAGATTGATTTAGTTTATATGTTTGGATATTTTCTCTTCAGTCACCTTTAGTATTTGACTTGGTAGTCAGCCTTTGCTTAAAATAGACTGAGTGTCTACTTTTACCTTTGCATTTACATTACTCCATAGGACACCCAATGCTCCATCACTCAGCCATGTGGCTGAGTGGTGCAAAGTTGGCTATTCAACTACTGTACTTGGGATATAGCAATGTATATGGCAGTATTTTAACAAGAAAATTAGACTGGCCAAAGGAAATATTCAAAGTGTTGAATTTAAACAGGTCTACAGACAGGGAATTCTCAGAACTGTGAATGCCAATGATATCCTGCTGGTCTCTGAAATTATTCACTTTACCACTAAGCCTAAGTCAAGAACACTTACAAGGACCAGGCATTAACATCTTTTATAGATGGCAGCATTAAGACCATACCTCTCCAGACAAATCCAGTCTCTACCCCACCTCTATCCTGGCGAAGTAATAAAAAATCTGGACTCCCAAGGTTATATGGGCGAATGGCAGGATAAAGAACAGAATTTAGGTCTGGGAATTCTTACTTTGGGTTAAAGCACAAGTGTCATGATAACTTCTTCCTCATTCCTTCCCAGAAAGTAAAATTCCAAACAAACGCCAAAGAACTATCTGTGATTGTGTATTATTATATAAAATTACAATGGGATTGTGTGATTCACATTTTATTCTTCATACCATTTAGAAATTTTCTATGATCATTTCTGATATTTCCCAGTATCTTATAATACTAAATGATATTTATTATTTTTTCTTTCCTTCCTTCCTTCTTTTACTAGAATTTATGTCACTTTTATATGATTTCTAATTGCTAATTCTATATAGTAATGACTTACAAAGAGAAACCTTTGTTCAAATGTGAACTTTTTTGTTATACTTGGAGCTGTTTGTTCTTCTGTAATTTTCTGAATACAGCTGAAGAGACAGAGTATCTATCAGTGTCTGGTCTGTAGCAGACTATAGTATTATTATGAGGGTCTGGAGATCAGAGTAAATGAAAGTTGTTTCTCTTTTTAGTTTCATTTATTATCCTAATTATTTAAAAGGAAAGAAAGGCCGGGCGCGGTGGCTCACGCCTGTAATCCTAGCACTCTGGGAGGCCGAGGCGGGCGGATCGCTCAAGCTCAGGAGTTCGAAACCAGCCTGAGCAAGAGTGAGACCCTGTCTCTACTAAAAATAGAAAGAAATTATCTGGACAACTAAAAATCTATATAGAAAAAATTAGCCGGGCATGGTGGTGCATGTCTGTAGTCCCAGCTACTCGGGAGGCTGAGGCAGTAGGATTACTTGAGCCTAGGAGTTTGAGGCTGCAGTGAGCTATGATCACACCACTATACTCTAGACAGGGCGATAGAACGAGACCCTATCTGGGAAAAAAAAAAAAAAAAAGAAAGAAAGAAGTCCTTCTTTAATGATACATTTTTAATTGTACAATACAGATGATTTCTAAAATTAACTAGTTCCTTGAAGTAGGTCTTTATGAAAAGTTAGGGCCAGGTACAATGGCTCCCGCCTGTAATACTAACACTCCGGGAGGCTGAGGCAGAAGGACTGCTTGAGCTCAGGAGTTCAAGACCAGGCTGAGCAAGAGTGAGACACCATCTCTACAAAAAATAGAAAAATTAGCTGGGCATGGTGGTGTGCACCTATAGTCCCAGCTACTGGGGAGGCTGAGACAGGAGGATCGCTCAAGCCCAGGAGTTTAAGGCTGCAGTGAGCTATGATCACACCACTATACTCTAGACAGGGCGATAGAACGAGACCCTATTTCAAAAAACAAACAACAACAAAAAAAACACAAACAATAAAAAACTAAGCTCTTTTCAGCCTCTACAGTGTTATATTATCATCTTTCATGCTCGGAAACATTGGCGTTTTGTGTTATTTTAAGTTTACTAATCCTGAAAAAAGGAGCATTCTATTGAGTCCTGGCATTTGTCCATAAACATGGTTTCTCCTTGTTTCCCTCACCATTCACCTAGCTACCAGCAAAATCCTCCTCTTCGCTTATAACCTGGAGGGCTGTGTGTTAGATAACTTTCTGGATTTTTGTACATTTTAGTTGGTATAAATTTGCAGTCCTTAGACAATATCTTTTGATCTTTTTGCCTGATTATCTTTCCATGAGGACTAGAGTTCATTCCAGAATTCTTTGAAATGTTCTACATTTCTTTCCCTTCCAGAAACAATTCTTTCAGATTCAGTCCATTGCAATTACCAACTTCACATCCCGAGAATAAGTGCCCCCAGCCATCTTACATTATCAGAAACTATAGTTGTGTAGGGAGAAGGGAGGATGTAAGGAGTCCAGCAACCCTGGAAGCAGCTCTTGTATAATAGGGGTGAACTGTCTCTCTGTCTCTCTGTCTCAGTTTCTTCCTTCCCACCCCTACACCACCACACTCCCATCCCGGGCATGAACGCTCCTGTCTGAGAGTGAGGTAGGAGAAGTAGCCCCATGCTGCTGCCTCTGAGCTTCATTCCAAACAATATTAGTTTATAAATTAATAGTGCTCTTAATTTATCTGAATCACTTTTTATATTTTCTTTATAGTGAATAACTCAGAAATTCCTGTTAAGCATTTTAAGCAGGGGAATAACTTAACCAAATTCATATTTTCAAAAGACTACTCAGACAACACGTGGGAAATATTTGAAGTGGGTTAAGAACGAAAGCAAGAAGCCAGATTAGGAGGATATCGTAAGAGTCCAAGAGAGCGATGGTGAGCGATGGTGCGACTTGGGCTGGGAAGCAGCAAAGAAGGTGAGGGGAGAAGGTGAGGGGAGAAGGTGAGGAGGTGACAGATTCCTGAGAGGCTTATGAGGTAGATAGAATTGACGGGGAAAACCCCTCCCATGGTAAGCAGGTTAGTTCAAGGTCACAGATGGAACTATGCTACATGAAGAAACGGGAAGCTTCTATTATATGTGACTTCCGTGAGTACACCGGAATTCTAAACTGTTTGATTTATTGGGGAGGGGGTGCTAATGTAGCTGACAAACCGACATTCCTTCTTAAATATGCTTACAAGTTTTTTTTTTCCTGTTTGTTATCAATCCCTGAATATCATGTTTATTTAATTCTGTCACAGCCAGGTAAATTTTTAGGAAATTTCTTTATTTTGTGAAAACAAGGAGTGAATAGCACTAGCTTGCTTGAAATGGATCATCAGAACTGGAGAAATCACAGGGTCTGTGGGTGCTATTGCCTAAGTTGCCATCTAGTGACAAAAATTTGGCACAACAGACAAGGAGCCCTGAGGAGGTCATAACCGAGAGTGATCTTGCTACTTGAAATTCATGTGTGTCCGCCGTCCAGCATATGGGAGTGAATGACTGCCAGCTGCAATCCAATTAACTAGCTGTGTGGTTTTCGGTAAGTAATTTCATCTCAGAAGGACTCAGTGTCTCGGTTTCCAAATCCGTAAAACAAGCACTAGTTTATTTCTAAGATACTTAAACACCCTCAGTAGTTCAAAGGCCTATGTTTTTTGCAGACGGACAAAAAAAAAAAAAAATTCCAGAATGAGACATGCGTCCTTTCGCTTTGATTTAGTTACCAAAATCGTGTATCATGTAACTGGCTTAAGATTCCTGAAGGACCTCAAATTTCAAGAGCTCACATTCAGCAGTTTAGTCTCATCCCAGGTTCCCCATTGCTGCAAGTAATTGTTTATATTGCTAACCCTAGCGATTTTTCTAAGAGTCAAGTCAAACAATAAAACAATATTATATCACTCTTCTAAACACTCCAAAGTGGTCTTTCTAAGCTACAGCAGCCATCTCTAAGATTTTCATCATTCATCCTTGTCAGAAAAAAATAAATGTGTAACTCCTATTTTTTTCTGCTTATAAATAATGTGCATGCACGACTGTACTAATATAGTGATACATAATAAAACTAACATAAAAACAGAAATGTTTAAAGAATGAGCAAAAGGTGAAATAAAATAATGTTATTGTATTAATTGATTTTACAAAAAAGGATTTGGCTCACTAACATAATATCTTGATCTTCTTTTTAATTTCAAAATATTAAGGGGGTACAAATGTTTTTGTTACATAGATACCTTGCATAATGCTTAAGTCGGGACTTTTAGCTTGCCTATCACCAGAACAGTGTTGATTATACCTGATAGGTAAGTTTTTACCCCTCTTCCCATCCCCCCCTGCCCACTTGGTTTCCAATGACCTTTACGTGTCTTTGTGCCCATGCGTGCCCCTGGTTTAGTTCCCAATTATTAGCGAGGACATGTAGTGTTTGTTTTTCAATTCCTGAAGTACTTCATTTAGGATAATGGTCTCCGTTTCCATCCAAGTTGCTGCAAATACCTTACGTCATTCACTTTTATGGCTGAGTAGTACTCTACAGTATACATATACCACATGTTCATTATCCACTCATGAATTCATGAGCACTTTGGTTGATTCCACATATTTGCAATTGTAAATTGTGCTGGAATAAACATTCAAGTGCAAGTGTCTTTTTGATAAAATGATTTATTTCCTTTGGGTAGATATCCAGTAGTGGGATTGCTGGATCAAATGGTTAGTCTACATTTATTTGTTTGAGGAATCTCCATACTGTTTTCCATAGAAGTTGTACTAATTTGCAGTCCCACCAACAGTGTATAGGCATTCCTTTCTCTCTGCATCCATGTCAGCATCTATTGTTTTTTGATTTTTTAGTAATGGCCATTCTGGCAGGGGTAAGGTGGTATCTCATTGTGGTTTTAATTTGCATTTCCCTGACGATTAGTGACATTGAGCATTTGTGCATATATTTGTTGGCCATTTGTCTATCTTCTTTTGAAAAACTTCTGTTCATGTCTTTTACCTACTTTTTAATAGGATTGTTTATTTTTTTTCCCCACTGATTTGAGTTCTTTGTAGATTCTGGATATTAGCCCTTTGTCGGATGTATAGTTGTGACTATTTTCTCTCATTCTGTAGGTTGTCTATTTACTCTGTTGATTATTTCCTTTGCTGTGAAGTAGCTTTGTAATTTAATCAAGTCCCATTTATTTATTTGTGTTAAAGCTTTATTTGCCTTTTGAGTCTTAGTCATAAATTCTTTGCCCAGGCCAATGTGTAGAAGAGTTTTTACTACGTTTTCTTCTATAATTTTTATGGTTTTATGGTTTCCTGCCTTACATTTAAGTCTTTTACTCAGGGCTTGTTGCGGTGGAGGGGCCTTCCTGCCACTCAGGTTGCAGTATTGTCAGGAGGAGTGTGGAGTCTGGGAATTTTCTCCTCTTTCCCTTTTCCATATGTGGGTGCTTTTCCTAATTACCTCCAGTACTGCTGAGGAGCTCATCCCATTTCTAACTTCTTCACTTCACTCTTGTCACCCCTCCATGGATCCCCAGGGCTCTCACTCAGATGATCAACCCAAAGGTAGGTATCTATTCACCATATTTGATCCTCTCTCTGAGAGTGGTGTTGTGCAGGCTGCTTCTAGTTCGCCATCTTCCAATGTCTTGGTCTTTTAAAACATATTTTAAAATAAGAAAAACAGTCTTTTGTATTTGCCTACATATTTCAGGTGCTCTTTTTTTCCTTTGTGTAAATCAAGATTTCCATGTGGTTTCATTTTCCTTCTAACTGAAAGACTTCCTTTAATATTTCTTGTAGTGTTGATCTGCTGGTGGTGAATTTTTTTATCTTTTACGTGCTTGAAAAAGTCTTTATTTTGTTTGTACTTTTGAAAGATATTTTTGCTGAATATAGAATTCTAAGTTGATAGGATTTTTTATTTCAGTACTTTAAAGATGTTGATTCACTGTCTTTTTTTTTTTTTAACTTGCATTGTTTCCAACAAGAAGTCTGTTGTCATTCTTACCTTTCTTGTTCTTTATGTAATGTGTTTCACTCTGGCTCTTTTTAAAGATTTTTCTCTTTATCGCTTATTTTAATCAATTTTGTTAGAATGTCCCTTGGCATAGTATTCTTCATCTTTCATTTGCCTGTGGTTGATTGAGATTCTTGGATGTGTAGATAATTAGTTTTCATCAAATTTGGGGAAATTTCAGCTATTATTTCTTCAGAAATGTTTGCCTCCAACTTGTCCTCTCCTTTAAAACTCTAATTATGTTTATAGTAAATCACTTGAAGTTGTTCCAGAACTTTCTGATACTCTTCAGTGTTTTAATGAAATGGTTTCCATTCTAGGTTTTCAAGTGTACTAATTTTTCTTCTGAAATATCTAATCTGCTATTAATCCCATTCAGTGTATTTTTCATCTTAGACATTGTATTTTTTCATTTGTAGAAGCTCAATATGGGTCATTTTATATCATTTACAAGTCTTCTAAAACTGCTCCTGTTTCCCTCTACATACTTAAACAAATGAATATATTAATCACAGCTATTTTAACATCCTTCTTTCTTAAGTCTATCATCTATGTTATTTATGAGTCTGTTTCTAATTGATTGACTTTCCTCCTCATTATCAGTTATCTTTCCTGTTTCTTTATATGTCTAGAATTTTTTTATTGAATACCAGACCTGGCAAATTTTATATTGTCTCATGCTGAATTGTTTTTTGTTCTTTTCAATATTCTTAAACTTTATTCTGGGATGCTGTTGAGTCCCTTAGACACAGTTTAATTCTTTTGTGCCTTGCTTTCAAGCTCTGTTGGGTAGAGCCAGAGCAGGCTTTAGTCTCAGTAATTAATCTCAACCAGGGGCAACATTTTGCAATGTATGGAGTCACTTTCAGTTGTTACAACTGGTGAGGGTGTTGGGAGAGTATTACTGGCATCTAGTGGGTAGAGGCTAGAGATGTTGCTAAATATCTTATAATGCACAGGACTGCACCCCATGACAAATAATTATTTGCCCCAAAATGTCAATAGTGCCAAGATTGAGAAATGAGGGATTAGGGCTATTTAAGCTCCACTACTGAGACAATACCCTTCTGAGTGTTCTACTTGATGCCTTGTGTATTAAGAGATTTTTTAATCTCTTAATCTCTTTCCAGCTTTTGGAAAGGTGGACTAATACACACCCTGTGGGATGTTGAAGAATTGTTTCCTCTACTACTTTCTGGTGGCCTCAGCTAGTTTCCTAATACACATGTGTTAATCAGTCTCAATTGAAAAGTGGGAGGACTCCTCTACAGATTTTCAGAGCTCTACCTCTGTGAAGTTCCTCCTCTTCAGGACTTTGCCCTGTAAGTTCTAGCCACCCTGGCTTCTCTGAATTCTCAACTCTGTCTCCTGAGTGCAGGATGCCTGCAATCTCTGTTTAAGATATCCTCCCCAGAAATTCTCCCTGAGCAGTAAGCTGAGGTATTTGGAGGTCTCACCTTATTTGTTTCTCTTCTTTCAGGGATCACTGTCCTGAACTGCCTGTTGTCTAAAGTCTGAAAGCCATTGATTCATATATTAACATTTTGCCATTTTTTGGTGGTGGGGGGGTCATTTGACTCAGAGAATAAATCCAATTCTTGTCACTCCAGCATAGCCAGGAGTAGAAGTTCCTGGATAGTTAGTTTTAAAGTTTTAGTTTTTAACATGCTTTTAGTCATTAAGTTCTCATACTATTATTAGCAAATGTCTTAAGACACAATATCAAGCTTCATTCTTAAAAATATTTCAAATATTCTTGATAATTTAGTTGATGTCCCCCAACTTTGTGTTAGCTCTAATTAGACTATAATTGGTTTTTATCCTGTTTGATAGCTACAAAAGTCTTATATACGAGTGAGTACATGTGTCAGCTCTGTCATTTTCTTGTTGTTGGTATTTGCATTATTTTATAATCTTCAATCTGTGTTTTATTTATAGAAATCTATTTTATTTTTATTGTTGAAAATTCAGTTGCACACGAAAGTAGAGATAACATAGTGAACCTGATTTACCCTTCACTCAGCTTCAACAATGTATCTACAGCTCTCATCTATACTCCATCCATTTCTCACAGCACCCTCCCTGACCTTGGATTATTCTGAAGTGTATCCTATGTATCATATAATTTCTTCTGTAATTATTTCAGTGTATATATCTAAAAAGCAAACTACTGTTGCATTATCACACCTAAAAATATAACAATAACTCCTTAATATCATGAATATGCAATCAGTCTTAAAGCTTTCTGAATTATTTCAAACTTTTTGCTTTTTGTGTTTATTTGAATCAGTGCTATGGTTTAAGTGTCCCCTCCAAACTCATATTGAAATTTAATTGCCACTGTAATGGTATTAAGAGGTGGAACCTTTAAGAGGTGACTAGATCATGAGGGCTCCACTCTCATGGATGGATTAATGCCTTTATCATGGCAATGGGTTACTTGTCATAAGAGTGGCTCCTGATAAAAGGAGGGAGTCCAGCCCACGTCCTCTCTCTGTCTCACAAGCTTGCTTGCCCTTTCACCTTCTGCCATGAGATGACCCTTGCTAGAGGCTAGCACCATGCTCTTGGACTTCCCAGCCTCCAGAACCATGAGCCAAATAAACCTCTGTTCTTTATAAATTACCCAGTCTGTGGTATTCTGTATAGCAGCAGAAAATGGATGAACTAACACAATCAGCATCCAAATAATGTTCACACATTGTGGTTAGTTATATGTCTCTTAAGTCTCTATTATAGGTTCCCCTCTTTCTTCCCACTCTCTGCAATTTCTATGTTAAAGAAACACAGTCATTTGACCTAAAGGGTTTCCCACTCCCTAGATTTTGCTCAGAGGTCAAGTGTCATTTAACAGATTCCTCAGTCTCCTATATTTCCCATAAGTTGGTAATCACATATAGAAATTTGATCAAATTCAAGTTCAATTTTTTTAGCAAGCTACTTCATGGATAGTGGCACATTTTGTGATGCTAGAAGCCTTAGAAGATCATTGCAGAAATTTGTTAATTTATAAGGCTATGGTGTTAGTCTAATTCTATCATTTTCTTCATTTATTAGCTGGAATACATGTATTAAGACAAACTTCTTCCTAGCCTGAGCAGTCAGGCAAGAAAAAGAAATAAAGGGAATCCAAATTAGAAAAGAGGTGGTCAAACTATCCCTATTTGCAAATGATACGATCTTATATATAGAAAACCCTAAAGATTCCTCCAAAAGACTTCTAGAATTGATAAATAAATTCAGTAAAGTCTCAGGTTACAAAATTAGTGTACACAAGTCAATAACATTTCTATACACTAATAACAGCCAAGCTGGGAGTCAAATCAAGAACTCAATACCATTTACAATAGCTACCAAAAAAAAAAAATCTAGGAATGTACTTAACCAAGGAGGTAAAAGATCTCTCAACAAGGAGAACTAAAAAACATTGATGAAAGAAACTATACATGACACAAACAAATGGAAAAACATTCCATGCTAACAGATTGGAAGAATCAATATTGTTAAAATGTCCATATTGCCCACAGTGATTTACAAATTCAATGCAATTTCCATCAAAATACCAAGATCATTTTTCACAGAATTAGAAAAAACAATTCTAAATTTCATACAGATGCAAAAAAGAGCCTGAATAACCAAAACAATACTAAGCAAAAAGAACAAATCTGAAGACATCACATTACCTGACTTCAATTTATACTATGGTAACCAACACAGCATGATACTATGTATAAAAGTAGACACATAGATCAATGGAAGAGAATAAAGAACCCAGAAATAAAACCATCTTCCTATAACCAACTGATCTTTGACAAAGTAGACAACAACATGTACTGGGGAAAGGATGCCTTATTCAATAAATGGTGCTGGGAAAATTGGATAGCCATGTGCAGAAGAATAAAACTGGACCCCTATCTCTCACCATATATAAAAATTAACTCAAGATGGATTAAAGACTTAAATGTAAGTCCTGAAACAATAAAAATTCTAGAAGAAAATATAGGAAAAACTCTTCTAGATACCAGCTTAGGCAAAGAATTTATGACTGGGACTCCAAAAGCAAATACAACAAAAACAAAAATAAATGAGACTTAATTAAGCTAAAAAGTTTTTGCACAGCAAAATAAATAACCAACAGAGTAAATAGACAATCACAGAATGGGAGAAAATATTTGCAAACTATATATCTGACAAAGAACTGATATCCAGAATCTACAAAGAACTCAAACAAATCAGCAGAAATAAACAAATAACTCCATTAAAAAGTGGGCAAAAAACATGAACAGAAATTTTTCAAAAAAAGATACACAAATGACCAATAAACATACAAAAAAATCCTCAACATCACTAATGATTGGGGAAATGCAAAGTAAAACCACAGTGAGATCCCACCTTATCCGTGTTAGAATGGCCATTAATAAAAAGTCAAAAAACAATATGTTGGTGCAGATGTGGTAAAAGGGAGCATTTATACATTGTTGGTGGGAACGTAAATTAGTATAGACTCTATGGAGATTCCTAAAAGAACTAAAAGTAGACCTACCATTTGATCCAGCAATCCCACTACTGGGTATCTACCTAAATGAAAAGAAGTCATTTTATCAAAATGACACATGCACCATTACGTTTATCACAGCAAAACTCACAATTGCAAAGGTATGGAATCAACCTAAGTGCCCATCAGCTGATGAGTGGATAAAGAACATGTGGTGTATATATACCATGGAATACTTTCACCAAAAAGAAGAATGAAATAATGTATTTTGAAGCAACTAGGATGGAACTGGAGACCATTATCCTAAGTGAAGTATCTCAGGAATGGAAAAACAAATACCACATATTCTCAATTATAAATGGGAGTTAAACAATGGGTACACATGGTCATACAAAGTGGTATAATAGACACTGAAAATTAAGAAGATGGGAGGGTGAGAAGGCAGTGAAGGATCAAAAATTACCCATTGGGTACAATGTACATTATTCAGGTGATGTGTGCACTAAAAGCCCTGACTTCACCACTGTACAATGTATCCATGTAACAAAGGACACTTGTACCCCCTAAATCTATTTAAATAGACAGCCTCTTCATAGTTATATTCAATTTTTTTTGTTTTAATTTTTATTTTTCTGTTTTTGTTTTTTTTTTAATGTCCCATGAGTCATAAAATTTCTTGTAGAGATAAGGTCTCATTATGTTCCTCAGGCTGGTCTTGAACTCCTAGCCTCAAGCAATCCTCCTGCCTGGGTCTTCCAAAGTGCTGCGATTACAGGTGTGCACCACTGTGCCTGGCCTTATATTCTAATTCTATCTTGCCTCTTCACTTAGTAAACTGAATATTTCTATAATGTTAACACTTCTTAACTTCAAGTATTTCTTTTCCCAAGGGGTAGGAATTGTACAAGAAAAGGACAATAAATGCTTATTTTTCTCCTTCATTTACCAGTTTTCAAAATAGTGATTTTTTCCCCTATCATCTTCTTACGGTAACCAAAGATTTTTTTGTATCATTATGAATTTATGGATTTAAACATATTTGGTATGTTTCAATCCATTGCATTTATGATTCTTATTAATGTTTCATTTGTCCCATCTTTGGCCAGTGGGAGCCTATTTAAATTGACTCCTTCATTTTTTGACAGGACTCTGGTAATCTTTAATAGTTTCCTTGCTATCTTGTTCGACAAAATATTTCAGGCTTATGTGATTAGTCTAGGTAATACCAATTCTTCTCCATAAGGTGGTACCTTTTTGCATTTCCCCCTGTAGTGCATGAGTGCTGGTTTCCCCACAGCCTTACTGATAAGAGCACTGAGTCAAACTGCTGGATTTTTGCCAATCTGATAAGTAGAAAGTGGTATCTCTATGAAGTGTTAATTTGCATTTACCCCTGTGAGCTAGACTGAATACCTTTTCAGATGGTTAAAAGCCATTTGCTGTGAGCTGTCTGTTTGTATCCAAGCCCATTTTGCAAAAAGCTTTTTAATAATTTCCTGGCAACATTATGTTAAGCCATGTGCCCATTTTATAAAGTTAGTTTAGACAAAATGTAATCTACAAGTCCATTTAACCAAGCAACATAAATTTTAATACGTATTATATGTTGAAAGCAAACAAAGACTGAAGGCACTAATGAGAGTGTCTCTGCATTACAGAGCTCCCGTTCTCACTCTGCCCTCATGATGCCTCATGATCTACACGTGACACCTCGGACAGCTGGACTAAGTGAAGGGGCCAAGATCAACCTATTCATTATAGTTTAAGAACATTTCACTTATTTCTAATTTTTTAGATTGGAAAGATAACACAAGATATCCCAATAAAGTCGATTTTCTTCAAAGGAATATAATTAGGTTTAGGTTTTCTATTCACACACCAGTAGTTCACCTTGCATATCACCAGTGAGGGGTAGACAGAAACCACTTTGGGGACCACTGATCACAGGATAAAGTTCTAACTTTCTAACTTGTAGTAACAGAAGGTCCATCAGGATACGGCCCCTCTCCATGCCTTCACCTTGTCTCAACCACTGGCTCATCCCCTGGCTCTAGCTGTACCTAAGACCTTGCAGTTTCCTAAACATGCCCTCCCAAACACTGCATCCTTCTCCCTGTTGACCAGCAAGCTCCTACTGTGGGCTGCCATATAATCTGCACAAACACCAGGTAGCTCTGCTGCTACTCCACCGTGAGGAGACATCTCTCTGGGATCATCCTGACTTTCTCAAGCTGACTTAGACCCTGTCTTCCTCTAGGCTCCTCTCAAATGTTGGTGCAAAACCAGACAGAGCTTTTTGGAGAATCTAGCAAGCAAACACAAGTGGATTTCTTCCCTGGATTGAAGAGTCACTCGTCAACTCTCCACCATTGGGCAGGTAGCTTCAGAGGGAGGCATAAGAAGAGGTGACTGAGAACAGGGTCCACCCTGTGCCCAACTCCCCCCCCACACACACACCCCCATAGTAATGGTGGACAGCCTAGAGAACTGGCTGAGGGGTCAGAGCCTGAGTATAGTTCCCTGGAGGCAGGAGAGAGGCAGAAGTCCTCACTGGAGACAATGGGAGAAATTGAGCTGGAGGAAACAGCTAAGCTAAAACTGGCCTGGATAGCTGAGACCCAAAATTCATGCAGAAGTCAAGTGGAATCCATTAAGAATAGCTCAAGGAAGCAGAATATCCATGTGATTCTAGAGGGGTGCTCTCTGTAAGCCCTCACCCTCTTGGGGACAGCAGGGAACAGGAGGGATTCACGAGATCACACCTGCCTAGCAGGCAGTGTCTCCGTGTTCCAGCATAGCTCAGCATCTTATCCCTCACATCCTCTGGACTGCCCACTGGTACCCACCCCCACTCTCTATGCAGAAGGCTCCTCTGGCAGGACCTCTCTACCATCCTCCAGCTTCAGGTTTGCAAAAGCCCCAAGATCTGAGAGGCCCCAGGCCATTTGTCAATCTCAGCCTGACCATTGAGTGCTAAATAAAACTGACACTTAGATCCCCATTCGACTTCTTATATTTATCGTTTAATGGATTAGAACCCAAAGGGGAGAAGAATTGAGCTATTAGCTCCCCAGACCTCACATAGGAGGTTTATTGCACAAACCTAATCAATCAAATGTAGTCCACTTGAAAAAAAAGAAAAAGAAAGTGAATAGTTAGCCTAAACCTACATTTAGATGTTATAAATCCTGTGCAGAGTTTGTTAAAAATGCATATTCCAGGGCCCCTCCCTTCAGAACTTGAGTCTAGAAAGTTTGAAATGACACCTGGGAATCTGAATATTTAAGCTCCCCAGTGAATTTGGATACAGGTAGTTTTCAGTGACCTAGACAATAAAAAGGGATAATTTAAACCTGCAAAAGTTGCTAGGGTCACCTAAACACCGCCCAGAGGACAGCTGATCTCTGTGTAGGCTGTGTCCCTGCAGAGAATTATGTGGCACACTACCTCGCTCTGGTCGTGGGCTGCTCTACAACCTTATGGCCATAATCTGACTTCCCCTGTGTCTTGCCTGCAGGGAGATAATGTACAAATCTGCGGACATGAGCTCTGTCGACCGCTATCTTTCTCATTATAAAATCCATACGCTGGCATTCCATTTATGTTTTCACTTCCGTGGCTTTGGTTACTATGGGTATCTCCTGAAAAGCAGAGCTTCTCTCTCATGGTGTGGACAGAAGCTGGGCTGATCCATCTCTCGCACGTACAGAAGAACGTTCAGAACAGTAACTTCCTGCTCAAACCATCTGCTCTAATCCCATCAGCATCTACCCTACTCAGATCTCCACCTCCGCCTGGCCTTTGTTCTCAACTCCCAGGGCCACCCACACCTTCACCCCTCTCCTTGCGCAGGAGGAGCCACTCTCTTTATCAAAATGCACCTTGTTCCCTACCACCTCTCAGCCTTTTAAACCACTCCGCTCCCAGCGGAGCTCTCTGATCTCATCTCTTCTCCTCCTCAGCTTTTGGCCTGTGTTGTCAATCTTGCCGTTCCATCTGCTTTGCTTTGCTTTTTTTCTCCCTTGGGATAGAACTCCAGAGCGTTTCCAGCTCTTGCTGCTGGAGGAAGGTCTGGCATGACAAAAACTCCTTTCTGTCACCCTTGCTTAGTACACTCCAGACCCAGAGGGGAGGTGGGTATGTGCCATACCCCAGGGAAAGGAAAAGAGGAGGGGGAAAAAAACTCATCCTGCCAAGAGGGTTAAAGCCAGACCCTTCTCCGTGTTCAGTTCACTACAGTGAACGTCACCCTGTGCTGTGACTTGGCAGCCAGCTGGCTTTCCTGGGCGACACCCCTGTGAATTGCCTGAACCACATGCCTCAGCATTCACACTGCATCACCATTCACAGCAAAGAGCAGAAGAAAAGCTGGACGAGATTATACCAATCTTCCTTCCCAGGCAGACTAGGCCTCTTAACGGCGACCATGCCTGACAAGTTGCCCTTCAAGCTATTTGCCTTAATAGATTAGAGACAGCCCCAAACAGCTTCTTTTCCTTAGTGATCTATTATGTAATCCTCTCCTTTATTCTCACTAACAGATTTGTCATCACGTCCTGTCAATGTCTGTTGCCGCCACTATGGTTCTAACCCTCATTATCTCACATCTCAGCTACTGAGAGAGAGGGTCTGATTCTGTGTTGAATCTTCCCTTATTCCTGCTAAAGGGATCTTCATGAAACACTTTCATCATCTCACTTGCTGGCTCAGAATCCTTCCTGCTGGGTCCGTCAGATCCCGGCTCCCCCTCCCAGATCTCAGTGGATCTCAGTAACCGACTCCACCTTAACCGACCTCATCTCAGATCCTCCCAGCATGGAGGCCCTTTTAGTACAGTGTGCCAAGACTTCACACTCACACCTGCCTGCAGGGTCCTCACCTGTACTCCCTCCCAAATTCTACCTCAAACCTTGCTCTCTGCCAAGTGGGCAGCTGGACAGAGAGAGCACTGGGCCTGGTGTTGCGGGCCCCAGGTTTCCAGCGCTGAGACTGAGACTTCCACTTTCCAGCCATGGGACCTCGAGCAGACAACTTAACTTCTCTGAACTTCAGCATAATTAGACAATAATCATGCTTCACAGGGTTTTTGTACTTTCAGTTGTTTGTTAACCACCTGAACTTGATGAGGAATAAACAGGAAATATTTTACAGTTTCATTTTCCTCCAGTCTCTGCCTTCTACCTTGTTATATCAACTCTCCTTTTCTGGCCCTTGAACAACAGCTTTCTGGGGACCTCGAGTTATAAGAACAAGTCTCACTTTCAACTACTAAAAAGCCCAGTCCATGTCCCATGCAAACCCAAAAGCTCCTTCCTATCCCACCCTTTCTGCTCCCTACCAACTCAGGTTTGCCCCTTGGCTCAGGGACCTGCTGTCATCTACCCTTTCATTCTCTGCACTATGCCATTCCCTACAGAAGACAATGCATTCCTCAGCTGCCCCCTTGGCCCTATACCCAGCAGCATATACCACACAGCCTCTTTATGAGAGTGTCCTCTTCCTGGCAAGAAGGCCTTTCCCATTAAAATGGATGGAGCCCAGTTATCCTCTCCAACATCTAATTGACCCCAAAAAACTGCCTATCTCACCATACCCATACTAAGCATCCAGGCTTTGCCCCCATATACTCTTCTCTCCCACTGCCATGGTGGGCAGCTCCAGCCCAGTTCCAGCCTTCAGAGTCTCAAAGCAAAAAGCAGCTCTGTTTCTGCAGCTCAGCCAGCAGCCAACTGAGACAGGAAATATCAGTCTCCTCTGGTGACAAGTACCCTAATCATTCTTGGATCCCACTTAACCTAGCTTAGGCGAAGGCAGAGCACAGCGCTTATTGTTAGGTCAAGTCAGTAACTCTTCCACTTCAGTGACATTTTCAATCATCCCTCGCTTACAGGCTAGAGATGGGGAATGGCAGTGAGGGATGAAAGACCAGTTTGGCAACCTCTCAATTAGTCTTGCAGCAGTGTGTCTAAGAATTCCAATTAAAAATGTGAGGTTGGCTGGGCGCAGTGGCTCACGTCTATAATCCTGGTACTTTGGGACACCAAGGTGGGAGGATCAGTTGAGGCCAGAGTTTGAGACCAGCCTGGGCAATAGTGAGATCCCAATTCTACAAATAATTTAAAAACTAGCCAGGCATGGTGTTGCATGCCTATGGTCCCAGCTACTCAGGAGGCTGAGGCAGGAGGATCACTTTAGCCCAAGAGTTTGAGGTTGCTGTGAGCTATGATGATGCCACTGCACTCTAGCCTGGACAACAGAGTGAGATCCTGTCTCTAAAAAGAAAAGAAAAGAAAAAGAAAGAAAAAATAAAAAATATGTGAAGTTACTTATTATTCATTGTTCTCAGATTTGGGGGCCTTATTTAAAAATCTAAGATCTCAGGAAAAGTCCCTCTCCATATCTCATCTCATATACAACAAAGCAAATAATATCAAATTCTCTACACAGAGCCTGGCACATACTATACATTCAATAAATGATCATTGTTATGTGGCTATTCTCTGAGAATGGTAGGAATAGTATATGCACAGGAGGTAATCTGATGTTAGTCCTCTCTCTGCTTGTGTAATATTCGTTATTTATACCCTGAAATATGAATCCATTATATACTATCTTATTCAACCACTCTTTCACATGTAAATACATTGAATTTATAATTAGAATGTAAACTCCTTGAGTGCCAACATTGTTTTTTTCCTCTATTCCCTATAATAATAAAAAACGTGCATGTCATCGTTTAGGTAAACATTTGTTTGATTAACTTATTCTCTCATTTTTTTCCTCAATTTGATCTTTAATTATATTCAGGTTAGAATTTTGTTATATTTTCTGCAGTGATTTTCCGATGGCGCTGTGGGTACATTTTGCCATATCAGCAAGGCTATGAATTTGCTGAGAGTAAATGTCGAAGTGTATGCCCCTTAGCCATCCCCTGTTCAGTCTACTCCAATAGCAAAGGTGAATAGGCAGGCACAGGCTGCAGGAGAAAGGTGGGGCCCCATGAGCACACTGGATTTATAATAGCATGAGGTCACTGGTGACTTTCTGAAGAACAGTGTAAGTCTTAAGAGATTCTTATGGGGGAACCAGTCTGATTGGGGTCGAGGAGCGTAAGCAGAGGGAAGCATACCCAGTTCAGCCTTAAAGGAAGGGGAGAAGGGAGAGCTGCAGAGAAACATTAGGCCAAGAAGAACAGAGGACACTGGAGCAAGTTTATAGGTCAAAGGAGAGGCATTGATGTAGCGTGTCCTAGTGTCGAGAAGAGTGACCAGCACTGAGAGCCTAAGTAAGGATTAGCCTAGAACAGTTCTCAACTGGTGATGGTATTGCCCCTCAGTGGATTTTTAGCAATGTCTAGAGACATTTTTGGTATATTTTCTTGTTTGTTTTTAATGTTTTAATCCTTCATTAGAAACTGTGCAAACTTAAATACAAAAAAATACTAGAAAAATCTTCGTGTCAATACAATTCCTGAGATTTCTCATCATTGCAGCCATCCCAAGACCAGGCCTACCTGGGACTCCTCTCTCCGCCCCTGGGCTGGCCTCACCTCTCCTCTCCCTTCTCTCTAGTCAGGCTATAAGGGAAGTGGGTTGGCATCAGTCTCATGCCTTTATTTTTAAATTTCCAGACCAGATTCCCCATTTTGCACATGAGTTGTGCATATCTTAAGCATACCTGTAAATGAGGACTCAAGTGTCCTCGGCACCTGGAGGGTTCTGACCTCCATGGGCTCTCCCTGTTTCTCCAGCCCTGGCCTTGTATCTCCCACCTGATCCCAGGGAATGACACAGACAGAAGTGCCAAAACCAGCCTCTTGGTTAGAAAAGAAAAGCAGCATACACATAAAATGCCAAAACAACCGGTCCACACTCTGACCAGCTCTAGTGTGCCTGTTCACCAGGCCATAGCCCCCGCACTTCACTCACCTGCCCACGGCACCTCCAGAGATGTTTGACATTCTCCTGAGTGGAGGCTTAAGGATCCTGGAGACATTTTTAGTTGTCACAACTGGGGTCGAGCTGGGGGCGCTGGCATCTAGTGGGTAGAGACCAGGGATGCTGCTAACCATCCTACAATGCACGGGACACCTCTCTCCCAACAGAGAATTGTCTTGCCCGGAATGTTAATCATGCCAAGGCTGAGAAATCTTGGCCTAGAAAAATGCAAAGCAGAAAGTTAGCATGAGACAGACACCCACTCAATCTAGCACAAATGAAAATTGGGGGTTATTGACAGGATTCAGGGGAATTTCCCAGAAAGCAAGTTTGGAGGTGCAGCCCCATAGGCACTGGGCATTCCCTCCATCCTGCTCACTGTGGGGTCACAGACTGCGCTCTCCTGTTCTCTGCTTCCCTGGCACATGGCCCAGGCTGTCAGTCCCCAACCAGGCTCCACAATAGGTCAAGCCTGTACGTAGGCATTAGTCACAATCTTTGTGCTTAATTACTTCTTCACAGGGAGCGCCAGACTGGCCATCTTGACCCCTGAATGGTCTGGCTTTGAGTCAGATGTAATCAGCTGTGGCCAGAGGGCAAGGTCCTACCTGCTGTCCACTTAGCAGGGCTGTGGCGGGCACTGTGAGGAAGAGTATTTCCTCCTCAGAGTTGTAAAGAAAAAGAACATTTGAGGCAGAGGGAAGAGAAGTCTAAGGAGCTCAAACCATGGCGCCTGAAGTCTTGATAAATCAGGTGGCCAGGGGACCTACCATGAGTGGGGCCCTGAAAAGAGCTGGGAAACCACAGAAGGAGGGGAGCGGGAAAAGAGCAGCCGCAGGGAATTGTGTAAGGAGGGACCAGGAGGCAGGGGAGTGCCCAGTGGCTCTGAGGACCTCCATTGCAACTGGCAAGGGACCTGCTCCCACCCAAGGAGGCAAAGAGAGCTCCTACCTGGGCCCATGTTCACAGGGCCGCACAGATCACAAGCATCGAAGAGTCATTTTTGTTTCCTTTTTGTCTCATGGGAAGTTTTTTGAAAGTCCTGTAAGTGATTGAGCAAATGGGAATTATGGGAGAGGGGCAGTCCCGCCAAATTAGACTTCCCAGGCCAGATAATGAGGGGCTGAGAGTTCACAGGGACTCAGAGACTCTGCCCTGGAAAACCAGAGAAAGGGAAGCTGCTTTTGTTTGAAATTGGCCTTCCTCAAATCACCTAAAGTCAGGCTTCCTTCCTCCCTTCTGCTTGGATGGTAGGCCAGTTATTAACTTATTGCCCCTCAGCTCCAAATGCACTCTTCATTACCTGCTCTGTGATAATGGAGATGGGCCCTTTAAGCATTTTACCTTTGCTAAAGCACAGGGTGAAGCCTTATCAGTGTAGACAATGGAGGGACATTGTAGGAGGAAGAAGCTTCTCTTCTTAGTTCTAGCGTACTTCTTTCCATTTGCTTCGTTTTTGCTCCACTATTAATAAAAAGCTGTGAGCTGTGGAGTGTAGGGCAAACGGAGGTGCTCCACTTGGGCCAAAGACCCCAGCACACACTGCTCCTTGGCAAACTTGCAGCCTTGGCCTGGTGGCCACCTCATCGTGGCTCCCCCAATGTGGGTAACTTGGCATATGTTGTATATATAATACACACACACACACACACACATACATGTGATATATGCATATGTTATCAATGATTATCTATATGCTGTGGGATTGTGGGTCATTTTTATTTTACTATTAATATTATATATATATATAATATATATATATATACATATATATATATATATATATGTCAGAAATTGAGGCCAAAGAAAAGAGGTATGAATTCTCAAATTTTAAAAGATAATCTATTTTCTCCTGTCTTTTAGAAATTAAAATTTCCTGAGTTAAACTGGTATATATTAGTAGATTAATTTTCATCATGTCTCTATTAATGATGTTTCATCATCAATAGTGCACAGAACTATTAAACTGGGCTCTTATGTTGTGTTAGACTCTACAAAATACACCAAAATAGAGCAGTCACTTTGTCTACTATTTGACCTCCTACCAAGGACAATGGTAGCCAACCTGGAAAGCTATTGTACATAAAAAATACCTCTTGTATTTCTTTCTCAAAACTGGGGACATAGGAGGAAAAATTAAGAATGAGGAACTCAAGCAAATATGAGTAATTATTTCTGCAACTTATGTGTGTAGGCATTCTTTTGTGGTATTTCATTTTGCCCTTGCAAATGTATATTCTGAAACCACACAAGATAATTGGTATATACCCTGAATCTCTACCTTACTTGCCCTGTTGATTTTGGTGTTCCATGAGGGAAAGCCCCAGGAAAGAAGGCAGTGGTGAATTTGAAGAATTGGGGAAAAGGGTTGCATTTGCAATAGTCATTCTGCTATAATACTTTTTTTTTTTTTTTTGGACAGGTCTCACTCTGTTGGCCAGGCTGGAGTGCTGCAGATCATCCCAGCTCACTGCAACCTCAAACTCCTGGTCTCAAGCAATCCTCCTGCCTCAGCCTCCTGAGCAGCTGGAACTACAGGTGTGCCATGCACAGCTAGTTTTTAAAATTTTTCTTTAGAGACAGGATCTTGCTCTATTGCCCGAGTGGGTCTAAAACTCCTGGCCTCAAGTGATCCTCCTGCCTTTGCCTCCCAAAATGCTGGGATTATGGGTGTGGGCCACAGTGCCCAGCCTCTACCATAATACATTTTAAGCCAAAATTTCCTGTGCCCTCTTTTCTGTGGGTTAGAACTGTTTGTCTATAATGCCAAAGTAAATTTATTCTTTGGCATAAAAAAGAAACACCCAAGTAACATAATCTCAATGTGCTAAAATCAACTTCAATTTCTGGGAAGTGAAAGTGTGTGTGTGTGTGTGTGTGTGTGTGTGTGTGTGTGTGTAAGTAAATTCTTTCCCAAGCCTCTTGGATTGTACCAACACCATTGTTATTTCTTGAGAATAAACCCTTCCTAAGTCACCCACTCATACTTTGAAACTTGCCAGGATTTGAAACAACTTGATGCATTCTTAGGGCTAAAATTATCCTTGGAGGAAAAGTTCTACACACCAAACATTCACCCCCTCTCCCAAATAAAGATTCTAAAAATGCAAATGTTTGGTTGTTCATGCCAGTAATCAAGGCTGGAGAATTCCTCCCTGCCCAAGTTGGGAAGGGAGAAAAATCTGCTGTGCATCTCGCAGCACAACTCTACCACCCTGAGGCCTCAGAAGCCTGTTCATTATTCTGCTGTGTGTGCTCCTTTACCCACTGCAGTGGTCCTCACTTATCTGGGGGTATGTTCCAAGACCCTCGGTGGATGCCTAAAACTGTGGATAGTACCATATCCTATATAAACTAGGTTTTTCCCTAGATCTACATACCAATAATGAAGTTTAATTTATAAATTAGGCACACTAAGAGATTAACAACAATAATTATTTTTCTAATAATAAAATAGAACAATTATAACAATATATTCTAATAAAAGTTATGTTAATGTGGTCTCTGTCTCAAAATACCTTATTGTGCTGTACTTACCTTTCTTCCTGTGATGACGTGAGATGATTAGATGCCTTATTGATGAGACAAAGTAAGGTGAATGACGTAGGCAGTGTGACTCATTATGAGGCTATGATCGACCTTGAACGCAAGCACTGAGATACCACAACAGCTACTAAATGACTAATGGGCAAGTAGTATAGACAGCGTGAATACATTGGACAAAGGGAGGATCCACGGCCCAGGCAGGACAGAGCAAGGCGGCATGAGATTTCATCACATTACTCAGAACAATGTGCGATTTAAGATTTCTGAATTGTTTATTTCTACAATTTTCCATTTAATATTTTCAGACCGCAGTTGACTGCGGGTAACTGAAACCACAGAAAGTGAAATTTCAGATAAGGGGGCAGCTACTGTATTGGCATTCTGATTTTTGAGAGTTTCCTTTTCAGCTAAACAAAAGGAAGAGAGAATCCAAGATGCCCACATCTGCTAAATAGTTGGGTTGCATGGTTGGAATGGGCAAAGACAGAGTGAATAAATAAATCATATTCTTAGCTAAGAAACTTTTCCCACTTTTTATGGCAGTTTTTGTAGTCTAGAAAATGTATGAGTTTTCTTAAGGAAAAATATATCACAGGAATATCTGTATATATGAAATAAGATTGGCACCATAACTCCAAAAACAATTATTGCTTGTCTGATTAGGTTAGAGACACTGCTGATTGAACTAATAATTTCAATTAGGTCTTAACTGGAGCATGGCTAAGTTATTTCAGATAGAGGTAACTGGTTTTCTAAGACGCTCCAGTCACCTAGGCTATAAAGCCCATTCGTTTCACAACCTTGTCTACCATACACGTGAATACTATGACCAAAATGTGATGACCTAGAAGATTCGTTTGATCACAATTGTCAACTTGTCAACTTTGTCTTCTAGCCTCAATATGTTGTGTTTTCTCTTCCTGGAAAAGCCCACTCCATCCATCCTCTCCACAGCCCTCCCTTCATCTGCCCGCTTCCCCCACCCCCCACCCCCCAAACATGCACACTTCCTCTCATCTCCCACCAGAGGAACTCTTGCTTATCCTGTCTGGTTCCATTTACCTGCCCACTTTGCCCCAAGGGCCAACTTAAATTAGGCATCCTTGCTCCATGCCACCTCAGTGCCCTCCACTTACCTGTATCACAGCACTTATTAAGCTGAATTGCAGCTGGTTTTATCATCTGCCTCTTCCCACCTGATGAGGGCCAGGAGCAGGAGGGGCTTCTGTAGGGCAGCAATTGAGTGCTTTAATCCAAGCATTTTATTTGGCACAGAGCAGACTTTCAGTAAATGGTGGGTGAGAGATGTTAAGATGCTCTCCCTCCCAGGGTTGTGTGAAGATCCAATGAGATGAGGCATATAAGATTGAGTTTCAGATGGTAAGGGCCTTCCTAGATGTTAGGTGGTTTTGGCAAAATGGAATACATATAAAGATTGTTTTACTATACCTATATTTAAGAGGAAGTTTGGTACAGCTTATGCTTGTTTCAATGAATGAGGGGAGTTGAGAAGGAAATTAATCTTGACTGATCATTTTCTCTGTGCCAGACACTTTTCATATATTCTTATTAATCCCTCCGGCAATCCTGGAGACAAGTATTAATATCTCCTTTTTGCAGATGAGGACACTTGTAGCTCAGAGAAACCAAGACACTTGCCAATATCACACAGTAAGTGGTAGAGTCAGGATTTGATCCCAGATCTGTCCATCTGTCCACAAAATCCATGTTTGTTTTCCTACAGGATGCTGCCTTTGCAGAAGGAAGAATCTCAGGTCATAGACAATTACCCTACTTACCCCTTCTCCATTCCACACATCTGAAAAAAATAGTAGGCACCAGGAGAAATTGCCTAAGGTATGCAGCCAAATGGTGGCTGAGCTGGGGATAGCCCAGAACTCTGCACAACAAGTGTTGACTGGCCCCCCCAGAAGCCAGAAAAGGTCTACAGTTTCTTCACAGCAGAAACGAAAGACATTGACCTACAAAGTAAGTCAGAAAATCCAACAAATCTTATTTAATCTCTAATTTTTCCCACACATTAAGAAACGGTAGGCATTTCAAGAGGAACTGACAAAAGAAAGTCAATATTATATATCCAGGAAGGTGAGAATGAGAATAATACTGTGTTATAACAACAGTAATCTGAATTATCATTAAGAATACAATTATTCGTATATTATTATATAAATTGCATTCCAGTTCATATATATATAATATATATTATTATTAGAATCATGATAGATATAGTCATGGTAGAACAAAATCTTGACTATGATGTAAAGACCTATTCCATTAGTTTGCCCCAAGTTTTCTAACATACAACCTGGAACAAGTTTGTGACGTGCTTTGTGGGTACACGTGGGGCAGCGGGATGATAACATTAGGCTGCAGCACATTGTGAATCTCACATGAAATGCACCTGAGCACGATGCAGTTTAATGACTAGCCTCCTTTACTCGGGCTGCTTGTTCAATATTGGAGCAACACACACACACCTGGAAAACTCTTATGCATTTTTCAAGGTGCTGCTCAAATGTAATGCATTTGAAAAGCCCCTCCAGACATACTTACGGAGAACTGATTATTCCTTCCCCCGAGCACTCATAGATCTTTCTATGTACTTCTGCTGGTGTTCCTTTTCACACTGTGCTATGATGAAATGCATCTTCTGTTAGATTGAGAAATCAACAAGGGTAGGAACTATGTCTTGTTTGTCTCAGTATCCTCAGAGCCTGTGTCAGGGCTAAGCACACAATAATAAATGTTGAATAAGAGGACTACCTAAAAGGAAATGCTTCTTGCCCCTTAGACCCTCGTACCACCACGAGAGGGCAATGTAATCAAGATTACTCTACAACACAGATGGCAGTTTGAGATGAATAACAGAAGCAGCTTTTTAAAAAATATATCTTATTTCTCAGATGTTCTTTGTATTTTTTTTTTTTTGCCATGCCTTTTAATCCATTCTGTATTTAAGTTTGAGGAAACATTCCAAAAATGTAAAAAGGACACTTGAAACAGAGGCTAAGGGTCAGACTGCCAAGGAGTAAAGGGATTAATTTCGCGGGCTAGCAAGAAAAAACTACAAGCTACAAATGGGATCGGAGGTGGGATTCCTCTCAGCTATAAAGCAGCTATCTGAATAAATTAGTACTGTATCTTTTCATGTTTTCAAACTGCTCTATCCTCCACATTAACCATAGGGTAGAGTTAAACATCACTGTATTTAAGAAAAAACTGAAGGACAAGGGAAAAAGCAGTATGAGCATTGGGAAAATACAGAGCAAGTACAACTTTCAGTCTAAGACATTTCTGTGTATTTATTTCTGAGACATAGCAATTCTACAGCTGGTTTTGCTTCTGTTTAGATTTTAGGCCATCAATGGGACAAGAATTCAAGGGGCAAATTTCTCATGCAACATCTCTTCTGTAAAATGTAAATAAACTTTAGAAGAAATTCCACTCTGAGACCGTTGCCAATGCACCAGATGCCACCTCCTCTGTGAAACCTTTCACTGTCTTTCCAGCTACAAAAAATCTCTCCACCAGTTTCACTCCCATAGTTCTTTGCTTATACCGTGATAGCGCCCTTCACGTTGTATCTAGCGTTGTGTTTTTCTGGGTTCATGCCTTAGCTCTGCTCCTATACTGGAACTCCTGGAGGGTCAAGGCATATTTGTTCATCCTCAGAACCCAAAGAGTGTCTATCAATATCTTACACATACATGTTCAGTAAATTTTGTTTAATTAAACTGAATGAAATTGAGTTTGTGTCCCAGTAACTGTAACTCTGAAGCCTGCTTTTTTTAGTCTGTTTTTACTTTCTCTTCCCATAGCTGACTGAGCAGTAGCACTTACCAATTTTAAGCTTGGATAGATTCTTGTTTGGTTAAAAAGCTTTCCATCATAAACATTGAGAGCCAGTACCACAATTTAGCTAACAGTTACATTACAGTTACAGTACATATTACCTAACCTAACTAGGCTTCAGTTCCCTCATCTGTATTTAGGGAGAATGAACAAAAATAATGGTTTTATTTAACTAATGACTAATGTCCTTTGTATTACTTTCCTCTGCCCATGAAGCCTATGTTTTGAATGATTTGGCCAATCTAACTGCATTTACACATTCAGATAAGTTTATTATTATCTTGCTAATGAAACCCAGGGTAAACATTAGTAATTGTTAAATAATTATTGTTTTAATACTGATGATATAATTCTAGCCCTAAATTTGTTTGTTCAGTAAATGTTTAAGTGCCGACTGGGTATCAGGTTCTGTTCTTGGCATTAGGGATAATGGTGAACAAAAGAGTCAACGTCTCTCTCTAAATTGTGTTTATGTTGTAGTCGGGGTGAAAACAAAGAAACTTGATTTCTCAAGATCAGATAAGTCTGTGCAGCAGTATTTGATAATAATTGTGTAATAATTTAGGCTTTTTGAAGGTTTGAAATAGTTTGGGTTTCACACCATTTCCTGTCTGGAGACCTTCTTTGTCAAGGGAACCAGTGGCTAGAAAGAAGCTCTCTGAGGTCCCTTCTACCTTGAATATTCTGGTCACTATTTTCCTCACTATATCAGTTTTCTACTGTGGTGTCAAAAATTACAAACTTAGGGTCCTGGTTCATAGGGGAGGCCACTGCGTTGGTGCTCTGGGACTTGGACCCTATAAAATAAAAAAAATTAAAAAAAAATTACAAACTTAGCAGCTTAAAGAAACACTCATTTATGATATCACAATTCTGTAGGTCAGAAGTCCAGGCAGTTCTCTGATTAGGGTCCCACAAGGCCAAAGTCAAGATGCAGGCCAGCTGGGCTGTTATCTGGAGGTTCTAGAGAGAATTCACTTGTAAGCTCATTCAAACTGTTGGCAAAACCCAGTTCCTTGCAGTTGTAGCCTCTCTCTCAGCTCCTTAAAACTGCTCGCGTTCCTTCTCATGTAGCCCCTCCACCATCAAAGCCAGCAATGGCGCAGGGAGCCCTTCTCACTGAGAATCTCCCTGACTTCTGCCAGCCAGAGAAAACACTACCGTAAGTTTTCACAGATGAGGCCCACCCGGATATCTTCCCTATCTTCAAGGTCAACTGTGCCATATAAAATGGCACAATCACAGCAGTGAATCCCATCACATTCACAGGGTCTGTGTAGTCGGCTAGGACATCTTGGGAGACCACTTTAGAAATTCTGTCTACTGTACCAATCAATGGAATTTTTGCCTCAAGCAAAAAGAAGTTTTAGGATCATATATGATTATTTTATTTAATGGAATAGAGGTCTTTTAAAAGTGCAAGTTGGAATTTTACAGAGACTATTTTAAAATTGTTTTCTTCCCTCTCCCTTTATGTCTTTTCCTTATAAAACATCATCTTTTTAGGAAAGTAAAACGTTAGTCATAGATATCATGAGCATTTTCAAGTATTTGAATATTAATTCAATTCATATTATTAATAATGAATTGTCATTTACTGAAATCTTGTTATGTCTAATCCTCTAGGATATGGATTAATGAACAATACAATTTTCTTTTATCCATTTTTAACTGGCATTCAAATTTTAATATTTCACTATTTTATCAACAGAATATAGATAGCTCTGACAAGCTGACATCTGAAAGGGAAAAATGATGATAATGGCGCCTATCAATTTTATGCAACGTTTTTTACTTGTATGGAGTTGAAAAGTAAAGGAACTATTAGCTTTGCTTAAATTTTCTTGTCTATTGGCAATTTGAGGTGACAGTTCAATTTTTACTAAGTAATGATTACTTAAAACCCATTTTCTCCCCTTCAAAAGATAAAAGCATTAAATTGATGTCATTGTGGTTGCAATGAAATCATATCTTATGATAGCAAAGCAGAAAATGTATGATCTTAAGTTTTAAGAGCATTTATCTTTGGCAGATGTATTATGGACAAATGACTCAAACCGTCAAAATATAATTCATTAGATACAATTTAGTTAAACTCTTATTAACCTAAGTGTTTTTCTTAAAAGTTTCAAAACTAAGTTTATGAAGCAAGTACCTCTACTCTCTGAAAATATTGTCCAAACATATTAGACTATTAATAGATCATCCCTGCTACTTCAGAATGACCTTTATAGCTTATTAAAAATGAGGATTCCCAGGCCCACTCCCTGAGTTACCATATCACCTAGGACTTACTTTGTTGCCGGTGTTGGTGAAGATGTGAAGAAAAGGGAATCCTTGCACTCCGTTGGTCAGAGTGTAAATGGGTATAGCCATTATGGAAAACAATATAGAAATTCCTCAAAAAATTAAAAATAGAACTACCATTTGAACATGCAATCCCACTTCTGGGTATATACACAAAGGAAATGAAATCAGTGTCTTGAAGAGATATCTGCACTTTTATGTTCACTGCAGCATTATTTACAACAGCCCAGATGTGGAATCAACCTAAGTGTCCATGAACAAATGGATGGATAATGTCACACACACACACACACACACACATACACACACACGCATGGAATTTCATTCAGCTTTTAAAAAGAAGGAAATCTTGTCATTTGGAACAACATGGATGAACCTGAAGGATCTTAAGCTAAGTGAAATAAGCTAGACACAGAAAGACAAATACTGCACGATCTTACTTACATGTGGCATCTAAAAATGTTGAACAGATAGAAGCAGAGAGTAGAATGGTGGTTGCCATGGGCTGGGGGCTCGGAGAAACGGGCAGGTGTTGGTTAAAAGGTACAAAGTTTCAGTTATGCAGGATGAATAATGCCTTAGTCTGTTTTGTGCTACTGTGACAGAATACCACACACTGGGTAATTTATACAAAACAGAAATGTTTTGGCTGATGGTTCTGTAGGCTAGGAAGTCCAAGATCAAGGCACAAGCATCCGGTGAGGGCCTCCTTGCTATGTCATCCCGTGACAGAAGGACAAGAGAGGGCAGGAGAGGCAAAAGGGGCTGAATTCGTTTTCTAACGAATGCACTCCCTTGATAACAAACTCACTCCCACATGAACCTATGCATGAGGGCAGACCCCTCATGGCCTAATCATCTCTTGAAGGTCCCATCTCTTAATACTGTTATTAATACAATGGCCATTAAGTTTCCAACACATGAACTCTGTGGGACACACTGAAACCATAGCAAACAAATTCTGGAGATCTAATGTACAGCATGGTGATTATAGTTAATAATATTGTATTGTATATTTGAAATTTGCTAGGAGAGTAGGTGTTACATGTTCTCAGCACACACACAAAAAGTTAATTATCTGAGGTGATGGATATATTAGCTCGAATGTAGTAATCATTTCACAAGGTATGAATATATGAAAACATTGTACTGTACACCTTAAATCTATACAATTTTTATTTGTCAATTATCCCTCATATAAATAAAGATGGAAAAAATTTAAAAGTAAATAAGCTTCAACACCTAATGTGTTTAAAGAATATGTAATCAACTGAATCCTTCCAGAATGCATTCTACTGATCAAAAAAGTATGATTGTAATATAGTAATAATTGTAAAACCCAAAAAGCAGTCTCTCTGAAGCATTTAACATTCATCCATTCAGCAATGTTTATTGAGCCTGTGGGCCTGCAAGTATGCTAAAAGCTAGGGCTCCTCTCTATCTGTCCTCAAAAGCCTCTAAAGGCAAGAGAAATTATTAGCGAAAGATGCTTAATAAAGGGTGACCATTTCAATACCTCTAGTTAGGATGGTGGGCAACAGGGAGGTACTAAGTAGGTCTTCCATAGCAGTGCTTTATTGTGGCCAAATCTACTATGGGTTTATAACATCCTAAATGGTATATGATTATAGGATATCAAAAGAAATAAAATACACATTTTTCCTGCCATAAACATTTATTGAGCAACTATTCTCTGCTTTGTGGGGAGTAAAGAGACGAATCTGAAGTTTACCAGATATGATATTTTAATTACCCTATTTATAAAATGGGAATGAATCTCTCTACTATACAACAATACTAAAAACAGTTTTCTAAGAATACATGAACAAAAGTGCTTAGCACAGTCTCTGGTACCCAGTAGTGCTCATTAAGTTAGATTCATTTAAATGCATCATAGTTCACAAAGCACTTTTGCGTGTTTTCTCATTTTTTGTCACAATACCCATGCAAGAGTAAGGAAGCTAACTCAAAGACAGTGATTTTGCAAAAGCCACATAATTAGTTAAAAATTGGAAGAGCCAGAACCAAAGTCAATTTTCACAACACCTAATTTTATTTATTTCAGTATTTCGGGTTGAAATACAGAGGCTTCTTTTCTAACTCTGAAGAAGAAAGTTTATGCTTTCATTAACGTTATTGTAATTCCTGAAGTATTAATCACAGAATTAAGAAGATAAGACATTTTACTTAATTAGGATTGTGCCTGAAACAATAGGTTAAACCAGAAGAAATTAATTAATGGACTAGTTTAGGGATGAACTAAGACAAAAAATAAAAACTGTGGGTTTGCGGGTTCATGTGTGTGTGCGTGTGTGTGTAGGCACACACATGTGCTGAGTGCAACTGGAACTTGTTTAGCTGTGAATGACAGACAAACCAATTAATATGGATTTAAACAGGATAAGGATTTATTTGTCTCACAAAATAGGAAATCTAGATACAGGCAGTCCAAGCTAGTGTAACAGTTCTACAATTTCAGAACTGTGCCTTCTATCTTTCTACTACACTGTCCTTAATGTTTTGACATTTCATCCTCATGCTTGCAGCTTCACAGTTATACAGTTGTAGCACCATGTCCACATATCATCATATCCTCATTACAGGCAGAATAAATGTAGCAAATACTTTCCCTAAAACACTCAGCTTATATCTCATTGGCCAGAATAATGTTACATGGCTACCCCTAGCTGCAAGAAAGTCTAGAAAAGAAACCACTTTTATTTGGGTATATCACCATTCCAAATTAAATCAGGGTTCCCTCAGCAAGACAAAAAGTAAGAATGAATAGCAGTGTCTGCCATTCTGACTTATTTTGATGTCTTCAGCAACCTTAGAACATATAGTTTCTTTTAACTTAGACTCAAAAAAATGTTCAATAGGTACATCATGCGTAGGCTGCTTCTGATGTTTCATTTATTGTGTTGTTTTTGTTGTTGTTTTTCTTGTTTTTGTCTCTCATGAGTAGAAAACAAATGTAAAATTGGAGTTAAGATTTAGAAGAGTTATCAATATATCCAGAGAAGGCTAGAAGGAGAATTTCATGTGTAGCATTTCTATAGAACTAGTTTATCAGACAGAACTCTTTAATTAGCATTAGAACTAATTAGAACTCTTTAATTAGCGTTTCCTTTGAAAATGTCTAAAGAGAGCATTCAAAACCAACTTGAATACACATACAACCCTCTCAAATTTTTACTGTTACTAGCATTTTCTTCTAGTTTAGGTTATTCTTCCATAGCACTGGACCAAGACAAGGTATAGCCAAATGTAGTTTGTTTCACCTACAAATGCAAACCCCTGTGAAAACAATATAAAATTAAGGACATTTTTAAAAATATGGCCGAGCATGGTGGCTCACTCTTGTAATCCCAGCACTTTGTCAAGCTGAGGTAGGAGGATCACTTGAGGCCAGGAATTTGAGACCAGCCTGGGCAACCTCTTCTCTACAAAAAATTTCACAAATTAGCCTGGTGTGGTGGCAGGTGCCTGTAGTACCAGCTACTTTGGAGGCTGAGGCATGACGATCACCTGAGCCCTGGAGTTCCAAGCTGCAGTGAGCTATAAATTGTGCCAGTACACTCCAGCCTGGGCAACACAGTGAGACCCTATCTCTAAAAAATTTTAAAAAAGAAACAAGAGGAAAAAGTTATTTAGCCTTGTAGGTTTGCTATCAGAGCTCTTTTAGACCTGTCCTCATTACTTTGGTGAAGGTTTGCTTGCAAATATTTTAGTTCGGGTGCCACTAATTTAGAGATGCTCTTTTATAGTTGAGATGGAATTCTCGATAGATCTGCTTTCCAGTATGGTGGCCACTAGCCACATGTGGCTATTCAAATATAAATTAAATAAAATTACTTAAAATTAAAAATTTGATTCCTCAGTCACAATAGCCACAATTTAATTGCTCAATAACCACATGTGGCTATGGCTACCATATTGGACAGTACAGATATAAAGCATTTACACCATTACAGAAAGTTCTACTGATAGCACTGCTCTAGAAGATTAAAATTTTTAGGAAGCAATATCAGGACCAAACCATTAGTGAGTACAGTCCATCACTCAGAGCATTTTAAAAATACTTCTTTGGCCGGGCGCGGTGGCTCACGCCTCTAATCCTAGCACTCTGGGAGTCCGAGGAGGGCGGATTGTTTCAGCCCAGGAGTTCGAAACCAGCCTGAGCAAGAGCAAGACCCCGTCTCTACTAAAAATAGAAAGAAATTAATCGGACAACTAAAACTATAAGGAAAAAATTAGCCGGGCATGGTGGCGCATGCCTGTAGTCCCAGCTACCTGGGAGGCTGAGGCTTCAGAAGGATCGCTTGAGCCCAGGAGTTTGAGGTTGCTGTGAGCTAGGCTGACGCCACGGCACTCACTCTAGCCCGGGCAAAAAGAGTGAGACTCTGTCTCAAAAAAAAAAAAAAACAAAAAACCTCTTTGGAAACAGTTTCAGAGCCCCTTTACAAACCACATTAAGAAAACACCTAGTTTTATTTATTCTGAGCTTATTGAGTGCCTCGTCAATAGCACATTCCAACTAGTGTGCTACATGTGGGGATTCAAGGAGTAATTAGACATGGTCCTTTCCCTCTATGCCATTATTCATTAGAGGAATAAATAACTAAGAGGTAACAGGTCTATAAAGGTAAGTATGTACAACATGCTCTGGGAACAGAAATAAAGGAATGGTTCTAATTAGGATGTTAAGAACTACCTTCTTTGCAAAGAATTCATGTGAATGCCATACTAGGGGGTTCGGATATTTATTGTAAAGGCTTTTGAAAGACTGCTGACGTATTTTTAAACAAAAGACTGGCAAGAAATTGAGGTGTTTTGAAGAGGTCGTTCTGGTGGCAATTAGAGCAGGTAAGAAACTGAAGGCAAGACCAGTTAGCAGGCTATGAAAATAATCAGGGTTAGAGATGTTGAGGGCCTTGACTAGGTCAATGGCAATGGAAATCCAGAGAGAGAGAGATTCAAGAGGTCTAATTAAAAATATAAACTTGATAATCATCCACTGTAGTCTTTAGTCTTGGCTCTATGTAACTGTACAATTTTTAAAAATCATCCTCTAAAGATTTATCACATTGTTGAGGATATTCTAAAAAATGAATTGCACAGATTCAAAACAGTGTTTCAGTATGTTCTATTTTTATCAAAACTAAGCAAGACACTCTGTGTGTGTGTGCGCACGTGTGTGTGTGTGTGTGTGTGTGTGTGTGTGTGTGTGTGTGTGTGAATAGATAGAGATACGGGAAATTTTGTAGGTATAGACTAAGGTCTTAGTGAATATCTGAAGTTGAGTAGGATCATTTTGCTAATCTGTATTTTCTATTTTTTTCTGTAATGACAATGTTTTTTTAAATAAAGTTATTTTTTAAATAGTAATTTTAAAAATCCACAATCATTAAACCTAAGGAAGAGTTCTGATGTTTTTAACAATGTCCACCTGGCTAAAGCAAGTATATTTCCCTAAATTTACTACTTTAGGACAACACTCAGTTGAAATAAGAGATTTAAAAAAAAAAAAATGAGTTGCACTAATTCTTAGCTATACCTTTCAACATTAAGATATTAGCTATAAAACATTGTTTAGTGACCTGTCAGAACCTACTTTGCTATTGTTCACTGCATTAGTATTACTGTATGTAATTAAAATAGAAGTTATCTATAATTTAGACCTTCTATTACCTTGTAATTTGGTCTTTCCTTCTCTTCCATGGAAATAATGAGATCTCTAACCCAGACTCCCCGGCCCCAAATTCCTATTGCCCATCGGTATAATTAATGAGCTCATTTTTTTCCATCTGGACTTAGGAAGCTGAAATGTTTCTCCTGCCTCACTCTCCCAGTTTTTCCTAGGCTAATGAGTTTATACTTGGATACTATCACTGCTGCAGTCCTCACCGACGCTTGGTATAGCTGAAAAGCATCTTCTCCAACCTTTATACAGAATGGTCAGCGTTCTCTGTATGTTCTACTCTACAATACTCTCTTCTCCCACCTGGACCCTCAGAAGCACATTGGTGGCAGTTGGAAATGTGTCTCTCAAACCCACAAGTTCCCCCAGAGCTATCTTTCTACAGCTTTCCAGCAGCTCCCATTCCAGTGCTCCAACCCCCATCCTAGAGTGTGTATGAGGGAGGGATGGGGTGGTGAATTGACAGCATTTATTCAATCAGAAGTAAAAGCAAACATCAATGAATTATTTATCACTTTTGATATGGAACTCACAAGTGAATTAATCAGTGGACTTGTTTAGAAATGGGTTATTATCAACTCTGGTACAGTACCAGAAATTAAAATTTCTGACTTGCCTTGTTTTGCCAATATTTAAGCATTTTGTTCTATTGAATGTGACTACGTGTACAGACATACTTTTATTTAGTCTCACACATGAAAAAAGAAAGCATAAGGCATGTAATCCAAGTGGTTTCTCATCCAAGCATTTTTATAGCAAATTACTAAATCTAGTTGAAAACATAGGAAAGAGGATAATTTTCCCCCTAGTATTTGTTCTATCAACCTAGACTTTGCAGCACAGAATATCCTGAATTGTGGTTAAAATAAAGGCTTTATTTTATAAAGTAACATTTGAGCTGTTGCTATACCAATGATCAGCATGTGGACCTGCTAAAAGTAGAAAATAATGTAATGTTCTTCCCAACAGGATGAGTATTTCGGAGATTTAAGAAGGAAAGAAAATCCTGAAAAAGAATTCAAGAAAAATAGAATGGAGGAAGCTTCGACATAATGTCTGTATACCTCATTTCCCTCCAAGGCTAATTAGCACTGAAATACTTTTTGCTGACTATATGGCACTTATTCTATACTTTTTGTTAATTAAGAAGTAAATAGGTAGTGACAGCAACTATACTAAAACCAGAAAGCCTTTCTATAGTTAGAATTTATAATGTAGAAGGCAACCTTGAACATTAATTAATGTATTCATTACACTGCTTTCTTCAGATCTGCTTGTTACAAATCCTGGGTTTGAAAAACATACAACCCCATCTCAGATGCACTTATACTAATAACCAAATTATGTAAAATAATAGGTAACACAAAAATCATCTTTGGGTTTGTTTCAGAGATATTTTTGGTTCTTATATTTGGATCTGGATATGCTTGACCTGAAAATTCACTCAACCTCGAGTAAAATAATGAAGCCACAGCCTAAAAATCTGAAAACCTAAGTGTCTAGAAATTCCCTTTTTAATAGGCGATACAGCACATTCTTACTTCTCTTAGATCTGCAGGTGTCTCCGCAGCTCCAGTAGACTGAGAAAAGGAAAAGGAGGGGGCGTCGAGAAAGGAAAGGAAATTGTCTATGAGTCTTGTGGTGGGGCGGGGGTGTTTTAATATCTTGATTAAAAGCTGTCCTCCTCGGTTTTAAAGTTTTTACCACTATTTTATGATGATCTGATATTAAGGATGATGCAGCGGAGTTTGGGTATGTCCATCTGTAACATAAACGGAAAGAAACAAGGAAGGGTAGGAAGCAGAAAAGGGTTGCGGGGAGAGCAAAATGTAGGCGCGTGGGGACGGGAAGGGAGAGGCGGATTTGGCAGTCAAAAGGGGGACGAGAGGAACAGGAATGGAAAGTGTGGCCTGGCCGCCCTACCCTAAGGGGGAAGGGGGAGGGGGGACACAGCGTCGCACACCTCCCACCCCCAGGCTTTTCCTTTGTAGGCTGAGGCTATTTGGGCGTGCAGAAAGGGATCGGTCGCCAAGAAAGGAAGGGCTGTCCCTCGAGGATGTGCAGGCTCGCGGCAGGCTCTCCCGGGGGCAGGAGGGAGGGCAGTATAAGAGGGGCAAGCAGCGGCCCCAAGGCGAGCGGCTTTGTGGGCGCTGGGGTGAAAATGGCAAAAGGCCACCAGCTCATACCCTTGGGCCCGGGGCGTTCGCACACAGGTCTAGATGCTCCAGGCCAGGACCGTTCTTTGAGGGCAGGCTGTGCGCACGTCCTGTCCTATAGGTACCTCTTGGACTGTGTCTATCCCCGCCTGACCCTTTGCAGGCCTCGGCTGCTACCCACCCCCCATCCCCTCGGTCCATGTCCTCCAGCGCGGCCCCGGCGCGGGGTCCCCTCCTCGTCATCTTAGGCGACATTCAGCAAACAACATGGCGGCCAAGCGTCGACCGCGGCGCCTCCTCTCAGGGCCCTTACGGTTGACGAGAGTGGCTGCGGCCGGCTTCAAACCCGCGGCGGGCGAGTCCCGGGCGGGGCGAGGAAGGCCGGAGAGCGAAACCTGCAGCAGCGGCAGGCAGCGTTGTCTGGTCCGCTGGCCGGCCGCGCGCGCGGGGGCGGAAAGAGGGGCGCGCGGCTTCGGGGGCGCGCGCAGAGCCGCGGGCGTGGGCGCGGGCGCGGACGGGGGTGGAGCGGCGGCGGCGGCGATTGGAAGCGGCCGCCCAGAGCCCTCTCGCGGCCGCTGCGGCAGCAGCAGCAGCCCCAGCAGCAGTCCGGCCGCCGCCGCCGCCTTGCGCTCCCGTCGCCCGGCCCGACATGAGTGAGGCGGGTCGGGTGCCCTCGCCCGCCGCGCCGCTGGCAGAGGCGGCGGCCGCGCCTGAGGAGAGGAAAGGGAAGGAGCCGGAGCGCGAGAAGCTGCCGCCCATCGTGTCTGCGGGCGCCGGCGCTGGCGCGACCGCGGTAGGTGCGGGGCAGGGGCGGCGGGGCGCCCCGACGGCGAGAGTCGAGAGGGAGGGCGGTTGCGCGAGGGGCGCCCGGAGGGCCGCGTCTCCCCTCAGAACCCCCGGGCCGCCCGGAGAGATGAACACAGGTCTCCCCTCCCTGGCCGAAATAAAAGAGTTGTGCCTCGTGGACAGCCCCGAACACTTCGCGAGCTGCACCTTCCACCCTCGGGAAATGTCGGAGATGGTCGGTTCCGCTGGATGTTTGGAGTTATTTTCTGAGGTTTTGGCCCCCACTTTCTTTAAGGGAATGACCTGCATCTGGGAGTCGGCATTATCTGTTGGATGAGCATGGATGTCAGGCAGGCGGGAGTGGGTTTTCCGCGGAGGTGCCTGCCTGCCTGCCTTGGAGGCGCGGAGATTTCGCCCTCTTCTTCGCTTTTCTTTCCCTTCCCCCTTCAGATAGAACAGGCTCTGCCGCGAGTTTCCACTTAATTGTGACCTTTCCGTTGCTGTCAGGGTAGTGGGAGGTAGACGCATCGGTGAAGGTTTTCATTTTTCATATGGTACAGACATGTGACTTAAAAGGGGGGAGGTTTTTTGAACCTTTTATTTAAACTCAAGTTATCTAAGCTTGACAGGGATGATTTCTCTGCTGGATTTTAGTAAGGGTTATTTGGAGAGCGCTCTCAGGCTTCAAACTACATATTGCCAGATGATGTCATGGGACAGCCCCTTCCCCCCCTTTCCCTGTTTTCACTGGTAGTTGCGACTCTGGTTACGTTGGAGCGCAATAAAAAATGATTTTGCGATTTTTAATTTGACATAATATTTAAATACTTTTTGAAAGTTTACTTTGATATATTTAAAGATCATGACTTGTCATGGGGCTGCGCGTGACAAAATAGTAAAAGTTTAGTGAACATTATACATTTTCTTTATTCCTACTTGCAATTCATTTCTTAAAACCTCCCTCTTAAATGACTAAGAACTTACTGAAATAGCTCAATCTTTAAAGTACTGTATTAGCATTAGGAATAATGTTTTGATTCAGTAGGTTTTTTTTAAAAAAAAAGTCTAAGGGCTGTGATACTGGAAATTGTTAAAACAAGCTTTAAGTTAAATCAGTGCAGCAAATTGTGTACAGTAATGACACACATTGAAAATTGACACTCTGTGTTCTGAATTAGAAGCTCCATGAGTGAAACCCAGGAATCTGCATTTTTAACTAAACATCCCCAAATCTACTCCTGGAGCGGCATTTAAAAGTAAGCCTACAATTGGTAAATTGGAGCTGCAGATAGGGATTACCCTGGGAAATGCTTTGAAGGAATTTGTCACTTAACTGCTTGGAGACCAGGTTCCTGCTGCTGGTACCCTAGGTTTTCAGAGCTTATATAGGAACTTCCTAACTCACAGAGTTCCAACAGTTCATTTCTAAGTTGGTTGTTTACAATAAATGTATATGCTTAGAAAGGAAATTCAGTATATATACCATGTATTATGTAATTCCCACAATGGGGTCCTGGCCAGTTCTCCATAATCAAACATATATTAATAACTGCAGTGAAATGTATGTGTGTTCACGATAAAGGGAATAAAATCAGACTACTAATAGCTCATGTCAGTTCAGGTCAGGTGCATGTTTTTGCCACCAAATGAGTTGCAAAAACATTTCAGTTTTAAGAATTTATAGTACTTTGGAACTGTAAATAAATGATTATGGTTTGTACTACTGATCAAAGAGAAGAATAGAGTTTAAGAAATTTTTTAGAATATTGAATTAAACTTTGAAAAGACATAAGTTGGAATAGAGGAGGATAAATAGAGAAAATTGAGATTTTGAAGGCAATATCTGATGCCTTATAAGCTCTTTCGGTGTCGGTACCATTTTTTTAAATGATTTTTTTTTAACAGAATTTATGACAGAATATTTTTCAAAGAGAGATTTCCAGAGCTGGAATTCTTAGCTATAGCAGTGAAAAGCCTAAGTCTAGAAAATATGTATTTGTTGTGTCCAAAGGGCAGGAAAGCCAAGAGAACTGAAATGATAACTGAGTTTCCCAGTCAGCAGGAAAGGCATTGGTGTATGTGAGGAGGGGAATGGTCGGGGAAAGACAGCTTGTGGCCCATTTAATTGTTTTTCAGTCTCCTTGTGGATTAAATGGAGCTTCTGGAGGTTTGCTTATGAACCTAATTGTCATCAGTAACTTTTTCTTTGAGCCATTTCAGTGATTCTTCCTTTTTGCCCCAAGCTAACAGCTCTGTCTAGTTTAGTGATTCTTCAATAGTGGCTTTTTCAAAAAATCATTGTATCACGTTTATGAGAATGTGGAAACAATTTAGAGTGACAGCTCACTAAAATAAATAGACCAGATTATGATGACCCTAATTAAGACTGAAGAGTTTGGGCTATATCCTGAATGTTTAAAGAAAGGTATGCAGGGGTAGGAGAGAGGGTGCTGGAAAGGGCGACCCTAAAGTGCCTGATTGATCCTAAAACTACCTACATGTGAAGAAGTTCACTCTAGCCAGGAGGTGCCTAACACAATGGTCTCAAACCTGACTGACCACAGAATTACCTTCGTAACATGTTAAAGTCTTAATTTGCACATCTCAACCTAAAGCATGGGTTTTCAACCTTTGATGCACAGTAGAATCACCTGAGAAACTTTTAAACCTTTGATGCACAGTAGAATCACCCGAGGAACTTTTAAAGCCATTATTACCAGGCCCAATATCAGGCCTGTTAAATCATAATTTCTGGGGATGGCACACAGGCAACTTTTATCTTAATTCCCCAGGTGTAGCTAAGATTGAAAATTGACACTCTGTGTTCTGAATTAGAAGCTCCATGAGTGAAACCCAAGAATCTGCATTTTTAACTACACATCCCCAAATCTACTCCTGGAGCAGCGTTTGAAATGGACTGGTGAACGGTGTGGATTAAGTGAATGGGGGACAGTAAAAAGCAGGTGTGGTGGGAGAATTGAAAGAAATGGCAGTTGAAGCATTTCTAGTTAGAGATGCTCAAGATAGCACCCTCAGAAGACTGTCAGTGTTTGGGGTCTGGCCTTGCTGGTGTGGAGAGGTGAATCGAGAATAGAGAATTTGAAGTAGTATGTGAGTATGAAGGGCTGATGATGTGAATATTAGATATACTGATGCTGATGGATTGGAGTGGAGAATATTATAAATTAGTTGCTGATGTAACACAGATATTAGAAAAAAGCAGTGAACTGGGAAGGAGAAAATGCTCAAAGGAGGGGCAGAAATAACAATGGCAAGTGAGGATGGATTTGTCTGCTTCAGTGTTTAATCAGGTGAAGAAGAAAAGGGAGCTTCTCCATGGGCTTAGGGTACCAATGAAGTGGGTTCAAGAAAGAGCTAGATTTGACTTAGGTAGGGGAGGTGAAGGGAAATGGAGGAAATCTGTTTAGAATTTTAAAGGAAAGTTAGCCCACACGGAAGATGAGAGGAATAGCTTGACGGGAAGAACATAACATACGTGTAGAGGATTTGATGGGAAGTCCATAAACAAGAGTGAGCAGTTTGTATACATTGTGTCTCTGCTGTGTATAAGTGGGGTTGATGGAGCCCCTATACCAAAACGTAACTAACAATTATTGAACATCTATTATGTTTAGCTTTGCGCTAGTGCTTCAGAAAACACAAAGAGAAGGCTTAAAAAATGGTTTCTGCCTCAGGGTATGCCAGGCTAACCAGTGAAAAGCAAAGCAATATGTAAAGGCCACAGTGAGCTATAGAAACAATTTGCGCTATAGGAGATCAGAGAAAGGAGATCAATGTGTGCAGAACTGTGAAGAATGGCCTTGAAGTAAAGGTAATTATTTAAACTGGCTGGCCATTGAAGGATGATAGGATTTGGATGGGCAAAGAAAGTGGACAAAGTAATCCAGTGGGGGAAATCAACATGAGCAAAGCTTAAAGGGAAAAATTAGGGAGCGAAAGTGAGCCCAGTGGAAGCATGCTGAGAACTTGTGGGAGGGAGGTAAGATTGCATGGGGGCTGGAGCCAGATCACTAGGCAGAGAAGCTTGGACATTTTTCTCTTGTGGTTAGTGGGAAGGCATTGGAATTTAACGACATAATGAAATCAGTGGTAGTGTATAGTTAAACTGGAGGAGGGAGGAAGAAGCAAGTGAAGGAAGGAGCTTTGTAGTTCGTGCCTGAGCTGATGAGTGCATCCACTAGGGTGGTGGCCATGGGCTAATGGGTAAGGAATGGAAGAATCCACATGATGTGGAACCTAACTAGCTAACAGAGATAAAGAGAAGGAAGATTAATAAAGAAAAAGTTTCCAGAGGTCTCTCAGAGAAAAATATTTACATAGAAAGGCAGTTGAGCCAATAGCATTGGCTATTGTGTGTGTGTGTGTGTGTGTGTGAGAGAGAGAGAGAGAGAGAAATCTAAACTATGCCCAGCTAGGTGTTTGGAACAATCTTACATGGAAAATCTTGTGCCCTTTGTTCATTATATTCTAAACAAGAGGTGAGATGGGAAAAAATGAATACTATGATGGGGAAAACATTTTAAATAATTTAATAAACTATAGATATTACAAAAATATATGTATACAGGGTGTAATAACAAATAATAGCTATTTATTGAGTGCTTACTCTGTGCTAGTCATTTACTGTGTATTCTCTCATTTAGTCAGTTAATGCAACCAAAAACAATCACGCAACAACCCTGTGAAGAAGGTACTACTCCCATTTCACAGAAAAGGAATCTGAGAGTCAGGTTATGTTTACCTTGCCAAAGGGTAAAATGAGTAGTAATGGACAGAAGTTGGTTTATAACTGAGATGTTTCTGACTCAAAAACTCATGCTCTTTCCCCTATTCTGAACACTCTCTATGTGTCTATGGTCATAGGTATGGGGCCATATGGTGCAAAGAGGCTGCACCCATGGCAGTATGTCTAGTTTGGAAAAGAGCACATGGTCCAGTAACAAATTTGTTCAGATTCTTGTTACTAGAGATAGAACTATTATGGGAGAGAGAGATATTTTCTAGGATATCTGATCATTTTGGTTTTAATATTATGGTATGAATATATCATTAAATTCTATGTAAAACCAGTCTGATTAAAGCAAAATAATGTGAGTCTTAAGACATAAAAGACAGGACCATGGCTATATATTATAAATACATACCCAGATGTCTCTAATTTTGAGTGGATTGTAAAGTCTGTCAACTTTTTTTTTTTAATTGCAAAGCCATATGTAGTTGTTTGCATATTCTCCATTGATAACTATTCCAGGATGATAGGACACAAATAATTTGACTATATTTAATAATTGGAGTAAAGCAGTCATTATAGATTGTGAACCAGAGAATCTCCAAAAGCGTCAAATACAATATTGCTTTGCTGTTAGTAACTTTGTCTATAAAATGGGGAAAATAATAATAGAACCTACTTCATAGGGTAAATATGAAGTATAAATTAATTAATACACATAAAGTATTTAGTAAAAAGCCTTGTGTAAAGTAAGCACTCAAGTATTAGATGATATTATTGTTAAAGCCATGCACCACATAAGGACGTTTCGCTCAGTGACGGATGACAGATCACATAATCTGACAGTGGTCCCACAAGATTATAATACCGTATTTTTGCTGTACCTTTTCCATTTTTAGATATGTTTAGACACACAAATACCAATGTGTTATAGTTGTCTCCAGTATTTAGTACAGTATGTGTTATAGTTGTCTGCAGCATTTAGTACAGTAACATGCGGTAAGAAGTTGCTCCTCTTTCAAAATAGGTACAGCTACTTTTGCAGAGTAGCACCTTCTTTTGGCATAGTGTTTGGAAATTAACTTGATTATTTTTAGTTAGAGTTGAGGAAGAGAGAGTAGAGACAGATCAACTGAAGATGTGTGAGGAAGTGGGTGGGGCTTTGAAAGCTCTGGGAACCTTTGATTTCCCTATTTTTTCTCCTGGTTTTTTTTTTTCCCACTAGTATTATAGTTGACTCTATGGGTAGAGGATCCCTTCTTGTGTGGTAAATGTTATGCTGATGAGTGTTATATGAATAACTGCTTATTCTTAAGTTGATATTTGTAATTTTGAGGATATCTGTGACATTTTAGTAAGCAGTCAAAAATTTTTTTGGAATGAGTGTAATCAAATGAATGTGCCTTCTAAAAATAGAAATTATTGACATTTTGCTAATTCAGCTAAGTTGAAAAGTCAATGTGAAATTCGAGTTGTCATATAGTTCAAATTAACCTGGTTTTAATCCAGATGTTTATATTAAAGAACATCTGTACCCCATAATATGCCAAAATAAAAAAAAAGACTTAATTGGTTGAGTAATTAGGACTGCATCAAATCAAACATTTTTAAAGTAGTAGTTTACTGTATAAACAATCTATTGATGCAGTTTCTTCTTTTCATATGTTATAAAATAAAGAATAAAATCTGTGATGCTGCCTTGTCTTCCTGATGATAAATGAACACTGTAATTTCTGAGCTTCAGGACTAATATTTGTAAGGCTAATCTTCAGTTATTTATAAGATAAATTGTATTGTGATTTTTTTGATGACAAAATTTTATTTCAGATCCACATCCTAATTTCCTAATCTCATTTGAAAGATAAGGTTTATATCACTTAAAGAAAGCTCTTCCATTTGGGCTGGTATTATTTATTTGAAAGAGAATTTTGTACTTTAAAAGTAGCAGACTGTTCACATCCTAAAAGAAGGATGCAGAACAAAGTTAGCACTTCTGATTTTATAACCCATCATCCTAATAGGAAACTATTTAAAAAATACCAAAAAAGAGAAAATATCTTTACTCTGTAACAGGGCTTAAAGTAGTCTCTTTTGTAGACTCTATATGGTATGATTTGGCCCTGAT
>NW_012152285.1:6769843-6773453 GCF_000956105.1 Propithecus coquereli
TGTCTATTTAAATTTTTGGAGATTATTTTATATTATAATCTTACGTAAAATTTGTGTGATCTTATAGTAAAAAAGACTATTGAAGTCCATATTAGATGCTTGTGAAATATGCTTTTTGATTAGTTATTGTACTTACTACATAACATTTTCCTGCTGTTTGCAATGTTTATGGAACTCAATGAGCTTAATTAACTCAGCTTCTGCCTAGAGATTCAAGTTTATTATTTATTATGCCAGGTTGAAATGTTTTGAACATTTTTTTCCTCAGTGAATTCTTAAAGTGTTTTTCCTCCTGTGTTCTCTATTTATACTTATCTTCAATCTATAACAGCTGGTTGAGTATCCTGCTACTATCTATTCTTCAACACATCCAGCCCACTGTTAGTAGGCTGGCCACATTCCAGGATTTCATCTTTAGTATTCTTCTTCTGTAGGACTCATAGATGACATTTCCAAAACTCCTCAGGAAGCCAGATGTAACATCTGTGGTAGGTCCACGTTTCAGAAGGTTTGTAAAGTAATGTTCTTTAACATTTAATTTATTCTGAAGTTTTATGTCATATCAATACCCAATAACTTCTTGATTTCTCTGATTTTTACTTAATCAGTTTGTCCTTGCACAACAAGCTACCCTGTATTTTCTCATGAAAGTCTTAGGTTATATGTAAGATTACTCTTGTGTAAACTGGTGTGGGGCAGCTGCTGTTCTAAGGGTTGCTTTTATTAATCTGTCAATCTGTGAAAATGTCTGTGATTAATTTCATGTCATCTCAGTATAAAGTATCAAGAACATAGTCCTTTTACAAACAGACTTATTAGACCAAGGAAATTTTTTATATTGTTTAAGCTTTTTGATTACAAGAAATAGAAAACCAGCCCACTTTTGCCTCCTTTTGGCAAAAGGGAATTTCTTGGAATAATACGCATAGATTAGAACCAGAAAGCAAACAGGAATAGAGACTGGCTGTTTTTTGTGCCTCTGCTATTCTCTTGCTCTTAGCTGGTCAGTTTTTTCTGTAGTCCTCTGCCTAAAATCTGGAAAGACTTCCTCTGATTGACTTACTAGGAAGCATCAATGTCTATCAAGACAGGCTACCTAATACATGGCCACCCTGCCTATAGATAGGCTTCCTTTTGGTTGAGTGCCTGTTTCTGCTGTAATCCATGGCCATTCCTGCATAAAGAATAGTAGCAATGCTATGGAGATCGTGAATGGGACAGTTTAAATAGAAGGGAACATTGGATTTGGCAGCCATAATAATGTGCTCAATATGTCTTCCCTTAAACCTTTGTACTCTTCCCACCGCAGGCCTTTTTCCTCTTCAGTAAAGCGTCTGAGCAATCCCTGCTCATTGCTTTCATCTCCTAACTTCTCTTTCATTCATCAATCCATTTCGTATAGTTTCTGCCACCACCATTCCCCTGAATCTATTGTCTCCATTGTCCACAACGTTTCACGGTTGCTCGTTCCATTAGGCACATTTTAGTCCTAACCACTCTTCATCATTTAACATTGTTGACCACTTTTTTTTCCTTGAAACTTTATTCTCCCTTAGTTTTTAACTTATCACCTTCTTCTGGATTTCTTATCTCTTTGACCATTCATTTGTAATCTCCTTTGTCAGCTCACATTATACATACCAATATTTCTTCCCCACAGTTCTGTCCTTACAATAGTTTTCTATCACTATGTAACGATAACCCTATCAATTATAAAAATTCCATTATTTTGTCATGAGAAGCATGCTTTTGCCTAGTGAGCATTGGTTCCTTTTCTAGTTACTCACAAATCATGTTTATATAACCCAGTCTAGAACTTTCTTTAAATATGCCCTTTTCTTTACAGGGAGATGTCAAAATATGTTTATTTTCCCGAAATTTGCAATAAAGCATTTTACGTTGTTCATTTCATTTATTTTATAATTTTTGTTCTCTCATTCTCATTATGCTTCAGGCTTAGACCTGAAATAGCTGTTAACATTTTGCTTGGCCAAGGCTACCATTCCCTTTTATTCCCTATTATCATACCACTGTCTCAGTTCAGACTTCACTTCTTACAGTAGGCCTGGTTTAGCTTCCACTATTACTGTCCTTCATTCTATTCCCAGACTACTAGCAAAGTGATTTTTCTAAAATACAGATACGATCATGTCACTTCTTGCTTGGGAGTCCTCAGTGATTTTCCCCTACCTCCTTGCAGGATAGAATCTATACTCCGCAGCCTGAAGGCCTCATAATAAGGTCGCTACCTACCTTTCCAGTCTCATCTCACTGGCCCATTCTCCCTTTCTGATTCTCTATTCCAGTTTTAGATATAATCCATGAGAGCTATCAATGTAAAACTACCCTTGATAAGTTATTGTAGATATTTACAGCTCAGTTAACAGCGGTCTATTACTGAGGGGCCATTCATTGTATAAGACATGATTGACCTCGTTTTACAAATTGGTCACTTTTATCAATTACCACGTATAGATGAAATATACGGTGTGTCAAATTTTTCAGTTCTTACTATTAAGATTTTCTGATAGAACAAAACATATAAATAAGCAAACTTGGCCCCACTAGTTAGTAAAATTCTTATTTAAGCATCCTAATAATTTTAGCAAGGAATGATTTACTTTTCAAATGTGTAGTTTGTTTAAATTTCATTTTCCTAATTAACATACTAGTTTTGTGAATTTGAGCAAATCACTTTATCAGATCATGCAAATTATTCAATTTACTAGTACTGTTTTAGAGGAAGTTATTTTGTTTCACTGTCTTATTTATCTTGCTTTTCAGTTTCTTCCCTTGGGAATCTACGTTATAAATCTACTAGTGATTAGAACTGATAGTTGTTGAATAACTATTGATTGGGTTAGTTATTATTTGAAGATTCCACAAGTGAGCTAAGCAATATTCTTTGAGACCTGCTTTTATTAAGAAGAGAGAGGAAGGGGGAAGGGAAAAAATATTAAGCTTTTCCCAGATTGCTAGGATATCAGAGGTTTCCCTAAAGTATACCTGGTTTTTCTGCTTGTGTAATTTCCCCTTAACCAGGGGGAGTTGCTCCTAAAGCTATTAAATTTCATTCGACATACATATATAAAAGTAGAGAAGATAATATCAGCCACAAAAGGTTATTGTGAAAATAGGCTGATGTGTTTAACACACCTACGAAGTAAGCCTTAATGAGTGATAGCTAGTATAGTGAGAGACTCTGTAATATGATGAGTTAAGAGTATAGACTTTATGGTCATTTAAACTGCAGTTTGAATTCTGGCTTCCCACTTAACAAGCTATGTGCATTTGGGCATGGTACTTCAATTTCCCCATCTGTAAAATGAAGTGTAAATATGTATCTCCTAGGAATGTTATAATGTATTAAAGTAGCTGATATAGTATTATGCATATGACAAGCACTCAATAAATGACTTGTTTTAGTATGTTGTTATCATAGTAATAATCATTTATTGAGCACTCATTATGTCATAGGTTCTACCTAGATGATATTGTCTGTGATTCTGAGACATCAGATTCATATCTCACATCTATTAGAAGACTACTTTATTTCAGTTTGCAGTATGTGAATCATTTAGGCTAATCCTAATGTAGAAATAATAACTCA
>NW_012152285.1:6783333-6784597 GCF_000956105.1 Propithecus coquereli
AAACTTGGTCTTCAATTTTATCAAAGCTCTTATTTTAGCCTCCCTCCTTACACTCTCAGTTCCAGATTCTGTGCCCTTTAAGAATTCTGAGGTATAAATCAAGTTACTTTTCATATTTCCCTGTTGGGGCTTAGTATTGAGCTGCCTGAGGTCTGCTGAGTCAGTTTTCACAGGTGCTCTTCCAAGTTCTTTTACCTTTGAGGCTATGGCCATCTCTCTCATTCTTTTTGTCCTCATAGATTTATGTCTTTAAAACAACAACAGAACCTTTATTGTAGTTTTAGTGCAATTTTGGGAGAAATTAAATGTCTGTGTTCAATCTGCCATCTTAACCTGAAGAACCTCCATTTGTTCCTTTAACAAATGAGGAATATGAGATTCTGAGAGATTACATAATTTATAAAAGATCACATGTTGCAGTATCTATTGCGCATCACAAACTGCCCCAAAACATAGTGGCTTAAGACAACAGCAACGCTTATTTTATTCACAAATGTGTAATTTGTGTGGGTATCAGTGTGAACAGTTCATCTTTGTTCTCCTGAGCATCAGCTGAGGTGGCTTGAAGTCTGGGAGCTGGAATCTCCTGAAGGCTTGCTCACTCTCACGCCTGATAATTGATGCTGGGTGTAGGCTCAGACCTTATATGGAACTGGGGTTGGAACACCTACATGTGGCCTTTTCATATGGCGTCTTGGCTTCCTCACAGCATGGTGACTGAATTCTAAAGGCAAACATCTTAAAAGAGAGAGCCAAGCAGAAATTTTATTGCCTTTTAATAACCTAGTCATGCAACATCACTTCTGCCACATTTTGTTCATTAGCAGAGAACCATTAACTCTGGTTCACATTCAAAAGGAGAAGAATTAGACCTATCTGTTGTTGGGGGAGTAGCAAAGAATTTATAAACTTATTTTAAAACTGCCACATCTGTGCATATACAGTGTAGAGCCAGAAAAAGAAGCCAGGTTTTTTTTCCCCCAGAAATTTTCTTATACCATATTGTTGGGTAGGAATTCATAACTAAAATCAGGTTTTTAGATAAGACATACATTGTAAGTTTCCATGCTTCTTCAATTTCTCTATTATAGGTCATTATATAGGTCACTATAATAGAGAATTTTCGAACTTTTTGATTGGTTTGTGTCTTGTCCATTTTGTTGTTTAATAGTTATAGAGATGAAAGTGATCCAAGAAATTATCTAAACTAGTGGTTTTTAAACCTATTTTTGTTCCTTTTGATTTTTGTGACAAAACACTTTTT
>NW_012152285.1:6784647-6786690 GCF_000956105.1 Propithecus coquereli
ATCAAACCCATCTCAAGGGTGTAATGTTAATAAATTCCGTAAGATATGTCCAGTATAAGGCATCTTTTTCATTAAAGATGTCCTTATATAGAAAGGACTTTAGAATATTTTTATAACTAGACTCATAAAAGAACATTTCACCCATGATTTTACTGCAATTTTATAAACACACACATCATTAAACTCAGTAAAAAGTATATCTCCAAAAACCAGTGAATGTATTGCTTTATTTGTCTCTGATGGCTGCAGTCCTGTGAGTCAGAGTTTTTTTCCCGTCTTTCTTCCTTTCTCTCTCCCACCTTCAATTTTATTTTTTGCCAAATGTTCAGAAAAGTCATCCTGTAGACAATGATGTAAATACCACCTATTATGACTAATCCACTCTGGTCTTCCCTGTTTCAGTTGCCTGCTACTACTGAAGTAGTCATAAGCAATACCAAAGTACTAAACTGATAGAGGGATCCTTCAAATTGTAGCCCATTTGTTACCTGCTTTGTAGTCACCCATTGTCAATTATGATACTAAATAAGAACCGACACTTTGAGTCAACTACTGCCTGTTACTGTCAATGTGAGAGTTACGTTTACATAACTTAGTCCTCATGAGCCTTCATTTACTCATTTATAGAATGATGAAATTGGACTGGTTGAGTTGTAAAATATCATTTACACCTAAATTTTATGATTTAAATGGTTAATTTCCCAATGTATTGATTTTGCTTGATCCTCGTGTTTGTTTTTTGTTTTGGCCTTTGGCATTTTATAGTTACTAGCTTCCACTTCTATGTGAATTTAGATTTCAATTTTACTATTTGTCTTTACACATGGTGGAATGTTTGGCATTGTTCAACCTCAGAAATGAGTAGTTTTTATAACTTCTCAGGCTGGAGTTGAGTCCTGGGTCTGACAAACTGAACAATCTCTGTGCTTATTTTCCCATCTGTAAAATAGGATAACAAAGAAGCTACTTTATAAGGTCGTAAGGATAAATGAAAAACATTTAAAAGTATGCAATTCCATGTCTTAGGAAGTTAAGTAAATATTAGTGATAATATATATATGAGCAGTTAAGTTAGGGAAGGGATTATGAAGGGCAGGGTAATCTTACCTTATGAGCAAGCAATAACAAAATTTTTTTCAAATTCAAAATGTGTCACCTATGCAGAAAAATGTGATCAACATTTCTATACATTTTAATAATAATAAAATTAAAGCCTATGAACTCAGCACTCAGATTAAGAAAAGAATACTACCAGCACTTTGAAAGCCCTGATGAGCCCACACTAATCATACTGTCCCTCCCTTCTTCTGTCCAGAGGTAACTACTATTCTCTTTTACATAGTTATCCAGAGGTAAGTACTGTTCCATTTTATGGACTGTTTACCTTGGTATGAGTGAATCCTGGGAAACAAAGGGCAGCTATTAAGACTTCTGAAAGAGCTATAATTTGGACTATGCATTAGATGTCTGGCAGAAATATGACCTATCCAGCTGTCGGGAGTACTATAGTTTAAAGCTATGAGGTGAACTGTGTGTCCTCAGCTGATCTAGATAGCAGAGCAAGAAGAGAATAGCTGGGACTTCATCACACCATTGGCAAGCCAAGAATACGAATAGGGGTCTGGGCTAGGCTCACTTGTTCATTCTGTCTTCAGTTAAGTAAGAAGAGTACAAAGACACTCAGGATCTTGGTGATGACAGGTGTCAAAATTACTAACTTTCAGGCCATTGTGGTCTAGTCTGTGCGCAGAGTACAGCTCCCACCTAAGATGACTGTGATTCCTGTTCCTTTGTATAAGGTATCTATCTGTGTTATCTATGTCTCTCTGGAAGCTTGTTGAACCGTCTGTTTGTCTTGGGGATTTTGAAATTGCACAGTGATGTGCCTTGGTGTGTGTCTATATTCATCCCTTGTGCTACAGACTTGGTGCACCTTTCCATCTAGCAGTTCATGTCCTCAAATTCCAGGAAATTTTCTTGAATTATTTTGTTGATAATTTTCTCCCCTCTGCTTTTTCTGTCTTTTCTTTCTGGATCCCCTAT
>NW_012152285.1:6786740-6788339 GCF_000956105.1 Propithecus coquereli
GATCAATATGAGAACAATTATGATTTGAGTGGAATAATTGAAATAAATTATGAGAATGGATAAGAATGATTGGTTGTGTAGAAATGGAAAACACCAGAAAACTTGCTATGCAGGCAAGTTATGGTGGGCTATGCTGAAGTTACAAATTAGTCTGGAGTTTCAGTGTTTTAAAACTGTGAAAGTTTATTATTGCTAATGATATACCTTTAACATTGGTCAGGGGTGGTTCCGCTTCACATAGTCTCTCAGGGATCCAAGCTAATGGATGCTCTAACGTCTCAACTCCTGGCCTATATGGTTTTCACAGTGCAGAAAGAGAGAGAAGTTTTGCTCCAGTCTTAAATGCATTGGTACTTCCTGGTCCAGAAATGACAGACATCATTTCCACTTGTGGCCTATTAGAATTAATCAGATGGCTCCAGCTAACTGTAAGAGAGTGGGAAACAGAGAGAGGGCACATGGATATTTGGTGAAAGTGAATGCTTCTGCTGTATGACATATGAGCTAATTCTAAAAAAGGTAAATGGAAATCAATCTGGTGTTATGAATAAGAAGATGAAAAAGAAACCTTTCCTTTTGTGAAAGTGAAGAAGTTATCTTTAGAGTAAAAAAGTGAATGTTAATGAAGATTTTAACTTCTTAACTTCCAGATGTTAGCATCTGGAAACTGGAACATAGTGTAAAGAGATCTGAGATCTCCTGAGGCAGCTCTGTAGCTGAATCTTGCACTGTGTAGTGCATGGGAAGATTTTATAGAGTTATTTTTTGGACAATGTGTTAATGGATAGATTCTATGCTTTAGGAAGATTGCTTTGTTATCTATGCCTGAGGATCCCAAAGTGCTTAGCACTATATATATATTTTTTTAAATCCTGGTTCATGCAAAAGTGCAATCACAGTGCTTAGAAAAGAGTAACTCTGAAGTGTTTATCTTTTTACCTGAACTTTTAAAGTTGCCTCTAATGACAAGAAAGCCTTCAGTGAATCAGCCTATGAAGTATCACTTGCATGTTAATTATTAAAAATAATATTTGTGGAGGTCACAAAAATAGTATTATCTAAATACATAGTCGAAATAGCAGTTAACATTAAGGGAGGGTGTACTGTGTACAATGAGCAGTGCTAATTATTTTATATGCATTATTTCTGCTAAACCTCACAATAACTCAGGTAGGTACTATTATTATCCCCATTTTCAAAATTCATAAATTTGTAAATAAATGAGAAGGCTCTTTTATACTTCAGGCAGTTTCGTCCTAGAAAAGGTAAGTCAATTGTATGTACATCATTTTTATCTATTTTCTGTCATCAACTTAAAATCTCTGTTATAAATGTTTATGATTTTGCAATAAAATAATTTATAGGTAGTAGGAATTATGCTGCAACATTAACTTTTCTGTTTTTAGAGTTTGGACAGAGAAGCCAAAAGCCAAATTTCCACTTTCAGCAATTTTACTTCAACTATTAGCCAGAAGAAAGAAACCACTGAAAACAGAAGTTCACCTACACATCTTGTTTTCCCTAACATCAAGAATGGTAAACAATTCTTAAATGTGTTTATAATTATTAAAAGTACACATAGTCTAGATATCTGGGCTA
>NW_012152285.1:6789569-6791576 GCF_000956105.1 Propithecus coquereli
AGAGAGAGAAGGCGGGAAGAGGGAGAGGCCATGCACACACAGAAAGGGGTGAAAATGCTAGGCAGCTGAGGAAAGTTGCTTGGTACTTTTAAAGGGTAAAAATGGCATTTTTTTTTTTTTTCACTGCTTCAGCAGACTGATAACAGAAGTGGCTGTGAGATGTCAGAGGGTTCCCTAAGTAGAATACTCTTTATGTTTCCAGTCTCTGTGACTTTGTGTTCTACAACCAGTGGGAGATAGCTGTGCTTCTAAAGGGCTTGTGTGATTAGGTTTTGTTTACCTGGTTGGGTAATCTCCCTATTTTAGGGTCACATTTACAGGGACCAGGGTTTAAGACTTCAACATATCTTTTAGGGGGAGACAGTTCAACCTGCAGCAGATGGTTAGGAACCTTCACAAAGTTGAAATGTATATTATGGAGAATAACATGCAGTTAAAAAATAAGTGATGGATAGCCATAAACTTTGGATTTTTTGTTCAAATTCCTTAGCCTTTGATTCCACTCTCTGATTTCTATTTACTCCATTCTGTCTATACTAATATCTTGATCTCTGAACTCAGCTTGCCAACTTGTGTGCCTGCAAGTTTTTGAGTGGACATATTGACTTTAAATATGGTCCACATACTTGAGCTTCCACCCATGTCTGCTTCTCTCTCATCTGTGCCAACCTCATGGAATCTGGACCTAGCGCCAGCCTTTACTTGGAGTATTTCCATACACCACTCTAGATGACTAGACCTTTTAGCAGACTTCCTAACCTTATTAGAACTCCTGGTGCTGACTTGTCCTACCTGTTCTGTCTAGGTGCCACCTGAATTCAGGCATGGCACAGTTCATATGTCAGGGGTGCTACAGAAAGAATTCTTTTATTGAATGAGAAGTTAGACTAAGTCTTCCAAATACAAGCATGTTTATAATTCCGTGATGTTTTGGGAAGCCTCTCTTACTTGCCAGTAAGATTGTTTTCTCAAAGATGCATCATTCTTGGCAGTTATTATAATTTTCCTCCCTCTTCTCTGATAGCAGGACCTATGCTGGGTATTCTCTAACAGCTTGTCTCCTGTCTGATCTTCAAGTGGTATTAGAGAAGCTGCAAAAGCCCAGCGTGGGTTTACCTAACAGTTGAGGGATGGCTTTCCTCCCTGTAGATCATGTGACTGTGTATGCCTGTCAGATTGGCTGTCCTTTTAAAGATCTGAGAAGTGTAGGAGTTTTATCTACTATAACAGCTGCTAGGGATGATACATCTTCAGAGAAACAACCAGATGATAAGTAACGGAGGGGCAGAGGTTAGCACTACAGTCTCTCTTACTCTTTTATATCTTCCTTTCTAAAGTTATTATGCTCCCTTTCAGACTTATTTTAAAACATTTTTAAACAGCACAGAACATCTTTAAAAGAAACAAAGCAGTTCTTCCCCCAACCTTTTAAAATATTTTTGCACTCTTGGTAATTCAGAAAAGAGTAGATATGAACTCTGACATTTACTTTGAGGGCAGTGTTCCATTGCCAGCTCAGCCCATTTTATAAGTTTACTCTAGCACAGCCCTGATGTGACATAATGAACTCTGTAGTTCTTACACACTGGAGAAATGTGATCTTTGCCACTCTGAAATAGCCAAGGGAAGAACAAGTGGTCTTCAGCTCATATGGTAATTGGATCTGTGTGGATGCTGTCATCTATTCAGGTGAAGGACCACAGGGTTTCACAGTTTCTCTGAGAGGAACTTGGGAGGCCGATAGGGAAACAAGCTGTTAGAAGCAGCCCAGCACAGGGCTCGCTATATGGGGAGAGCAAAGAACTTTCTGCTTTAGGATTCCTACTCTAGAAGAAGTATTTCCAAGGCCTCAAATGACCCCATCTTCAGGTTTCCTTGGAAAATGAGGTGATTTTGGACTTAATCTCTAAGGTTTTACCCCGGGTCAGAGTGAGTACCTTGGATTTGGCTTTTCTTCACTATTCCTGTGGGAGAAGTGTATCTATCAAGAACTTAAGAGTATTTTGA
>NW_012152285.1:6803966-6806375 GCF_000956105.1 Propithecus coquereli
ATGAAAGAGTAGTATGCTTCAAATATTACTAAGAATAGTCCTTAAAGTGATATATACACTCAATTCTTCAATCAAATTTGCAGAAAGATGCCACTGCCTCATTTAATACCATTGAAGACTCTGGGATTAATGCTAAATTTGTGAATGCTGTATATGATGCCTTACTTAATACTGTAAGTATTGTTGTGGACACATGCAAATAGTATAATTCTGTGTCTCTTCTGTATTTTAAAAGCAGCCACACAAATATTGTAAAAATCACCTTATAATTGCATTAAAAAATTTGGTATTATTTTATAGTAAGCTTTGTTGGAATTCTCAGAAAGTTAAATTATTTTATTCTTTCATTTTCTTAACAAATGTATAATACACAGAAAACTACAAAACATTACTGAAAGAAATTAAAGAAAACCTAGGTAATTAGGAGGATTATGGATTGAAAGGATGTCAGTTCTTCACAAATTGATCTATAGCAGTGGGGTTCTCAAAATATGGTCTCTGGATCAGGAGCATCAACATATACTGGGAACTTGTTACAAATGAAAATTCTTGGGCTCCACCCAAAACCTATCGAATCTGAAATTCTGTATTTTAACAAGCCCTTCTTGTGATTCTGATACATGCTAAAGTTTGAGAACCACCACTCTATGGAATCAGTGCAATTCCAATATAGTCAAATAACTTACTTCCTTTTGCTGAGTAAGTGAAGCATGGTTTAACAAGCAAAAAAGGATTGGTATACAAGTAGCAATGAGCACTTTAGTGTACAAATGTTGGTTTCTAAATACCATTCCCCTGGAGAAATATCTAATTCCAGGACTGAGGCAGGGGAAGTATAAGATGAACCTAGAACGTCTAGTTTCTCACCGTTACGATGTTAGCTATAAGTTTTTGTAGATGTTCTTTATCAACTTCAGGAAATTCTCTCCTATTTCTAGTTGGCTGAGAATTTTTATCATGAACTCTGATACTGGGTTTTGTCAGATGCTTCTTTTGCATCTGTTGATATAATCATGTGATTTTTCTTCTTTAGCCTGTTGATGTAATGAATTACATTAATTGATTTTCAAATGTTGAACCAGACTTGCATGCCTGTAATAAATCCCATTTGGTTGTATTGTATAATTCTTTTTATACATCTGTGGCTCAATTTGCTAACTATTCATTGAGGGTTTTTACATCTATGTTCATGAGAGATATTGGTCTATAATTTTCCTTTCTTATACTGTCTTTCTCTGATTTGGATATTAGAGTAATGCTGGCCTCACAGAATGACTTAGGAAGTATTCTCTATGCTTCTATTTTCTGGAAAAATTGTAAAGCATTGGTATCCTTTCTTTCTTAAATATTTGGTAGAATTTACCAGTAAAGCCATCTGGGCTTGTAGCTTTCTCTTTTAGAAGGTTGTCAGTTATTGATTGAGTTTCTTTTGTAGACATAGACCTATTCAGATTATCTCTTTCTCCTTGTCTGAATTTCAGTAGATTGTGTTTTTCTAGGACAATCTAGGCTATCAAAGATTTGTGGGCATAGAGTTGTTCATAATAGTCCTTTTTTTTTTTAATGTTCACATTTTTTTTTACTCATAGTTGGAGGGTACAAATATATATATATATGTATATTGCCTCTCTTATACTTTTCTAAATATTTAAAGTGTTTCCAAATAAACAATATGTTTCTATATAGGCAGAACTAAAATTTTGTTATGCTTTTCCAACCATTCTCACTCTTAAAAAATGGTAGAAGTCTGGGGGGGGTAAGGGCAACATACATAACCTAAACATCTGTACCCCCATAATATGCTGAAATAAAAAAAAAAATGGTAAAAGTCTTTCCAGGACAGCATCATAAGTACAAATACAGTAGGTAGTATTTATTTTTAAACTTAATGTCTATTAACTCATTTCCAGAAACGTTGCAAATATTTTCCCGAGCTTTTTATGACCTTTTTAAAAACAAGTCAAAGTGTTACATATACTAAGTTTAAAAAGTCAAATAATACAAAAAGCTTAGCATGAAAACAGCAGGTCCTACCCATTCTCTCTTCTCTCTTTGTGTTCAGGCTTCTGAAGCAAATATAACAAATGTTTCTAATTGTTTCTTTTGATATTAACTCACATAATTCAAAGTAACATGTATTTTTTTCTTGAGTTTTTGATTTTATGTTGACTTCTTGCCATGAGAGATATTCATTTTATATCCATTTAACTCACGCCATATATGCAGATACACACACACATGTGCAAATGTACACACACCCAGGCACACATGCACACATACGGACAGTTCTCTTCTTCCCAGCTTCTCAATGGTGTTACGTCGCTCTTTTTGGTTATATCGATATTCACATTTTACATTATTATAACTGTGTATTGTGTTCAGTTGAGTCTTATGGTAAATTATTTCATT
>NW_012152285.1:6806425-6808904 GCF_000956105.1 Propithecus coquereli
TAGATAAAGAAAAAAATGTGTGTATATATACCATGAAGTTACTACTCAGCCATAAAAAGGAATGAAATACTGTCTTTTGCAGCAACCTGGATGGAACTGGAGACCACTATCTTAGGTATCTCCTAAATGGAAAAAGAAATACCACATGTACTCACTAATAATGGGGAGCTAAACGATGGGCACACATGGGCACAAAGTGAAGTAAAGCGGTGATCCTCAACCTTCTTGGTTGGCACTGTATAAAGAAGCTTTGGCCAAGGACTGACTGCATATACAACAGTGGTTCCAGAGATTATAATGCTATATTTGTACTGTGCCTTTTCTATGTTTAGATACACAAATACTTACCATTGTATTATAGTTGCCTACAGTATTCAGTACAGTAACATGCTGTACAGATTTGTAGTTTAGGAGCAATGGACTATACCATTATAGCCTAGGTCTGTAGTAGGAGGTACCATTTAGGTTTGTGTAAGTACAATTAATGATGTTCACACAATGATGAAATTACCTAACAATGCATTCCTCAGAACATATCTCCATCATTAAGCAATGTGTGACTATATTCTAAAAGCTAATAAACATTAAAAACCATTGAGCCTCATTGAAATATTCCCTGAAAGACAATTTTTGGTAAGGGAGGAGGGGAAAGAAATGCTAAATTACATTGATAGACAACTTTGAGGGGGGAGGAGAAAGGGAAGAAGCTCTATATTAAACATATACATTAATGTAAGGTATAGCTTAATATCTGTTGTGAGTGAAGTGGGGGTTTGGGGAAATAAGCACTCCAGTAAGCACCCTTAACTGTGGTTGGTTTTTCTCTTAATATGATCCCAAAGTGAATGTGGTACAAAGTAATTTGTTTTCTGTTTACATTGAATTAACCTGACATTTTATAATTTGGAAAATTTTTATGATTAATTACATTGAATGCTTTCTTATACTTCACAGTGAGAGACCCACCACCAGTTTGCCTTGATGTTAGACAAAAACAGCGTATCTCTGTAGATTCATTATCATCTGAAACGAAGGCCCCAGCCCTTCCAGAATCTATCCTTCCAGTCCAGCCCAAAACTATGAAAGACTTTCAGTAAGTTTCAACTCAATATTTATATGTAGACATACAGTTATCCGCATGTCAGCACTTTACATAATTTAATATCTGTGTGAGTAATTGAACATATAGATCATTATAAGGTATTAGCCAAGAATGAAGACCCGAAAGACTAGATTTCTCAAGTTGAAGGGGAAAACAAATGTATGAATAACAAGTAAGGGTTAGATATATTGCAGCAAAATAAAGGAAACACCAATTCAGAGACCATGAATCAAAACAGGCAAAAAGAGATAAAAGTGGTGATATAATAATAGAGTGTTGCCATTTTAAATAAGAGCTCATCTCTACTGTGTGATATATATTATCACCATTTAGAAAATCCAAATGCATGTTCGAAGGATTAAGTGGGAATGAGAAAGTAGAGACGAATGTATATCTTCAGAGGCTTAGCTATCAAGGGAAGGAAAAAGAGTGCTAATTGGAAGAGACATGTCAAAAGTGAACTTTTTTTAAAACAAGTAAATGGGAAAATTGAAGCTGGGTTAATATCTTAATCCAATTAAGAACTGTAAATTTATAAACTATATTTACACTAACTAGAACATTTCTGTATTTGGTTTCAGTATTTCAAGTTTCATGTTTACTGACATTTTTTGTAAAAATGTAATGCTATTTTATCTGAATAATATTTCTATCTATATGTGGTTAACGTATTTTTCATTTTAGGGAAGATATGGAAAAAGTTAAGTCATCAGGAGATTGGAAAACAATACATGATTTTTATCTAACAACATTTGATTCTTTCCCAGAATTAAATGCTGCATTTAAGGTAATAATACATAAAATACATCTTTCACTCACTTTGTTTTAAATTTTCCAAAAAAGATTTGATAAATTTATTTCAGGCCAGGCACAGTGGCTCACGCCTATAATTCCAGCACTCTGGGAGGCCAAGGTGGGAGGATTGCTTGAACTCAGAAGTTCGAGACCAGCCTGAGCAAAAACAGGACCTTGTCTCTTTCAGAAATAGAAAAAATTAGCCAAGCATGGTGGCATGCCTGTAGTCTCAGCGACTCAGGAGGCTGAGGCAGGAGGATAGCTTGAGCCCAGGAGTTTGAGGTTGCAGTGAGCTATGATGATGCCACTGCACTCTACCTGGGGCAGCAGAGCGAGACTCTGTCTCAAAAAATTTACTTCATTTTCTACCCAATATTTACTTAAATGTTTAAACTAGCATATATGGTATATACTGATTTATGAAATTACACATATCACAGATATTATATAAGTGATATCTTAAATATCATTACTTAATAATACTAATGTTAATGTTTGACTCCATTCTTTCACTTTTAAAAAAAGAAAGTTATTAAAATAATCCCTATATATTCATTTTTATTTTCAGCAATTTTGCCCTAA
>NW_012152285.1:6808954-6809511 GCF_000956105.1 Propithecus coquereli
TCTGCTTTTTCTGTCTTTTCTTTCTGGATCCCCTATAATTCAAAAACAAGACTTTCTGGACTCCTAATTTTCTTCTATTGTCACTCCTATTTTCCCTTCTCTTTTGCTCTGTGTTTTAGGAAATTTCCTCAGAACCCTTCTATTGGGTATTTTATTTCTGCTATCATGTTTTTAATTATTAAAAATTCCCTTTTTCCCCTCTGAATATTTCTTTTCTTATGGCACCCTCTTATTTTCATGGTTGTACTATTTTTTATCCCTCTGAGAAAATTAGTAATAGGTTTAAATTTTTTTTCTTCTACCTACATGGTTTCTGATTCTTCCAAGTTGCTTTTGTCTATTTGTTTTGGTCTCTTATCTTCTATAGTGGAGGGTTTTGTCAGAAGTTTGGTAATCCTTTGTTTTCTGCTCATGTTAACAATAGGGAACCAAACAGATGATTGGAAGGTGAGGCATAGGTAAGGTTTATTGACCATAAGCTTCATTATGAGGTGATATGGGTGGGCTATTGATTGGAGAACTCTGATGTCAGATCTTTAGTTATTTCTTCTTAGACT
>NW_012152285.1:6813401-6816025 GCF_000956105.1 Propithecus coquereli
TGGATTCACAGCCAAATTCTTCCAGACCTACAAAGAAGGACTGCCATGTGTTCTACAGAAATTATTCCATAATATCAAGAAGGAGGGAATCCTCCCTAACTCATTCTATGAAGCTAGTATCACCTTGGAACCCAAACCAGGAAAGGACACAATAAAAAAAGAAACTATAGACCAATATCCCTTATGAACATTTATGCAAACATCTTCAAGAAAATACTATCAAACTGAACGACACATCAAAAAGATAATTCACCATGATTAAGGGGTTCATCCCAGGGATACAAGGATGGTTCAACATATGCTAATTAGTAAACATGATTTACCACATAAACAGAAGCAAAAACAAAGATCATATGATCATCTCGATAGCTGCAGAAAAAGCATTCAATAAAATACAGCACCCTTTCTTGATAAAAACCTTCAGCAAACTAGGCATAGAAGGAACATACCCCCAAATTATAAAAGCCATATATGACAAACCCACAGCCAACATTATACTGAATGGGGAAAAGTTGAAACCATTCCCCTTAAGAACCAGAGCAAGACAAGGGCGCACACTGTCATCACTTCTATTCAACATAGACTGGAAGTCCTAGCTAGAGTAATTAGGCAAAAGAAGAAATAAAGGGTACCCAAATTAGGAAAGAGGAGATCAAACTATCCCTGTTCTCTGACAATATGATCTTGTATCTAGAAAACCCTAAAGACTCCATCAAAAGATTCCTAGAATTGATAAATAAATTCAGCAAAGTCTCAGGTTATAAAAACAATGTACACATCTCAATAGCAATTGTATATTCTAATAACAGTCAAGCTGAGAGTCAAATCAGGGACTCTATACCATTTACAATAGCTGCAAAGAAATAAAATACCTGGGAATATGCTTAACCAAGGAGGTGAAAGATCTCTACAAGGAGAGCTATGGAACACTGATGAAAGAATTTATAGATGACACAAACAAATGGAAAAACATCCTATGCTTATGGATTGGTAGAATCAGCCCAAAGTGATTTATAGATTCAATGCAGTCCCCATCAAAATACCAGCATCATATTTCACAGATCTAGAAAAAATAATTCTAAGCTTCATTTGGAATGAAAAAGCCCGAATAGCCACAGCAATCTTAAGAAAAAGAGCAAATTAAGCAAAAAGAACAAATCTGGTAGCATCACATTACCTAACTTCAAATTATACTACAAGATTATAGTAACTAAAACAGCATGGTACTAGTATCAAAGTAGAGACATAGATCAGTGGAACAGAATAGAGAACCCGTAAATAAAACCATCTACCTACAACCAACTGATCTTTGATAAAGCAGACAACAACATACATAGGGGAAAGGAAGCCCTATTAAATGGTGCTGGAAAAACTGCATAGCCACGTACAGAAGAATGAAATAGGACCCTTATCTCTTGCCATATACAAAAATTAATTCAAAGTGGATAAAAGAGTTAAATGCAGGACTTGAAACTGTAAAAATTCTAGGAAAAAATGTAGGAAAAACTCTTTGAGACATCAGGCTAGGCAAAGAATTTATGACTAAGACCCCAAAGGCAGATACAGTCATAACAAAAATAAACAAATGGGACTTCATTAAATTAAAAAGCTTCTGCACAGCAAAGGAAATAATCAGCAGAGTAAATAGACAACCTACAGAATGTGAGAAAATATTTTAAAAATATATATCCAACAAAGGGCTAATATCCAGAATCTATAAAGAACTCAAACAAATCGGCAAGAAAAAAACAAACAACCCCATTAAAAAGTGAGCAAAAGCATGAACAGAAGTTTTTCAAAAGAAGATAGACAAATGGTCAACAAATGTGAAAAAAATGCTCAGCATCACTAATCATCAGGGAAATACCAGTTAAAACCACAATGAGATACCACCTTACTCCTGTCAGAATGGCCATTATTAAGAACTCAAAAAACAATAGATATTGGTGTGAATGCAGAGAGAAAGGAATGCTTATACATTGTTGGTGGGACTGCAGATAGTACAACCTCTATGGAAAACAGTATGGAGATTCCTCAAAGAAATAAATGTGGACTTAAACCATTTGATCTAGCAATCGCACTACTGGGTATCTACCCAAAGAAAAAGAAGTCATTTTATCAAAAACACACCTGCACTTGAATGTTTATTGCAGCACAATTCCCAATTTCAAAGATATGGAACCAACCCAAGTGCTCATCAGTTCATGAATAGATAAAGAAAAAAATGTGTGTATATATACCATGAAGTTACTACTCAGCCATAAAAAGGAATGAAATACTGTCTTTTGCAGCAACCTGGATGGAACTGGAGACCACTATCTTAGGTATCTCCTAAATGGAAAAAGAAATACCACATGTACTCACTAATAATGGGGAGCTAAACGATGGGCACACATGGGCACAAAGTGAAGTAAAGCGGTGATCCTCAACCTTCTTGGTTGGCACTGTATAAAGAAGCTTTGGCCAAGGACTGACTGCATATACAACAGTGGTTCCAGAGATTATAATGCTATATTTGTACTGTGCCTTTTCTATGTTTAGATACACAAATACTTACCATTGTATTATAGTTGCCTACAGTATTCAGTACAGTAACATGCTGTACAGATTTGTAGTTTAGGAGC
>NW_012152285.1:6831135-6832166 GCF_000956105.1 Propithecus coquereli
TTATTAAACTATAATATAAAGTAATGTTATCTTATGCCTTTTTAAAATCTGTCCTTAAATGAAAAAATCTTTATCTTGTTATATTTTTAATTAAACATAATTTGGTTGCACTTAATGATGAATTGCCAGTTTAAGTGTGAATTGTAACTTGATAGAACTAAATACATACAAAATATATGCAATCATTTTATATTGGTAAACGTGCTACTCTTGGATTCATGTTCGTGATTTTATCCTGTTAAGTCAGGGAAAGTGAAATTGTTTTTCAATTATATAAACTGCTGTTGTTCATCAAAGGACCCCATCTATGTTTGTGCAGGTTGTAACATGGCACACACCAGGGAGTATTCTCTTTGTAATCTTATGTCATTGGTGCTCCCTAGAGTTCTCAATGTAAAATCGATACTACCGTAAGTTCAGTCCTTAGTCATCAGGTTTGATATTAAACTACTAAAACATCTGTATGTATAATTAACATGTAAGTCATCTAAGTAGCTAATCCTAATTATCTTATTATTTTCTTTTGCCTACAGCCTCAAGACATTCAGAAGACAGTATTAAAGGGAATCATTAACAGCCTGTTACGAGAATGGAAAGGGTAATTATCATCAATATTTACAATATTCAGCTAATCAGTATGTTTAACTTACACATCTCATATATCTTTAATATATGTATATTCTACTTTCAGAAAAGATTTTAGTTGAGTTATAACAACATAGAAAGAAATTATAAACCATTTACAACAAAGCTATTTAACTTGAGATCTGTGACTTCTCGGGAGGAAGTAGATAGGCATCGGAAGATCTGTGAATCTTTTAAAATTGTTTGCATGATTTTTTGCGTACAGATCTATGTGCTTTACAAAAATTGAACGGGTACTTATATCAGTAACCTAAGTGAAATAATGAGCATTAAATTTAGCCTTGGAATTCCTGGTAGCCAGAGCAATATTTGTCTAATTTCTAATATAAAGAAACCCCAGTCTAGCTACTGAAATATTATTTTTTCTCAGAACTAAATATTAAATC
>NW_012152285.1:6832881-6988531 GCF_000956105.1 Propithecus coquereli
CTATTTATATTTCTTTTATAAATTATCCACATACTTTTGCCTTTTTTGTTGCAGGTTTATTTTTCTATTTGGAACTCTTAGTATATTAAGAAAATTGACCTTTTTTGTGAAAAATTTTGCAATGAATATTTTGTAAATAAAGGTACATTTAGCTACAAATTCCCATTTTTCCTATGTATGGCGACTTTTGGGACACCCTATATTTGTTGCTCATGCCCAATAATTCATGTGGGCATAAATGACACTGCAGAGATTTTGAAGTTGCAGGTGTGACAGGAAAGGACTTGGAGGCAAAGATGATAGAGAACAAACAGATCTAGAGCAAGCGAGAAAGAAATACTCATCAGCCTTGGCAATAACAAAAGCTTTAATATCTGGGTTTTGTTTTTTAATCCAAGATCTGGTCAAGGATCATGAATTTAATCTGGTTGTTATAAAGGTGAACCATTTTTAATGTAAGAAGTTATTTCTGGGTATCTGTGAGAGTGTATCAAAGAGATCTTGAGCAGGCAAGAGGCACTCACTAGCTTTGGGAGTAACAAAAACTCTCAGTCAAATCTGATAATGGGAAAATCTATATTTTCATAGAAAAAAATTACTTTTCAGAGATATCAAAATGTGATTCTTTTAAGTAGAAATATACTAGATGCTTTTAAAGTATGATTTGATTTGCAGACATTTCTGCTTCTGTCACTTCAGGAGTGGACCTATAAACACAAGCATAATTTCTTTCCTTAATGCATAAATATTCTTAAGTAAAGATTATCCATTACTAAAACAGAAACATAAGCATTCTAAAATTTTTGATTATTTATTACACTCTCAGCTATTTCCAGAGTTAGTGATGATAATACCTCACAAACGTTATAGCCTAGTCAACTCAGTCTTTAGGTATCTTCAGGATCAGCTTAGGATAGGCACAGAAGAACCTGTATTCCCAGCATGTTGTGGACATGTTACTGTCTCAATAATAATACATATTAATTTGTCTAGTTTTTCTCAGCTTCTCCTAGAAGCATTTATTGGTCTTTTTTTATTAGATACTAGAAGATTAAACATTCATCTGTAATCAATTACGCTTGTTTCCTTTTCAGTCCACGAACAAAAGATGATCTTAGAGCATATTTTATACTTTTACAGGTAAGAGAGCCAGAACTTAGTTGAAGTTGTCTAATTCCGATCTCAGTGTCTGTATGTATAAGTGAAATGATGTAAAATATTAAGTATCATTTTGCACAATATTTGATACTTTAGAATTATAGTTGATACTTTTTAGAATTATAGTTACTTGTAACCAGAGGATTAAAGCTGTAACAAATAAACAATCAGAAGCTAAATCATATGTGGGATTACAATTTTAATTTAGTTTTTGCCCACCTGCCACAGCATTTCAGGAACAAACAAGAATGGAAGCACTTTCCTTCTCCATTCTAATCTCCTTTCACGTCACTAGTTTTAATGGGCTCCAGGACTTTCTTTTCTTTCCCCATCTAGTAGGTTTCTCTCTTCTCTACGTATTTTTCAGTAATGTTTAAATTAGAATTCTAATGGAAAAATAAAAGTTGTTGTTTCTGTTTGCTATAAAGCAAAGGTGATGAACTTATTTTTCTTGGGGGATATAGATTCATAGATAGAAAAATAAGTTAAAGTCTATACAAATAAAAGCAATTTTTAGTTTTTATTATTTCTTGATGAAAAAACATTATCATAGCTAGCATACTACATTTGCATTATTATTCACAATTTATAAAAGTTTATATTATCTCATTTAAATTATATTAAATAAGATATAATGTTAGCTGAATATTATGTCCAATAAAAGGAAATATGCAGGGTAGGGAAAGAAAAGCAGGAGATAAGAAAAAAGAAAAAGTGGAAAAGAGGGGGGAAAATGACCAAAAGATATAGAAGAGAAATATAAGGAGGGAAAATAGATAAGGGAAAAAGGAGCCAAAACTTGGGGGGGAAAAAAGAAGAAGAAACATATGTAGAGACAGTAAAAGCTAGAAAAATGACGTGAAGCTCAGATTTTTAGGTGAGTATATTAGCAGCAGTAAGCTCTGCTCATGATACCCTGTTCTTCTCAGCAGTTATCACTAGATGAAGTTATCAACCGGAGTCATTCCCCATTTTTGTGTTGTCCTGACAATAAGTCAGTTCTGAAAAACATGTAGTGCTCTTATTTTTCACAATTTCAGTTTATTTTTCAATATATTTACTTTTTCCATGGTATGCTGAAATGTACATTGTGCTAGAATTTTAGATTGTGGAAACATAACTAGCGGTGTTGCTTGGTTTACAAGCACTCCTTCAATGTCCCTTGAACATTTAAAAGTTATCAGAAGCTATTATGGGGTTTGCCCCTTGTTCTTTGTGAGATATGAAGCTAACTCATTTCATAATGGCAACAGTTTCACAATCAGCTTTTATTTCATTTTTCTAACATTCTTTTTACTTTTAATCAAGGAAAATCTAGGTTTTTTTGTTTAATCGAATTGTAGTGATTGGCACCATTTATGAAGGTACTTTTTATGAAGGTCCTTTACATACATTTTCTTTTTTAATACTCAAAACAACCTTTAAGAAAGAGAGTATCATTCCCATTTTACAAATAAGGAAATTGAAACCCAAACTCCAAGGATCACGCCTGAGGACACACAGCTAGTCAGCACAGAATTAGCCCTCAGACCCAGATCTGAACCCCAAAGCCCATGCTCTTTCCACCGTATTACAGCATAAGTGAAAGTCTCTGTTAATTAAATAACAAATAGATTATTGTTTTAAAGTATTTTATATTTGCAAATTTAGTGTACTGAATTTACCACTTAACCTATTAAGCTTGATGTCTTTCCTTTTACGTGTTAACAAAATTTTAACACAATTATCTTTAATATCTTTTTCAGAATCCTCAATTTAATAACACATCTACGTATGTCATCTATGCCCACTTGCTACGACAGATAGCTACCTTAGTGGAAGCTGACCATCATTTCCTAGCTCACTGGTTTAAAAAGTAAATCATTCTATGATACTAAGAAGTTTTATAGTCTCACGGTTTTAAGTTTGATATTAGTAATTTTACAATAAAATATATTTAAATATTTTCAGGTCTTTAGAAATGATACTTATAATTCACAAAGCTTCAAAAGGCAATTATAAAACCGTACTTTAGTAGTACATAGAGGATAATTAAAAATCTGTTTTTAATGTAACACTTTTGCTTGTACAAGCTGTTGAGAATGTCTGTCTACTGCTTTCACATTTTATGTAGCACATTCTTATCATTGCTTTTTTATATATCTCAAAGATAATGACTGGATTTTCTCAGACATTACTAATATTTGTCTTTTTTTACTTCCTATCTATATATCAGTAAATCTCACCATTATTTACATGATGCTTTCTTCTCACCTAAAAACATCATTGTGAAAAAGAGGTTAGCCATCAGTATCAATTTGTAAAAACACAATACTTTTTTTCCATGGGACTATACTCTCATTAACAGTGACTTTTCTCAATGATTGATAAAAACTAAAGAAGCAGAATATTTCCAAAATAAATTTTAAATACAGTTGATTCTCATTATTTATGGTAGTTATAAAGTTGCTGCAAACACTGAATTAGCAAGTATGGAACAGTTGCTTCTAGGAGAAATACAGTGTTAGGTTCCTGTGAGCCTCTGATCACACTTTTGTCAACCAGTCAATACATAACCTTGCTTTACGAGTGTTTCTGTTTAAAGACACTTTAATATAAGTTGTTGATTCGTTAACATTGAACTCATGGCCAGCAGCACTATAACGCATGCCTGAACAAAGCTTCTCTAACCACACACATTTTCTCTGTAAGGCACGTCACAGCCTCATGCACCTAAGAACGCTGGACAGAACTTTAGCACTACACTTGAGGGCCGTTTTGAAATGGCAAAATCACCAACAAAAAGCCTAAAAATATGAAAAATGTGAAACTAAATAAACCATGTAAAGGACACTCATTTGCAGTATGAGAGCTAAAACAAGGCAGAGCATCACCTTGTTCCATCTTAACTGGGAATGTGCATGTCAGGAGACTCAAATTTTTCACTAACCTTTGCATGTCCACAAATGACTATGAAAGCACAAATATTGATTTGGGGGGGGTTACAATTAAATTTTAACAAGTAGGCAAATTTGCAAATGCAGAATCCGTGAATAATGATTGAATATTGAAAATCTTGCAAATTAAATTCTTGGTACAAACTTTATAGTCATTTTGGTATTAAGAAATTGTATTCAAGGTAAGATTTTCTGTCTTTTCAAATGTTTGGCAATTTAAGAAATAGAATTTGGGGGAATAGTCTCAAATTTTGTGTATAGGATGTAGTCTGATATCTAGCAAATATATTCCCAAAATAGAAAATGTGAATTTTGATTGAAATTATTTCAAAATCTTTACCAGATTATCCCAGAAGAGGTTCAAACAATTGGTAGAGAGATTGCTGCAATTTATTTCTTTACGCCTGTTTCCTGCAAAGCCTGAAGAATTTCCACCTATAACAAAGTGTTCCTGGTGGATACCATCAGCCTCTAAAGTGTTGGCTTTACTTAGTAGGTTTTTATTATTCTGTCATTTTTACTTTTGTTAAATATTAGGGACATTCTTTAAGAATCTCAAAGTACTACAGAGGAATTCTTAAATTTTAAACCATTCCTTTGAAGGAAAGAGTTGTAATTTTCTATTTTCCTAATGTATTTCACAATTATTTTATAAGCATGAATCAAACTTTATGCCTTTTTCTGGGCAGTATTCTGTATTATGGCTATTAAATACATATGATATGCTAAGCAGTGATTCCTGAGAAAATAGGAACTTCCATTAATTACTGGGGATCTCTAGGAGAGAACACACTGATGGGAAAATATATTAATATGAGTAGATGGCCACCTGCATACTTCCTTTAATACTAATATAATCTTCCCCATATGTTTCTTTTAAAAGCAAAAAATTGTTGGCTTTATTTTGACCACAGTTTTAGAATTACCCTTTTCATTTGGAGCTACAGTTGTTTGAAATAGGAGCTTTTAGATCAAGGCTATCTGGTGGACATTAAAATAATGTTTGTATTAGAATGAATCATGTGCATGTTGGAAAAGATCATTATGTTAGAATTTATCTTTACAGATACTGCAAACAATTTGGTTCACCCTCCCCTTATTCCTTATACCGATTTCTATAATTCTACATTGGATCACATTGATCTCATGGAAGAGTATCATACTTGGCAGAGCTTTGGAAACTCTCACAGGTATGACCAAAAGCTCCTTTGATTATTCATCCAAATGAAATACTATTCAAAATAGTGACTAGGTTTTAAGTTTATATAAATAAAGCATACACATACTTTTACATATAAAATTATAAATATAGCTTAGCTATCCAGCCTTGAAATATCACTATATTTGTTAAAGCATTTTTTTTCTGCTACGTTTTAAATTTATATATATGCTAATTTGGTTTTGGTTTAGTTAATAGTATCTTTTCAAGAAGGGAAAGGTTCTGTCTTAGATCTTACATCTTATTTCTTATATCTTACTATTCTATATGCAATCAGCCAGCACAGGAGTCAACAAACTTTTTCTGTAAAGGACTAGATGGTAAATATTTTTGGCTCTGTGACCTATTCGGATTCTGTTTTGCTATTTTAGCACAAAAGCAGCCTTAGACAATATTGTCCATGTCCCAAATAACTTTATTTACAAAAGCAGGTGGTAGGCCATATTCATTCCAGAGGCCATAGTTTTCTGGTGCCCAGTCTAACACAGTGATCACACCCATATGTACACATACAAACACATTCATTCCTTTATTCTGTAGAAAAAGTAGTTGTCCATTACATACAGTATAAAAGGAATAGATGTTAGAGGAAGGGCTTTACCACAGATTATTTATTATAGTAATATAGTAGCCTTTGAAAACACTTGACCAAATTCTTTAATACACTGCACTTTATATCCACACTTCTAATTTGGATTAAACTAGCAAAGACTATCCCAAACATAATTTATTCTCAGACCATGAGATATTCAGGAGATTGCATTTATTCTAAAGGAGACTGAGTGAGAGTTACGATGTGGATTAAGTAACCTTAAAACCCCACATTAGTTCACAGATTGGTTAAATTTTCCATGTACCCACTTTATCAGAATTGGCCTAAAACATAGAATGGATATCTCAATTTACATCCAAACACTGAGGACCGAATAAGAATTGAATTTCTGGGGCCCTGGTCAGTCTGGTGGATGTTTTCTTGGCAAAGTTTATTTCACAAACATACTTTTTTCTCCCATTTTAATATAATTGTAATGTTGTAGCTACAAGCACAAAACAAATCCAAGAATTATTCCACATATTTCAGTGACAATATTTTTTAATGCAGAGCTTCCTCTAACCATTGTGCCATAGTACTGGTGTACCAAGAATGAGTTACATCAGAGTTTTAATCCTGGGGTCCCTTCAGTCCTTGGACAACCAGCCTAAACCTGGAGGGTGACCTGGAACCCTGGGGCAACTCAGCTCTGGCCATGAGCATCCTCATCGGTTTAACTCAGCGTTTCATACGCATAGTATCATTTTTCTTGTGCCATGACGAGGGAAAAGTTGAGAAGTTCTGTTTTAAAACACATAATAAAACCGATATATATCCTACTAAGTTCATAGAATTTTCTTTTTATTTCAAAAATTCTTTTTAGTATTTCCAAATTTTTTAGTTAGCATTAGTGATTCAAAATTATTATATACTAGTACCAAACAGCTGCTACTGTTTATTAGCAGTTTTGTCCCAGAGTGAAAGCTGTCTCATTTTCCGTTCACATTAGGACTATCTCTTTTTTCCTCATGATGTCCTCATTGGACCTGATAGTCACAGATGGACCACCTGATTATGTTCAGATGGATTCCACCCATAACTGAAAAATTCACTGCATTTATTTATGGTGGCAGTCCAACTCCTGCCATACTCATTCTTTCTAAATGCATTTCTTTCTGTTTAGTTTGTGGCTTTTTTACATATCGTAAAATGTTCTGACCCAGGAGAGGTTATTTTCATAACCTTTGATCATAATGTTGAGTCTTTACAAATAATATACTATTTCATACTACTACATCATTATAGTACTAACAGCAATATATTTTTATTAACTTTTATTGGTCTTGAATTTATTACTTTGTCTTTTGTGTACTGTAGTTGTTGCTAGATTTCTGTGTTTCTGAAGCTCACATATCAGAAATAGCCATATAATAATGGATTCTTATATTAATTTGAGCATACGAGTTTTCTGTCCTAATACTTTTCATCAGCATCTCTGTCTCCTGATTCTGGTGTTGGCCATGTTTTTCATGGGTGATGATATCCACATGACTGTATACATTGAAATTTTTTGTATAAACAATGTAAGTGATTAGCACACATTTCAGAACGTTAGATGTAGCTGCTTTTGGAGAATAAAGGCATTGCACATCTAGTAATGATACATTCTTCACAGGGCTGTGGGAATTAAAAGAAGTGATGCACATAAAATCGTTTTGTAAGTGGTAAAACACAATACAGAAGTAATGTTTTATATTGCTAGAAGGGGTACCTTAGATTCCCTTAGTATAATTTTGCTAAAAATACACCATTTTGCTTTTTCTGTTTTCACTTGTTGAGCAGGTTTTCCTTCTGTCAGTACCCATTCGTTATTTCTATAGCTGCAAAAAAAATCATTATTCAAAGAGACTCAGAACAACAGATGATAAGCATCGCAAGGGTAAGCCAGCTATAAAAACATATTTATGCTGACTATAATCAATATAGTAAATAATTTAATAAATCAAATGTCTTGTGAATTGTTCTAGCATAATTAGGAAATGTTAAAAGTAAAGTTCACATTATACTCCCCCCAAAAGTGCTTAAACCTGTTTAGAGTATGGGAGACAAGACACCCCTCATCTCTTCTAAGCAACTTCTCATTATATTATAAATATAGCAGGAAGAATAAATGCTTCTCACAGATCCAAATCACTGGGAGGTTGTTTAACCTCATTTTGTAAATACCATACCTCAACTCCAGGTAACCAGCAGAGTGTCGGTGAACTGAGAAATAAGCCCAAAGATGGGGGGAAAGGTGTTTTATTGATTCTTAGGAAACCAAAATGCATGGAGGCCAATAGAAGCTGGGAGAGCAGTCAGGCTGACTTTAGGCAAGTTGTAGAGCAAGGTGAAGTTTATCTCTGAGCCTGTCCTTACCACTCTGTACCACTTATGTACTTTATATAATAAAGATTCAGTGAGGTTTTTTTATTAGACCTCTAAAGTATTCATGTATTTCAAGCAGCTGCTTGTGCAACATGATTGTTCACAACTTTAAAAGTTAGAGGGAAGCTTGACTATAGTCTTCTTAAAAAGAGAAACGTAGAGTAAAAAGAAATGATTTCTATGTCTTGTCCGAGAATATAAAAGGAATCTTAAAGCATAAATTGTAATACTTCAAAATACTATAAAAAATAAGAATTATTTATTCTTCAGTGATTCAGTTCCTGGAAGGTGAGTATTTCTTTCTATCACAGAGAAGGACAAAAGATGTGAGCAACTGGTGACATCCCGAAGTCGGCTTATGCCGAGTATGGGAGTATTAGAAGAAACTTTATTGACCATGCTTACCAAGGGCATTCCAAAGCCACGCTGTCCCCCTGGAGAATAAGTTTAAATGAATGTAATTAGCACCAGAATTGTTATTACTTGGTCTTGGGTAGATACTGGCTCAAAGATTAGTCTATATAGCTAGTCATTTTGACATTTTCTATTAGTTGTATTTATACAATGTCATGTGCCTTTTTAGTACTTTTTTACCTTGGGCTATGATTTTATGTATTGGTAAGAAAAAATCTAAAGAGCTAGACATTTGTTTAAATTTTTCTGAGCAATTTTCTGTGTTACACTTAAGATCATATCTTTTCTTGTGGAACTTTTCTTCTACCTAAAAGAAGGAGAGTGGCAGATACAGACTCTGTCACAGGCTGAGTCTTCCATAGAGCAGGAAAGCGAATGAGTAGAGACTGAAGAGTCAAGTGGCATTATGTTTGTATGAATGTTTCCCAACATTTTAATCTGTAAACTGCCATACCACTTGGAATTGATAACAGGTGACTATTTTGACACAAGGACAGTCATACAGGTAGTCAGTGTAAGCAGGAGCTTATATGGTACAATCTAAAGTTGCCAAAGAAGTTTGCTAACCTAAAAATAATCAAACTGTCTAGACTTCTATCATTTTTTAATTATTTCTTTTATTTGGAACATTTTCTAGGAAATATGAATTCCTGATGGGAGGAGTAGCCACTAAGCTTGTCTGTCATTAGCATCCCAGTATAAATTTGTTTAGTAGATATTTCCAGTATGATAGTTCCCCAGGATCTAGACTGGGAACAGAAGATAGGAAAGAGTCGGAAAAAAGGTCCATAACACAGGATTCTATCCTAGGAATACAGATTTCTTTTGTAAGGGAGAACCTAGAAAAGCAAAAAGCAGTTAAAAGCATTTAGCATTGAATATTGGAGAAATAAAGAAGGCTCTGAATTAGAGTGTTTTATTACAGTGATCTATAAAATCATAAGTAGCCTTAAATTGTATAGATTTGGGGTATTAAAATTTTATTAAAGCAAATTGCTACGTGTATTTAAAATGTCTGAAATGTTCACCTTTAATCTGCACAGTGGTTTTTGTTGTTACCAAAAAATTGTCTGATAAGGATTTAGGTAAATAAATATACAGGCATGTAGATATTACATGATAAATGGCATTTATATATTCTTTTTAGATTTTTTAAAATATTTTTTACATACTCAGTGCTTATATTATGAACAAACATCAAAAATAGATTTTTTATCACCTATATCTCCATCATCCAAGTGTAATTATTAACATTTTAATAAATTTTCTTTTTATGTTTTTTCTATATTATCTTTAAGACAACAGAGTTGAAACAGTATTGTACACACAGTTTTGTTCCCTACTTTCTTCAGTTGTGCCTTCCTTGTACTGTTTACATAATTTAGGACCATTTTTTAGTAGCTGTATTATATTTCATTAGCTAGATATGTACTTAGGGTATTCCTAAAGTTTTGTTTCTATAGATAATGCTGTGATGAACATTTCACTGTGTAAAATATTTTCTGTATTAGCATTCTCAGAAGTAGAATGATTAGGACAAAGGGTATGAAATGAACATTGTTAAGGCTTTTGATACATGTTGACAACTTTCTAAAAGTAGGCTAATTGTGCTTTTAGAGAAAATTCAGTATCTAAAAAAGCCCAGCTGTATCATCAGTAGTTTATACCTTGTTTTAAATGTTTTTATTTTGTTTGTATTTATTAAACAGAAAACTTTGCTATATAAAAGATAAGATACATGGAAACTGTAATGTAACATTCTTTACTATACATGGTGAATGATTTTGGGTCCTCCATTTTGGACCGCATTTGGTTCTCATTATTATAAAATGAAATAATAATCTATTTTGCAAATAAAAATGTATATAGTTGATTTTATGAAAATGTTTAAATGAGAGATGGCATAGACAATAATTGATTATTTTACTAAAGTATTTAAATGTTTTAAATGAAATTAAAGTTTAAGTAAAAGTGAAAATGTTTACTTTCTTATTTAATTAGCAAAGTCTGGTGGATAAAGTATCTCGAAGACAGAGACCTGATATGAATATGTTATTTCTAAATATGAAAGTAAGGCGGACACATCTGGTTAGCGATTCACTTGATGAGGTATAATTTATTCCAAAATGATACTAATTGATTAAATCTCTAGATAAATTCTACAATATGATTTATTACAAAAATCTTAGTTTTTTATTTTTCTATGCTAGTGATTGTGCTTCCTTAAATTTTGATACTATAGTTAATATCAGTTCTATATTCATAATTAGGTCTTGTATTCATTTTTTTGTATGTTTACTAATGATTTGTTGTTAATTCCCCAGAAAATAATTTGACGTAGAACACTTAAATGAGTAATTCATGTTTCTGAGTATGTAACTTGGATTCTAGACCCACCTTTGTTACTGCTTAGGTGTGTAATAAGTTATTTAAACTTCTCCAGACCTCAGATTACTCATCCATAAAATCAGAGGTCTGTCCTACAGGGTAAATTGGGCCTGTTCGGTTTCAGACATATTTTGATTGCATGTCATGTGTAGAGCTTCCTGCAGTGCTTTGGCTAGATCTTCATATGGCCATTAGAAGATGATGGCTGATTCAGCTATGTGATTTTCTAAAGTTTAATGTTGACAGAAAGTTAAAATGAAATGAATTATTATATATTGTCTGATAAATTAAAATTTTGGAAGCAATATGATACCAGGAGACAGTAATCTTGGGCAAGTTACCTGACCTCTCTAATTCTGTTTCCTGATCCACAAAACAAACATAGTAAACACCTGGCTCACACAGTGTCTGGCAGATTTATTGGATGGATGGGTGGGTAGATGGATGGATGGATGGATGGATGGAGTTTTGTGACATTGTAAGTAAGATAAAGACTATGTAACACATTTCTCAGAATTAAAAAAGTTAATTCCTTTTTCACTGCTCTTTGTTCTCCTCTACTATATAATGCCTTCAAATAGTTAACCCGGAAAAGAGCAGACTTGAAAAAGAAGTTGAAAGTTACATTTGTAGGGGAAGCTGGTTTGGATATGGGTGGTTTGACTAAAGAGTGGTTCCTCCTTCTAATTCGCCAAATTTTTCATCCAGATTATGGTGAGTATTTAATCTAATTTTTATGAACAATGTTTCTTCATAATTGTTAGAGTCAAATAGTCGCCCTTATTTTTCACCTACTCTATGATTTTACAGAATTTTTGTCAACCATAAATGTTGAATAATTGTTTAAGGACTATTATTTAAATTTTAAAAATTGACCAAATTGAAGATTGAAATGTTAATTGTCTTGCTGGGAATACTAACAAAATGTATCAAGACTGAAAGTATGCATTTGTGAGGAAACATCCATATCTTTTCTGAGTAAATGCATGAAAATTGTCATTGAAAAAAATCTGAAATTAAAAACCAAAACTACAGTTTGCTTTACACTAGTATTTGAAGCCTCTTTCATTAAATGAGACATTTTAACAAGAATTCATGAAATAATTGTTAAGAAAAAATAAGCCTTTGAAATTTAAATTTGACTTTATTTAGAGAAACCGTCTATATAAATCTGTTTTTCCGAATTTATATATATGTGTTTATTTTATATATGTGTATGTATGTGTGTTTGTGTGTGTGTATATATACATAATTTTTCTGGTAATGGTAAATAGAGATGACATGGGTATATTGACATTTCCAGATAATCCTCAAAATTAATTTTGATCACAACATATACAAAACTATAGTTTTTACAAAGTCTGATTAGTTTCTATCTTTGTATTTCCACGCCTTGGTTCAGGATACCAATGAACAATAAAATTCTATAAAATCTCTCTCTATATATGTAATATATATTTATATTTGCTGAGATTTGCAAATCTGTGGTCCCTTAAAGAATCTGTGAAATTTTTAACATTAAAGATGGTTTGTAATAGAAATATTGCTGAAATGATTTGCTTCTAATAGATGTCGTGTACATTTTTACCACTGTGATTTTTTAAAATCAATCATGTTAATAATAAAATTATGTGGGTTTTTTTTTTCAGGCATGTTTACATATCACAAGGATTCACAATGCCATTGGTTTAGCAGCTTTAAATGTGATAACTATTCTGAATTCCGATTGGTTGGAATTGTATCCTTTAAACTTTCCACTAGGAGGTGCTAATAGACTAGAGATTTCAAAAGATTGTATGTATTTGTGTTTTAGAAAATTGTTCTCTTTAATCATCTTATCCAAATTAAATATTCTTGTCAAATTTACTAATATATTTTCATTAATCTTTATTATATATATCACAACTATATAATATCAGTAGATTAAATTAATTCAAAGAAATGGCTGAGTTTTGATTTTTTTTTTGGAAACCTTATCTCAAAATAAAAATAGTTATTTCCTATTTCACATTTAATCAAAGTTATCAGAAATTAAGGCATTTTTTAAAAATCGAAGTATTTTTCATTTATACTGAAATATTTTTCTGTTCTTACACTTTGTGCTTATTTCACTCAGTTTATTAAATTGAAATTGGGGAATATTTAAAGCATACAGCATTATTTTATAGTGTTTTTTAGATTTTATGAATCCATTTGCCATCCTCTGACTCCTATCCAGGTGTGTTGTGGAGGGCATTCCTGCACTGGGTGGGAGATTGGACAGGAAAATGATTCCTACATTATTAGCTTCTTAAATTCTAAGAAATATAACTGTGGAAGAAAGGAGGGGAGAGTAAATAAATGAGGAATCACTGGAAATGAGTAGGTTTAAAGAGGAGGAAAAAATTCCACCTTTAAGAAGCTTACCATCTAAATGGATGGATGACCACCAGTGCAGAGTAGTCTATTCTCAAAGTCAAGTGACCAAATGGCACTAAGTGCTAGGGAGTTCTGAGAAGAAAAAGATGCAATGTATTTCTTCCAGAGAAGGTAGAGATTTAAAATTGGAACAATTACACATCCCTGTGATTAACACAGGGATAGAGATAGGGACGTTACAGGCTGAATTGTGCTGGACTTGTTACAGAAAATTGAGCACACCAAGAGTAATGGAAGATACCATCAGAAAAAGAATTAAGAGGCATCTTATGGAGGGCTTTGAATGTCTGTCTTTGTTACTTCTGTTGGAGTAAATTCTGAGGAATGTATATGGAAGTTGAGAGACTGGATGAAAGAAAAGATAATAAAAACTACACGCTGAGATAGTAAACTTAATTTAAATTTTGTATATATTGTCATATCTAAAGGTTCCAAAGGCTAAACTTCACAGTATAGGAGAACACTTAACAATTCTTAGATTCCTGGTTTTTATTCTGTTATCCGTAGTAAACAGCTGTTGAATGTCTCAGCTTCAATGAAGGTGATCGATGCTTCTCACTACACTATGACCTATTTAAATTCCCTGATATATTAATGTGTGTTTGTCATGCTTTACATTCATATATCACAACTTAGATTTGGGTGATATTTTGAGTTTCTAATATTTATAATAAAGTATTATATCTTATTTAGTCATCACATTTTTAAAGTGGTACTATGCATAAAATCATGAATTTGCTCATTGTTTTTTTTAATAGACATTAGTTTCTCTTCAGCCATTAACCCAAAGAGCATATTAAGCATGTTTACATATTGCATATTTCAAGTTAAACAGTTAAATCTAAAAATTATAACTGCTATTATCTCATTATTTTTATTCATTACACACACACATATGAAACCTATAGAAATCAAAATTGATGCCCTAAAAAGCATGATACTATATATAGGAAAAATGTGAGATAATAGTGGATTGTGGTCATATAAGGAATTAGGAACTGAAAATTGAGAAGTAACAGGCATGATCATTGAGAAAATACAGTCAGTTCCATACATATCTCCAGTTTTAAAATTTCAGGATCAAAGATGAGTCGGTCTAGTATTGTGTTTCTAATATAGTTATTTTTAAGCATGAGAAGGCCTTGAAGTTTACCAGAAATGTTTCAGTAAAACCTACAATAATTGTTGTAAAATGTTTTGAAGATTACATGAAGAGCCATGATGTAACAATGTTGTAAAAGTAGAATTACCTGTACCAAAAGAGGCATTGGAACTAAGAGTAAGGGCAATATAGTATAGTGCAAGGTTTTCAAACTCTGCTCTATTTGTACCACATAGCATCTCTGTGGCTCCAACAGAAAACTTCCCCCATCCCCAACCCTCCTTCATCAGAGCAGGTTGATTTAGTGTGAAATGAAACGTGCTTCTGCATGTGGGTATACCCTATGGGAAATCCTATGAGCCTACTTTCTCATCTGTGAAAAAACTGCTTTCAGGATTGTAATATTTAAAATTTTTTAAATGAAAAATGCTTAAAACTTGCCACCATAGTAGATGATCATAAATGGTGACTATAATAGTATTGTGGTTATCATTGTTATTACTATCATTATGATTATGCAAGTATGTTAGGACATATTTTCAGTGTCCCCTTGAACACACTGTTCAGTCTCTGTTTATATGCTTACCTATATAATAGCATATCTGTTTTTTAAGTTATTATCAGCCTTCCTTCTGCCTTAGCAAATTGAAATATTGGCAGTCTTCCAATTTTTTAAAAATTGTTTTTAGTAATTTACCGAGTCCATATGTTTGGATTTCCTTTTGAGCCTATAAAATTAATTACTTCCTTAATAACTTTATTTAATAATTGACAGTTGAAATATTAGGAAATTTAATCTACAATCTCTCTTTCAGCAAAGGATAAGTATATTCTGCCATATAACTGATAAAAGTAGGCAAAATTTGTAAATATAATATCTGTAGCTTTTTAACTTCAACACTTGAGTAAACTCCAAATAACAAAAGCCTTTCAGGTTTTACTGTAAGAAATTATTTATCCTATTAGCTTATCAATAGCATATTAGCATATCTATATGTTTATTCAATTTAGCTCTTTTCTTCACATAGTCTATATTTAATTTTAACTAAAATTACTATCTCCAAAACCAGTAGTGTATTCTGCAGTGTTGTACTGAATAAACAGCTGCTGCTGCTTATAAAATCACCAACACTTTTGTTTAAATTTAGAAAATTTTTTTTATGTGTTAAATAATTTACAGAAATGTCTGAAGTTGCTGTTTATTGCAGTCTTAGATTAGGGAAATCATTAAATACTATCAACTGAACCATTCCTTTTTACATGACTTTTGGCAATCAAGGAATTATATAAAATAAAGGGGAAATAAATGAAAGAGAGGAAGGGATATATGTGGGACTAATTAGAAAGTCAGTGTTAAATGTGAAAGAAGTATGTGAGAAATAGACTGATGCATAATTCAAAACTTATTTGTTGTCATGGATTTTATGTTAATGCTTAACATTTAGTATGCATAGCTTATGGGACTAGCTGTTTATAACAGCATCACCTTGGATATTCGTTTCCCTCCTTGCTGTTACAAGAAATTATTGAGCCCTCCCATCGTTCCTAGTGATCAAAACATACCAGTAGGCATCTGCAGTGTTAACATTGACGACTTATGTCAAATTATGCCTGTAAGTATAGTGTTAAGAAACGTCCTTAATGCTAAATTATCTTTCTTCTACCTGCACAGTCTCTGTCCTCCTGATGCTATTCTTTCTTTTAAATATGGTTTTCCTCTACCTTTATAACTTACCTCCTTTTTCAGCCAGCTTTCTCGTTCCTTAGAGAGACATGTCACCCACTTTGCAGGACTCCTTAGCTCTTACAGCAGAGTGGAACAGACTTTGAAGTCAGAGAGGCAGTGATTTGAATCCAGATTCTGCCACTTATTAGCTCTGCAAACTTGGATAAATTATTTAATCTTTCTGATCTCTAGTTTCTTTATGTGAAACAATGGGATAGTTTTTATTAATAATTAAAACCAATGATGACAATCATATCAAATCTATGCCAGCCTAGATTTGTATGAAAATTTCTGGTTTTAATGATATAGAAAATTTATTATGTAAAGTATTTAAAATCATTCTATGCTATTATTTATCATTTTCTAATTTAAAATGAACTTGAATTTTTTCATAAAACTTGAAAATTTTTTGGAAATAGTGGGTCAGTTTTTCTATTTTTAAATCCTTATTCATGGATAACTTGAGTTATAATGTAAGAAAATATTTCTTCCAATGTTCTTAACTTTTTCTTGGGAGAGGAGGGCACTTTAACTAAAATGTAGAAACTACTTAACATGTATGAACTGTGTGTTTTATGTTTAAAAGATGAATCATAAAACAGCATATTTTTCTAAGAATATAGATTGAAAGTGGGAAGTATTTCACAAACAATAATATGGCATATAGCAGTGAATTATGATGGAAACTACATTAGAGATGCATTTAGCTTGGTGCATAAGGATAGAGCCAGAGTTATGCCTGTGATTCGAACTGGGTAGTTTCCTCTTCTATGACCTATAATGGATTTTTCCAAGCCTCTGGATGGCAGAAATCATTAAGCATTTTGTGCCCTGGAAAATACATCTCAAATACGACCTTTATTTTGAAATCTGAAAGAGTTTACTCCTTATCTCACATATAAGTGAACTATAGTAGATCTGCTTAACTATTTTAGGTAAAATGCTATTTGATTTTAAAAGACATATAATAGATTTCTTTTTATAGGAGTTGGCCCATGGATTAAGTGAACTCTTATCATACGAAGGCAATGTTGAAGAAGATTTCTATTCAACATTCCAGGTACAATTAAGGGCAAATACATGTCTGTTAACCATATATTTCATATATGAAAAATGCCATTTGCTATTAAACACCCACTGTTAGAAAAGATGAATGAGGATTAATCAACACATACAATTCCTTGTCTTAAAGGATCTTAATGTCATAAAGTAGAGTTGATGAAGCAGACACATGTAGATGAGCAGTTAATGAATGTGCTTAAAGAAATTCACCAAGGTGAGGGTACTCTGTTAGGCAATTACATGTTCCCTTGACTCAGTTACTTTCTCAGAGCTTTTCAGTTTCTAAAAATAGGACTCTCCTGTAGCTTCAACCTTAGAATTTAGGAGTAGAAACTAATGGGTCAGGCCAAAACTCTCTCATTTCCACTCCCCTTATAATAGTTGGGAGATGGAAGTTACAGTGATCCACATAGCTCCAAAGACCTGAGTATTATTATCTAGATAATATAGCCTTTCTGTAGTTTGTATAAGGGAGAAGAAAAAACCTGTTCTTTTTAAATTTTACAAACGTGTTCATCAAATCCTGTTGTTTTATCAGTCATACCAATAAATATGTGTGATGGCATGTCCCATCAGGTTTTTCAAGAAGAATTTGGAATAATTAAGTCCTATAATCTGAAGCCGGGTGGTGATAAAATTCCAGTTACCAATCAAAATAGGAAAGGTAAGTTAATACCATTTTTAATTAAAATTAATTAGTATTTACCATTTACTTTTACTATTTAACACACATAAAATTGCTTTCCAGAATATATACAGCTTTATATTGACTTCCTTCTCAACAAATCCATCTATAAGCAGTTCTCTGCATTTTATTATGGATTTCATAGTGTGTGTGCTTCAAATGCCCTAATGGTGAGTTTAAAACTTTAAATTGAGTTTTAAGTTAGGTTTTGTAATATTATAATAGTGACAAATAATTTTTAAATATTTTAGTATTTAAGCTTTTAAAATAGAAAGTGTTTTCTACTTTTTAAAAATAGAGCTAAAAATAAAAAGTTCTCTTATTTCAGCTTTAATTTTCTAGAATTCTCTGGGGAAAATAACCCCAGTCAGTTCATTTTTCTCTCCCCTTTTGCTGTGTCTTTAGAGGTTTACAAACTTTCCCCAAGTAGAGTGGATAAAGAGATCCATGAACTCAGGGTCTCAATACTAAGGGACAAGGCACAAAAAAAAGAGTTAACGTGTAGCTCCAGGGCAAAAACCACAACTTCTTACTGATTAAGGAACATATTTAAACTGCTTCCTGGTTCCCGCTGCTTCACACGTCTCTCAGCAATTCTGAGTTACCTTTTACCCATAGGAAGTAGTTTATCTTCAGAGTCGTGGTAGACTTGGGTTGGTTTGACTTGTCTCAGCCACGTGAATATGAGTTGGCTTCTACTTAGAATACCGTGTCAGAAATATCATGTGCTCCCCTTCACCCCAGCTCCCCAGGGCCTGCTCCATCATGCCACTTGTATCTCCCCTCAGTTTTATTATGAGGGATGGGAGTTAGGTTTTTCATTTGAATTATTTTTCACGGGAGAAAGAAATGGACGATAGAGGTTACTTTGGGGCAGGAGTAGGTAGCTTACAGTCTTTCCAGCTTGTTTTAGAGTAACCTTTGTAATATGTTTGTTTTTGAAAGCACCTTTGAAAAAGAAGCACTTTATTGAGCTCTAATTAAGTTTTGTCTATGACACACTGGCAGTTACGGGGGTAGAGAGAGGGAAAATAAGAATTAAATGGCATAGCATGGTCTCTGTTTTTAAGAGCTTTAATCTCTTTACGTGAGAGACTAACCTACTTAAAAGGTGAAAAAACAAGCAAGAGATACAAATAGATTGTACCCAAGTACCCAAACTCTACAGCATACAAGTGTTATGGGATTTTGGAAGGAGGCAGGCAGATCAGTAGATGCTGGAGCTTCACTCTGGGTTTGGGGGAAGAGTCATTTGCATTTGTTTAAGTCATTTGCTTGTTTTTCTGGCAAACTACTAATTACTATTTTACAAGATTTATAAACCTCCGGAAGCAAAAATATCTTGCCTCAGAGGGAAAAATATGAGTGGAGAAGATTTTTTCTTTGACAAAAATTGTTTGATTTACTATAAAAGAAGTCATGGTTTGTATGATTTGATTCAGTGAAAATAGTTCCAATTCCATTTAAAACCATCATTTTTAAATTATCACTTTTAATAAATAATTACTGGCAGCTGCTTTGTCCAGAAGAGGTTGAAATTCTGGTCTGTGGAAGTCCTGAACTGGATATGCACGCTCTGCAAAGAAGTACTCAGTATGATGGCTATGCAAAAACAGACTTAACTATAAGGTAAGCTCTTTATACTTCTGGTAATGGGGTTGTGGAAAAGGAACAAAAGAGAATGTGATTCATTTACAATATTTGAATCAATACAAGTTATCTGAAATATTGGAGAGTCCCACACTATCTTATTTTATCTCTAGAGGCTATTAAATATGAAATCACTTAGCAGTCCCCTTGGGAGAAAATTATATAAATAAGTTTCTATAAAAGTTTAGAGATTTGACTTAAAAAAAATGACTTTGGTCCTAGAATTTCAGGGGTGCTGTACTTATAAATAGCATTTTAATAACACTGTTGAAAGATAAGACTTGTAAACTATATAGGAGAAAAATGGCTTCTGTACCTATCTAGTGTTGGACTACTTACACAATTTTATAAAAATGTTATTTTATAATAATGTTAGTCAAAAGCCTAATTCATATATAAAAGCTCATCATTCTTTTCATTTTACATTAAGGATACTACATGTGTTTAAGGAAAGTTTTTTTCCCTTAGAGTTTCCTTTATATTACTTTATTATCCTATAGGATTTTTGTCAAAGCATTTTATGTAAATTTCTCTTGGTGTTCTCTAGATACTTTTGGGAAGTTGTGCTTGGATTTCCTCTTGATCTTCAAAAGAAGTTGCTACATTTTACTACAGGAAGTGACAGAGTACCTGTAGGAGGGATGGCTGATTTGAACTTTAAAATCTCAAAGAATGAAACTTCTACTAACTGGTAAATTTTTAGATTGTAATTCTATTTTTAATCTATAGATTATTGCTAATGCTAATATTATTTGGAATCAAGAGATTTATTCAATCTGAAGTCATTTTCATAGAAAAAACATGGGCTTGAAATAAGAGACTTTAGCTGGAAGTTTTTGATACTTGTTAATACTGATAATTTGTTTCTGCCAACTTTTTACTTTGATAAGTCAAATAAGTGCTTTATAGTCTCTTATAGAACCTGTTGTCTACCCTTAATTTTTATTTGAATGTATTTTTTTATTTTTAGGAAAAATAATAAATTGGGGTTTCTTATTTGTTTTGTTTTATTTTGGGGTTTTGGCTATTATAATAAGTACCAGAAATACTTCTAGTACTAGTCCTCTATGTTTTTTAATCTCATGCTCTTTGCATATGAAGTAATGGTGATGATAGATTTCAGTTATTTTCTAATAGTGTTAATGAATTAATGCTGATCTACGTCCTTTCCCAAATACCTGATAATTTGTAAAGCTAATTTCAGTAGACATAACTTTGATTATAATCATTGTTTTCCCCTGCCCCATACATTGAACATTACCTGAGTCCTGTCAGTTCTTCCTATCATTTTAGAACTACAATCTGTCCTTTGCTTTCCCACTGACACCACTCTGGTAAAGTTATTTTGACCTCATTTCTAGCTTATTTAAATAGCCTCCTTTGTGGTCTTCCTGCTCAGGTTCTACCCTTTCTAATTATTTTATCAAATTCATTTTCCTTAACACTTTTTTGATCATGATATTTCTTTGGGTAAAAATAGCTTTATTGCTTCCCACTAGTTTAAGTTCTAGAATCTGGAGCCTGTGAAATAAAACTCCATAGTCTTCTCCCTCAGCCTACCTAGCAATTTTCATTTCTTCCCATGCTTGAGTCAACTGGCTGTTTTGCTAATTCCTTAAACACATTTTGTGCCTTTCTTCCTCCATAAGTGTAAGTTGTTCCCTTTACATGTGGCATGTGTCTGTTACCTCTCTTGAAGACCCAGTTTAATATTGACTTCCTCTGTAAAGTCAAAAATCATCATGCCTTCAGTGAGTTCCTAAAATATCTTATAGAAGTGATGTGCTACTTATCATATTGCACTCTGTATCTTAGTCATTTAGTTCTTCAAGGCAGAGGTTATGCTTTATGTGTCTCTGTATTCTCCATGTGGCCACATGGAAAGTGCCCAATAACTATTTCCTGAATGAATATTTAAGTTAACATCAAGATTATATTTAAAACACAAAATAAATATTTACATATATATAAACTGAAGAAATTTCTGAACAGAATTTACAATTAAAGACCAAAAGTGAAAAAAATTCAAAAGAAGCCTTTTGAGATTACAGATTTATTTACTTAACAGAAACTAATTTTTCCAAATATTTGTCTTAAAAATATTCCTGATTCAAAAAGGATAATCTGAGTAATCTATTTTAATACAAAGATGACATTACATGTCAACTTTTCCAATAATTATCATTATTTCAAGGATTATTTTGTGAGCTAACATGGCTTGTTAATAAATCTAGAGCAACTTTAGGACTCCCAGTGGGAACCTCATGTACATTAAATAGCAATGGAAGACACATAACATTTCAATCTGATGCAGTAATGGTGCACCTCAAAAGACAAAGACAACACTCCAGCTGAAAAGGGAGTTTCCATTCCTCTTATAAGGTCCACCATTGACAATCCACTAGATTTGTGTTAAATAAGAATGTTAAATGTTTACATATTAACAACACTGGTTTTGAAGTCAGACCAATCTGGACTTGAATATCGGATCCACATCTTTACCAGCTCTATAGCCTTGAACAGTCTACTTAACCTGTATATTTCCATGTCTATTTTTCCTCACCACTTTTTAGGTTGTTTTGAGGCTTAAGGGAAACAATACATGTAAAAGCACTTAGCACAGTGCTTGAGTCTCATAGACCAAGCACTCAGTAAATGCTGATTCTAATAATTTTAAGTCTTTTATATAAGGGGGCTTTCAAAGTTTAGTTTCTAATCATACAAACTTCTTTAAAAATGTTCTCCCTTTCTCTGGTGTCTTCCCCATTTTTATTTATTGACTAACCACTATTCTGTTGCCGTGGAGTTACAAAGACAGCAGGAAAGGGTCCTATGGTATCTGTAGAAATCCTGAATGAAAGTAACAGTGTCATAAAGCAGTGGATTGGGGGAGCTGATGAAAAGGATTCAGAGGATGAGGCTTACATATGCATCAAGGGCAGCAACATTAAAATTAAAAGTGTGGGCATCCCCACACTTCTTGGAATATTTGTGACATTTTGTCCCCAAAATGCTCTTTTTATTACTTTTTGACATTAAAGACTGGAATATAGTAACATTGTATCATCTACTACTCTGTTAGGTGTTTTGTGTAGATAGCTCTTTTAATCTTTTAAATAATCTAGTTGGATGTTTTACCCTATCACGTTGATGGGGAACTGAGATTTAGAGATATTAAGCAACTCGAACAAGATCCATAAGTGAGGAAAGCAGTACTCAAAGTCAGATCTGACTCCAAAATAATGCTTCTCAAATGAAAATTTCATGAGAGCAGGGTCATTGACTGTCTTGCCTGTAAACATAGCCTTAGTGTCTAGAATGGTACCTGATACATAGTTAGGTCTTCAGTAAATATTTGTTCAGTGAAGGAATCATCTCTTTGCACAGCAAAATAGATTTGAACATGTGCGTCCTGGTGTTTTGCAAAGTTGCTTAGCCATCATTTTATGTGTGTTTTAACACTTAGTATTTTTTTTTTTAAATTCCTCAGGTTACCTGTGGCCCATACCTGCTTCAATCAACTTTGCCTTCCCCCCTACAAGAGCAAAAAAGACCTGAAACAGAAATTGATCATTGGAATTTCAAATTCAGAAGGCTTTGGACTCGAGTAACCTAGAAGACTTGAAATATAATATTTTATATGTAGCATTCACTTCCCTCTTACTGTGCCTTTAATCTTTTCATGTTTCTGTCTCAAAACAGTTTCACAAAGCTCACCAACTTTAAAATACTGAGTTTTTTAAAAATCAAATATGAAGTATGTTCAGCAAGGGGATAATTTTCTAAAAACACAGAAATTGCTTGAGTGAGGAAAAGACCATATGGCAGAGACAGGTATGGGTCGAGTCCCTCTTTTTTATAGCACTTTATCATTCTCTGTAGGTTAAGTAGTTTGTCACAAATATTCCACTGGGAAAACAAAGCGCAGTAAAGAATACATTTATGACATAGTTGAACCCAGTGGCAGATTGTGCACTGCTAGCACACAGTAGCAAAGCAAATAGCTACACATTACCTTTAACATAAGGGGTGTAGCCGTATTTTCATATAGAGGGAAACAACAGTATAATTGCAAATGCAGTTTACAGGGTTTTTTGATATACTGGATGTGGTCCTATAAGATTCTTTTCAACTGTTGCCGAAAAGCATGTAAATAACATAAAAGCCTGAGAATAATGGGATTTTGATAGTGCCATTTATTGCTAAAGATTTATTTTTACAAAGTAAATTCAGGGTTTTAGATGTGTATACAGCTTTTACAAATCAATAAAGATGATTGTACAAGAGTATTTTCGGATTAATGGGGTTTGAGGTTATATTCTTTTAAGTATTGTTAGTCTGCATGCCCATTGGCGGTAAACTAGTTACTTGAGTACTCTGTAATATTTGTATAATGATCATTTCTTCTTAAGGATCAAGATATTAGAAAAATCAAATCTAATCATTGATGAATTATGTCAATTACAAGCACAAGAGAAAAGAACTGCTTTTATATATTTTGACTGATGTACAAGACTTATAGCTACATTTTTTGATCACCAGTTGTACGGAAACACTAATTTTTGGAAAAGGTAGGATAAGGCATTTGACAAAAGTGAATACAAAAATAGCATTTGTGTCAAAATGATATAGCTTGATGTAAAAATAAAATTCAGCGTTTTGGCCAAAATGTTTGTTTTTCACTGGATTCTGAATATAGTCGATTCAAAGTACCCTCTTTCTTGGAGTTTCTAATAAAGTAGCATGTAAAAAGAAATTGCATTTTAAGTCAGATAGTAAATGGGCTTTTTTTTTTTAATTTATAGCAAATGAAGCAGTTTTATTAGCATGTTACAAATATTTCCAAATCAAGACTTCTGTACTTCGACAGCTTTCCTTCAGAAAACTCTGAAGTTATATTTGCAATAATAATGAAACCAGCATTTAGTACCAGCATATGGTTCATATGTAAATAATACTTCCCAAAATTTTTTCTGAGTTAGGCTCTCGCCTTGTTGCTTTGCTTCCTGCACCCAACCAGCAGCATTCTCCAAGGGTGGAGGCACTAATCAGCTTTTTCTCTAACAGTTCTGAAGCCAACCCATAAATCTTTCAAGAAAAGGAGTTATTTTGTTTACCATTCTCTTTGAGACAAAAGTGACTCTGCTTTTCCATTTGGGTTTATTATTTCAATGATATTTCTTCTTAAAAATCTTGGAAGGCCTAAGAGAGTTAAAGGCATACTGGTTTGGTTTGGTTTTGCTGTTTTTAATCCATATGCAAATAAAACTGCTTCTCTCTTACATTGCTTGAACTAGAAAGTAAGCTGTTTAATGTAGGTTACTACTAATAAGCACAAAAGAATCATGTATTAGAAACCAGATTTAATTGTTTTAAATATAATGTAAACAAAGTATTTGGTAGAGATGACTCATGGAAAAATCGTGTTGGCCTGGTCTGCATGTTTAATGATGTGCTTGTATATCGATAGCTATGTCACTTTTAAATAAGTACACAAGCAAGCCAAATTTTAAAATTACAAAGTCCATAAATAACTGGAGAATTTTTGTTGTCCGTTGTTATTAAGTTGAAATTTATAACCATTTATCACTAAATTGCACATTGCCTTTATTTATTTATACTCTGTTTTTGGTTTACAGTGTAATAATACCTCATTTAAAACATAAAAACCACTACTGTTACATTTTGTTAATTTAAACAGCTAGAACATTCATGTAGTTACTTTTTATATATATATAAAATCTGTTAATGAATTCTTGATTTTTGTATCTGCCACAGTAAATTAAAGCATTGCACAGTATTTATCAGTATTTACAAAATTTCCTGTCCTTTTTAAATCTTTGCTTAATCATATTTTTGTCTATATGATCAAAAGTTTTTAACAGTCCCTCTTTTTTGTACAAATCTGTATTGTATTAAGTTAATTTCTGGATGAATTTTTCAAATATTAAAATTATACAGTCGGTCAGGCTTCAGTTCATTTTTTGAACATCAGGCAATTAATTAAAACCATAGGGTTAAAATATTTTATAAATGCAAACTGTTCTTTGCATTATACTCTCTCTTAAACTAGTGCTTAGGAAGATGGCTAACGCATAGCTTCAAAAGATGTGAATTGTTGATATGAAGTATAACCAATTTCCTTAGCATATTTTCAACATGAAACAGTGCATATCCAATATTTGGATGACCACATAGCTAATCCACCAAATGAGTGTATTAATATAATGCCAGTGGAGTACACTCAGAAGTGAACTGAGCATGACATTTCATGGGCCATAGCTAGACAACTCCAGCTCTTAAGTATTCCTCCCCAAAATCATTCATTTGGCCTTTTTTTCCCTTGTCCAATTTCCTATGCTTAAGGAAGGGAGAGAGGAGATGATGAGAATGCTGGATAGAATGTTATGGGTGATTAATGGAAGAAGGTAGCGGAATGGAAGAAAGATCCACGTGGGTTTTCACAGGGGAGGACACAAGATCAATTCACCCAGCTGGCCACATGTCCTTTAGTCCTGTGCTTGGGTTTTGGAGCCAGACTACCTGGGTTTACTATTTACTAGCTGTGTTTCCTTCAGCAGATTAAGTTCCCTGTGCCTCAAATGTAACACAGAAATAATTGGTAAAATGGAAATAATAAACCTACCTACCTCATAGGATTGTAGGGAAAATTAAGTTAATTATTGTGTAAAGCATTTACACCATGTCTGGCATATATTAATAGTAAGCAGTATAAAGTGATGCAAGACAAATCATGGTGCTAGTGTAACATCTTAGAACGATTGCTTCTGAAGCCTTCTAGAGGTTTTTGACTCTCAGACACTGGGTTTAACCACAGGTTAAAGAACGCAAAGTGCTTTTGAGGTGTTAAAATTGTGTCAAGAGAATCTTTCTTATTCTAGAAACAGTGTTTTACAATTTATCCTTATACATGTCTCACTAGGCAAGAGTTAAAACACTATTTTATGGATGTATCACAAGATATAAATTTAAATTTAAAAATAAATGCAGTATATTTTTAATTAAATATTTTAAATATACAGAAAAATTTCAGAGATTAACATAATGAAAGACCATGTCCCCACACTCACATGTAACAAATGTTAACATTTTGCCAGATTGTTTTTTTTAATTAAAAATTTCAGGTGGAATTGAAGCCCCTTTTGTGCCCTTCTCCAATCCCAGTATACATCCTCTCTGTTCCCCATTAACCTGTGGTTTGGGCAAATCCTTCACACACTGTTTTTATGTTTGTATTATAAATGTACCGATCTGTAAACACTGTATAGTATTGTTATAGTTACATACATAATATATATATATCTTTCCACAACTTTCTTCACTCAATATTGTCTTTTCTAGATTTATTCTTAATGATATATTTAGATATGATTCATTCATTTTTAACTGAAGAACAGAATCATTAAATGCATGTGCCACATTTTGTTGATCCATCCTCCTACACATCAACTTTTAAGGTGTTTTCCAATGTGAACCAGGCAGTTCAAAATATTGCACTTTGTTAGTAGTTACCACTGGGATTATTGCATGCTTTTACTTTTGTTTCATTTCTTAAGCCACTTATCCAGTACCTTGAACATCTATAGGAAATTAATTAAAGGGGCAGAGATGAAGATTTATGGATCACTTATGGTGTTTGTGGCATTTTATGTACACGATTTTAGGTTTAATCTTTACAACAGGATAAAATTGATGTTATTATCTCCATATTACAGATAAGGAAGTTGAAACTCAGGCCTAGAAGCTTGCCAAAGATCACACAGCTGTCAAGGAGCCAAGGCAGAATTTGAATTCATGTCTGTCTGACTCTGAACATCACGATTTTCCATCTCACGTGCTCCCCCAACTAGTGAGGCATGCCATTAATTCCCAAGCTTTAATTATTCCACTGGAAGCAGAGAAAACATTTTCTTGCTGATTAGACCAGGAGTCAGTCAGTCTGGATTCTAGTCATAAATCTGACACTTAATGGCTGTGTAAACAGGGATGATTGCTGTATTTACTTTCCTTTGTTTCCCTCTTTGTCTTCCAGAAAAAATATGATGGATATCCTTGGAATTTTAAAATATAGTACAGAATGACAGTTTCTTCTGGGTCAAGAGAGAAATTATGTCTATAGTAACAACTGCTTATAAAACCATGGCAGTGAAAACACCATATATCTGACTACCCGGGATATGGGCAAAGCAGTATTTGTGGGGAGATTTATAGCTCTAAACATTTTTATTACCAAAAGGTAAAATTAACTAATTCAATAAATAAAAGTTCAAGGGGGAGGGTAGGTAAAGAAAAAAAAGAAATGAAGATAAAAGTATCAATAAATAATTAAATTAGGAAACAAAAACAGTATAACTGAGACATGAACCAAAGAGCAGTTTCCTTGAAAACACTGAAAAATTGATAAATTTCTGGCAAATATTAATCGAGAAAGAAGGAAAATAGCAAAAGTAGAAATTAAATTCAGTCGCAAGCATCAGGGGAATGCCACGGAGCCCGGGATTCTCCTGCTCTCCAGTGCTGCAGTTCAGGCATTGCCTAGAAGAAAACTGAAGTTCTATGAAAGAGAACTTCAGAGGCTGATTTCACAACACCTTCCAGAAAATGGCTAAGGATTTACCTTTGGAAAGAAACTTTACATCAGACATATTCATCAGACTTAACTCCTTCCAGTTCCACTCTGTTCCTCGCCCTAACCTCTGCTCTGAACTCCAGTCCCGCATTTCAGCAGGCTCTGGGCAGCTCCACCTGAGGCTCCTACCAGCTCCTCAAAAATGTGGCCACACAGATCTATTATACTCCCCTTCTCCTCCTCCTCCCTGTTCCCCTTTTCTCTTCCTGCTCCACTTTCTCTTTCACATAAACGACAGCATCTACCTGCTCATTCCAGCTTAACCCAAGGCATTGTTTTTTAACAGCTCCTTCTCCTTTGTCCTTGTCTCTTTCATACCCAAGCAGTTGCCAAGCCCCATCAATTCTGAACCCACAGTGTACCTGTTTACGCGGCTGCTGCCCTAGTCCGAGCCTTGACCACCTAATCATGGCAGTAGCGCTCATCTGGTCTCTGTGACTAGTCTCTTCCATCTCAAATCCACTGACACACAACTTACCACCACATTGCTCAGAAACCCTCATGGCTCTCTGTTGCCAACAACACAAAGTCAAAACACATCAGCCTTTGAAGACTTTCCAGTGTTCAACCCAATTTGTTCAACCTGAGCTCCTACACATCTCTTTGAGATATGCCATAATCCTCCCAAACAGCACAAAAACTTGTCACAAACCCATGACAAGAGTTCTAAGAGAAAGGATTATTAAATTATTTAATGTGTACCCACCTAAGTTATCCTTCAAACAAAAAAGTCAAAAATATGTTTGGGCATGCAAGAATTTAGGGAATGCAGCCCTCAAATGCCTACCTAAAACAACAACAAAAACAAAAAACCTACTAGATGACAAAACCCAAGTATAAGTAGATGAATTTCAAACATAGTAAAATAGAACAAAAGCAAACAAAACATTGTATGGGGCAAAGGAAACATGTTTGTTGCCATCCTCAGCAGAGGAAAGGATGTGGTTCTAGGTTTTTTTGTTTGTCTTTTTATTTCAGCATATTACGGGGGTACAGATGATTAGGTTACGTATGATGCCCTTGCCCTCCCTCCCCCCTGGTTCTAGGTTTTGAATCCCACTTCTCAGTCTAACTCAACCTAGAATTGAGTCCTCCTCTGTCATATGCTGGTTATGTAACCATGGGAATATACCTCAATATCTTTGAGCCCCAACCTCCTACCTACCTACCCATCGTCTGTCGATAGATCAATCATCTAAGGCAAAATGGATCCGCCCAGAAAGTTTCACGGGCCAGGCCTGAAAATAGCACACACCGCTTCTGCTCACACTGTGTCAAAGACAACTCAGTGACACAGAGAGGCAGGCTGGATTCTCAGGAGGCAGATGCTAACAGGAAGTTTGAGGGCTTGTGAAGTTCCTTAGAAGTTAATACCTGTGAAAGGAAAGAGATGGGAAATAAAATTGAGCAGAAGGAGAAGTCGAACTGTGACACAGTCCTGACAAAACAATGGCCAACCCAGTGGAGAGCTCTGGAGCAAATGTTACCCATCAGAGCTGTTCTCTGTTGGGCCAAAATGGTCAGGGCCTCACGCAGTCACCAAAAGTAGGCAGCTCCTGGAAGGGTGTGACATCAGGCAAGGCAGCTGAGGCCATCAGTTCTGCAGCTGAGGCCAACCCTGGTGGAGCTGACTCAGAGACTGCTGACTGCACTTCCTGCAGCTGGGCAGCAAGACCCATCCTGAAGGGTGTCCGGAGGCACAGCCACACCTAGCTGCAAAGGAGTCTGAAAATTGCTCCAGCTGTGTACCTAAGAAGAGGGGGAAGCAAAGTTTGATGACAGCAGTCAAGCAGGAGCTCAGGTCATTTTCTACAAACTGATTTGACAAAAGAGCCCCATACTTGGGAGTTTAACGATAGAGCAGACATTTGCTCCTCAATCAGCCACATGTGTTTACTCCATCTGCTAGAACCCTGAGCAGGCAGGGGTGATGGACACCAGGAACCTGACTCTAGCAATAGTGTCTGTAAAGTGCCTAGAAAGTAGGTGCCTGACCAATGTGATGTGGCTTCCATCTCCAGCTTTTCTTGTTGAATTGTGGTTCTTTAAAAGTATGAGCAGCCTCAACAAAAGCTCAGCTCATCGGTGCTCAGAGTGACTTAATAAGTCAAAAGGAGGGAGAAGAGACGTGGCCATTGAGTTACACAACTGCCCTTGTTTATACATGATCCCATCAGCCTTGACTTCCAAGGTGCTGAGAGCCTAATGTCATTTTCCTGGTCCAAGAGAGAAATCTGGAGACCTAGGAATAAATCCCCCACTTTGTATCAAGTGACCTACTTTTCTCTTTTGGCTGTCACCTCTGAGGTTCCATTGGTCAAAGGAAAAGTTGGGAAGTTCTCTGTGATGTCACAGCTGAAGATGCAGCTACCAAGCCTTCCCTGCTTTGATGCCCCACAGGACAGCATTGGGAAATTCAAACCAAACACAAGTCCTGACCACCCAGAGAGAAGGCCTGGGTTAGCTCCTGGTCATCCAGAACCACAGGGAACCAGGATTCGGTTTCCACCCCCCACCCACGGGTGATCCTGAGCAGGGAACCTGTCACACTGCCACCGAGGGGAATGAGGGACAGGTGGGCGCACAGGAGGGCCTCCCTCCCCATCCCAACTCCCTCATTGGTGCCCAGACCCAAAGCCTGGCAGAGAGCAGATGCCCCACACATACTGAGGTGCTGAGGGCCCTGTGGCAAGCCCAGAATGTTCCCTTAAGGATCAGAGGAACCATCACAGAACTGGGGCAAAAAGACCATCTTTTGCTTAGTCCATAGCCCACCCTGAAACCTTAGGCAAGTGACCTCACAGAGCCTTCGTGATTCAACCATTAAGCAGGGCGACTGTATCAAGTCTACCTACGTGTGTGGGAGATTTTTGAATCTTCCAGTTCCATGCACATGCTTCTGGAGGGCAGTGGGCTCTTCCTGCCATTTTCTTTTTGATTTTGATAACCTAATAGGAGTTCCACACACAAACTCTGGCTCGCCCAGAGGACTGTGCCGTGCTGAATACTGGGTTGGTTCCTGGTCATCTGGAACCACAGATGTGTCACGTTTCAGACACAGCAAGATGAATGAAAGTGTACTAGTTTCCCTTGGCTGCTGTAACAAATTAGCACAAATTCAGAGGCTTAAAACAGCACAGATGTGGTATCCTACAGTTCTGGAGATGAGAAGTGTGAAATGGGTCTTCCCGGGCTAAAATTAAGGTGCTGAAAGGGAGGCACCCTTCCGGAGGCTATAGGGGAGAATGTTTCCTTGCCTCTTCCGGCTTCTGCAGGCTGCTTCCTGGCTTGCGGGCCCTTCCTCCCTCTTCAAAGCCAGCAGCAACGCAGCAACCCCCTTGCCTCCCTCTTTCTCCTGTAAGGGCCACTGTGATTACGCTGAGCCAACCCTGGATAATCCAGGATAATTTCCCCATCTCAAAATCCTTAATTCAATCCCATCTGCCAAGTCCTACTTGCTAGGTAAGGTAACATTCAGAGGTTCCAGAGACTAGGACATGGACATCTTTGGGGACCACTATTCTGTCTACCACAGAGGGTTTTTCACTGTCTAAACAGTTCAGTTGAAGAAAAAATGGAATAATAACAAGGAACAGTCAAAATGGCTTATTGAGTCTTATCAATTTATTCATAGATTTCCTATAACAGTCCAACTATCATTCGTATGATTTTTTTAAATTTATTGATATCTAAAGCATCTGAAAACTAATCGCAGATGTTCTGCTGCTCCCAGTACAGCAGAAATAATATCAAAAATAAAAGAAAACAAACTTTATATACTTCACTGTTTCCTCCCTTTTCTAGATTTCTCAATGCATTAAGAAGACCTCTTCTTGTTAAAAGGAGTACAATAAACCAACATGTACTGACACAGATAGATGTCTAAAATACACAGTTAAGTATCAAAAGCAACCTTCGGGGCAGCATGTTTTTTGTGGTTCTCGTTTTCATAAAGTAATAGATTTATCTTTGTTTCTGCAGAGAAAATACCCACAAGAATATGAGCCAAACTGTGGACCGTGTTATCCTGGGGGCTCGAAGGCAGGAGGAAGGAAGCAGCGGGGCTCCAGCAGACCCTCACTTCCGAAGTCGTCATGTCTGTTACGCAATATGTAATAAATCCATTTTTTATAACCAGGAAAAAATTAGGACAGCGCTTGCTTGTGTTTAAAGACTAAGGGGATCTTCTAAAATATTGCTTTTTCTGGAGGGTAGCATCAAGCGAAATTTCAGGATGCTGCTCAAGCCCTGTGAGCCTTGGGGCCCCACTTCTGAGTTATCCTCGTTACCTCCTTTCCAAGTCCTCCTTAGAAACTGCAGACTTGCCACCTGCCATTGTAATCACAGGGAATGTAGGTCAGGTAATTAGTAACCAGAGTTTATTTGCTTTGGAAAACAGTGCACTCAGGCAAAATAGGCCAGTCCCCATTCCGCAGGGCAGAATCCCAGAGCTTTTGAGAAGGAGAGAATGAATGCAATTCCCTTGTACCCTGAGGCCCAGAACTAGGTCAGCAGCTAGCAAGGAGCAGGGCTGGGATTCAAGGCAGGCCTGGGAAACTCCCCAAGGCATGCTCCTACCACTGGACTGTCCCCCGGTCAACCACTAACTAAGACCCTTCCTGGGATCGCAGCCTGGGTTCCTGAGAGTTTGCAGTAATGGCCAACCCATGCCCCACTTCACCTGGGCTGGGACACCAGGGACCGTGGAGGGTGATGGGGGGCATGTGTCACCCAAACAGTTCAGAGATGCACGTGTCACAGATACAGCACAAGTCCTAGGGGCTGGCCTTCTCCTGTTGCAAAGCCACACCATCTGTGTTAACACTGTAGTCCTGGCTGGGCGCGGTGGCTCACGCCTGTAATCCTAACACTTTGGGAGGTCGAGGCGGGCGGATCGTTTGAGCTCAGGAGTTCGAGACCAGCCTAAGCAAGAGCGAGACTCTGTCTCTACTAAAAAAATATAGAAAGAAATTAGCTGGACAACTAAAAATATATAGAAAAAAAAAATTAGCCGGGCATGGTGGCACATGCCTGTAGTCCCAGCTACTTAGGAGGCTGAGGCAGGAGGACCGCCGCTTGAGCCCAGGAGTTTGAGGTTGCTGTGAGCTAGGCTGATGCCATGGCACTCTAGCCAGGGCAACAGAGTGAGACTCTGTCTCAAAAAAAAAAATTAAAAAAAAAAAAAAACCGCTGTAGTCCTGACAATTTGTTAGGTAGCGTATAGCTCCTTGAACATGGAGTTTTACAACCAGGCTATTTTCTGGACCGAACTGAATGAGATTTAACTTGTGGACCCCAGAATGGTTCTAGCCAATGAGAAAATCTGCACGGACAAGTGGGAGAAGCTTCCAGAAATCACCGAGGGTGTTAACCTCATCCACAAGCATCAGGTGAGCTGGAAGAATCACTCAGAGGCTTTGCTCCTGGGCTCACCAGAGGTCTGGAGTCTGCGTAGAAAAGCAGCCCAGCTGGTGACCAGCTTGGAGACACTGCGGGGCATCTTCTCACCGGATCCTTTGCTGGAGTGGGTGTGGCCACCACACTCTCCCCCAACCAGGACAAGGCATCAGCAGAGGATGGTGGGGACACACAGCACTGGTGAGCAGCGCAGGTTGCTTCTATGTCTGACCCCCAGAGGCCAGAAAAAAACAGGCTTTTACCACCTCGGAGCAATGCCTGGCCCCAGGAAGTCAGTAAGCACCATCTCCAAGGAACTCGAGCCCTAGTGACACACCATAGAGATTCAGCCACCGCACTGCTCCATTCTCTCGCAGGCTAGAAGCAAGTGCTCTGTTCTAGAGGGGTGACATGAATAGGAACGGGAGCATCTGTTCAGATTCAGTCTCCTTTCACAACCAAAGCATCTCCTCCAGAGCTGTCTGGAGTCTTGTTCTCAGCAGCCCCACTTTGTAAGGACACAATGACGGGTAAAAATCAACTCTTCTCTGCACCAGAGGTCTAGTCTATCTATCCCACCCAAGAGCAGAGAGAAGTCTTTGAAAAAGGAGCTCCCCATCTTCCCCTGGCTTAAAAGGTTTGATAAATGGGGAGACACTCCCGCAGGTCTTCCACCTATAGTCTTATTTGAAATGGCAGGAGTTGGAGCGTCAGGAGGATGTGCGAGCAGACCTGGGACTCCAGGAAGTACTGTTTCCCAGCGGAGGTATTTTGTTCCTTCTGAGCTTCTATACCAAATGCGGGAGGCTATATATAGTGACGTGGTTTTTGCACCACTGAAAGTTAATTTGCTCAAGTCCTGCTCTTCCTTGTCTCTCTTACTGTGGCCAATATCACAGGGAGGATGGAGCCCACAGAACCAGAGACCCTCTAAGCTGGCTCAGAACTCAGACACCAGGCAAGAGGGAACAGTCACATCCTGGGGGACTTTTTATACAAGATTGCAAAAGAGATGGATGATCTTATGGCGAATAAGGCCTGGAAAGCTCTGCTTGCCTCCTCAGGAGAGTAACTGCTTTTGCTGCATGAGATTTTCAATTGTACTATCCAGGGTGTGCCAGAAATCAGGAAAAGTGGGCAGTCCCCTGGGTCCCAGACCACCGTGGCAGCCTTCCCTCTGCAGTCTGCCCCAGGAGGGGGAGGAAGCATCACAGCACTCCCTTTGCTTCTCCAGGCTCAAAGATTTCCCGGTCAAGGGAAGTGAATTATGGAGGAGCTAGCCTAGGCCAGGGCCCTGGGTAGGTGCAGAGAAGGGTGTAGAAGAGGAGAGGGAGCCCTGGGGCTGGGCTGGCTCACCTGGGACAGCCCGGTGCGCGGGGCAGAGAGGCCCTGCGCTGAGGGAGCTGCCCTCAAATGAGGCATCTAGACGATCGCTGTGCACCCACATTTTCATTGCTTTCTGTAGTTTCAATTTTTGAATATATTGCTGGGAATGTGCAGTAGAGAGGGAGCTGGGCGAGCTTTCTTTGTGGCCTTGTGCACGGGTGCGAGTGCGCGCATCCGCAGAGGGAGGGGAAGAGGCAGAGCGCTCAGCCCTCGCTTCAGTGGTACGGAGGGCACAGCCCGAGGACAGTCCCGCCCAGACTGCGTAGCTGAGCACAGAAAGCGGGCAGGAGAGGAGCTGCGTCATGGAGGGTGAGAGTCCCCGGGCTCTGCCCAGCTGGCCTCTTTGCAGAACCTCAGGGTTTCCAAAGCCCCAACAAGTAGAAAAAGTCACCCATCCCATCCGGCCCCCTCCGCACGCGGCTGCAGGAGTGGATGGCCTGTCCCATCACACACGTCGAGGGCTGCGCCCTGGCTCCCCCAACAGCTTGGACTTTACCCAACCGCTCTTCCTCTTTTCAAGATCTCTTGGAGCCGTGTCAACTTGCAGCAAGGTGTGCAGTTGCGTCATTCCTGGCCCTAGAGGGTTCGCAAGAGGGTTTTGCAGCCCTGGCCCCTCAGTGCGGATTGGCGGGCGCTGGGCCACGTGGTGAGGATGGCTGCTGCCTTTCCTCGCGTCCTGGTCCCCTTCTGCCTCTGCTGGCTGTGCCCGCTGCCTCTGACGAAGCCTCCGCACAGCACTGAGGATAAACCATGCGGACAGAGGGGTGACAGTGGGGTGAAGCCACAGTCTTTCTGGCATTTGTGAAAGGGCAGTCTGAAGAGCAGAAGTGTGAGCGCGGGGGTCTCTAGGAAGCTCCTGAAACCATGGCTGAGGGTTGGCATCCACTGTTAGAGCCTCTTCTATCTCTTACCCTCCGTACCGACTTCCCCTCTTCCTGCCTAAGTCCTCGTCTATGCAGTTAATGCCCAAAGCACCAGAATTCCTATCACCTCCTTCCCCAACTGAGATCTGTGTCCCAGTTCACTCCTCTCTGCCAGTAAGATCCCAGGGTCCTTCCTGCTAGTCTCTTCTGCCCAAGGACGCTACAAGCAAGTTTCTCTATAGTCCAGCTCTGAACTCCATGCAACTTAGCATGCCTTCTCCGCTCTCTTGGCATGGGGACACAGAAAACACCGAGTTGGACTAACACCCCGGCCCTGCCCTTTCAAAGCCCTCCACCTGGTCTGGAGGATGGGGTCTTATGCGCTACTCACATAGAGCTCATGGCCGTGTGCACTGGAGGAGAGGCTCAAAGAGCCGCAGAATCCCAAGAAAGGAGGGGTCACTTCCAAGTGAAGGCTCGGGGAGGATCAGGAGGGCAGAGGGATGAAGGGCAAGGACTCTGGGGTTGGGCCAGCCAGATTTAAATTTTCCCCTTCCTGTGTGTGACTGCACATGTCCACACTGCTGGGCCAGTTTTGGCTGTAAAGTAGGGATAATAATACCCGCCTCAATCCCATGAGCCATTGCAGACTTCAGGAGACTGTGTGTTTGCTGCTTGCCTCCTTGTGGAACATTATTTTTATTTCCATGGAGGAGGCAACAGTGTAGACTCCCTGGAGCCAAAGGCTATATCAGGGTCTAGGAGCCAGAAGACTAACTTGGATCCTGGCAAATGTGTGGCCTTTCTGAAGGTTCAGTCTCCTCGTCTACATAATGGAATGAGAAGAAGACCCAGCTCAGAGGGCTCCTGGGAGGACTAGATGGAACCAGTTTGTAAGACGATTAGCACAGGGCCTGGCATTTGTTAAGCACTTGATAAGTGTTGGTGACTGTCACGGCTTGGGAGCTCATGCAGCCTAAGCTGACTGGTGGGTGTCACTCACTGGCCAAATCCCAAATACCCTGTGGGAAGCACAGGGTGAAGGTCTCACAGGGACCATAGCCAGGGCAGCCACCGCCCCACCACCTGACAAGACCACTCTGCCCAATGTTGCAAAGACTTCGTGGAAATTTCTGTTTGCTTCACTGATTTCAACACCCAGCCAGTTGGCCCTACCTCCATCCCCTGAATTTCAACCTGTTGGTCTGAAACTTTCTTCAGACAGAATGTTTACACCTTGAGCAATCAATGGCATCATCAACACTCCACCACTCCTCAGTTCAGTCTCTAAAGAGGAGTTGGACTATGAGCTTGATTTGAGCAGCTATAACACAACAATAAACAGTCTGTCAGTTTATGCTGCATCCCTGCCACATACTGTCACAGGCTATCCTCATGACAACCCTGTGGGCCGGTGGGCAAGAATTGTCCCAGTGTGGTGAGAGGACATGGACCTCAGTGGCCATTCTAGGTCTCCTAAACTGGCGTTGCTTTTGGTCAGTGACCTGAGGGGGACTCATCTTGACATGTGGTGTGTATGACTGATGTGGGTTGATTTGGGGATGAACAGATGGCTGCCCCTGGGGGCCACCAGACCTTCTATATCATCCAGTTCAACTCCCTTATTTTACATATGTTAGAGGGTGAGGCCCAAAGAAGGGAAGTGAGATGGTCAGTGCAGAGCTGCAAACAGACTCTGGTCTCCTAATTCCCACCTTTGAGACTTTCCCAGTAAGCCACCACACTGCCCAGAATATTCTTGTTTGGTAAATTTTTAATAAAGTTTAAGTAACCAGCACCTAGATCAAAAAATAGAACATCATCCTGGAAGCACCCTTGTACTTACTTGCACGCACTAGAACCCTAAGGACAACTACTATCCTTATTTCTAACATCTTAGATTGGGTTTTTTCCTGTGTTTAGATCTTTATATAAATTGAATCATGTAGTATTAACATTTGTACCTTTTTTTTTTTTTTTTGCTAAGACCATGTTTGTGAGATTCTTCCATGTTTTGCATGTAATTGTAACCCATGGCTTTTTCTTTGTCATTTGGTGTTTCATTGGGTGAATGTAGTACAACATATTTATACATTTTACTGTGAATAGACAGGTAATTTCCAGTCTGCAGCTACTACAAAAGCACAGCTATTAACATCCTTGTACATGTCTTTTGGGATTTCGAAGTCATGGTGTATGCATTTGCTCAGCTTTAGGGGATAATACCAACTATGTTCAAAGGTTAACTAAACCACCATCTATTTTAAAGTGAGGACAACTGAGGCCCAGTGAGGGCGGGTGACTTGCCCCAGGTCACACAGCCAGGAAGGGGCAAGGTTGGATAGGTATTCAGGTGTCCTAGGGCCAGATTTCTGTTCTTCCTCCTACCCCATTGCTCCAGGCCCTCAAAGATGAATCCCCAGGCACTGGCCTGAGCCTCCAGGTTCATTCCTGTCATGCCCTGCTGACCTCTCCTTACTCCGTCATGTTCTTTGCATGCGTTCTGGCATCTTCCTGGATGTCTCAGCACGAAACAGAAGCCAACAAGGCGGTGGGAACGGACGTGCTTTTGTTTCCTCTGGGAAAGCCGAAGCCTCCTCACTGGGGATGAACCCAGCTAAGACAGAGTGTTCGTGAGGCCGCAGCTCCTGCTCTGAAGACAGCCTAATGAGGGCCCAACTTAAATAAAATTGAAAGACTTCAGCAGGACTTCCCAGAGTCTTTGTGATAAATAATATGCATAATTTCTAAAGGGAAAATCATTTCTAAAACTTTTTCCAAGCTTTTTTTTTTTTCCAAAAGCACACTTATCCTGTCTTGATAAATAGCACAGGTGGGAGATGTTGGTTTCATGAGTCAAAATCAACCATGATGAAGGAGATGAAAACATGGACTCCTTCTTGAAAAGAAAAAAATTAGCCCCAAGAAAGGTTCAGTATGAGCACAAGATTGCCTTGCCTACAGGTCACGCTCCAACACCCAGTACACAGAAGTTGGTTACCCACTTATCAGCAGGTGAAGCGGGAGAGAGTGGGCCACATTGCATTTTCCAAAGATGGCTGTGAAAATCTCTCCCATCCTACATTCTTTTCTACAATGCAACCTGGCCCTGCCCCCATCGGGAGGTGGAGTTGATGTCCCTTCCCCTTGAATCTCAGTGGCCTTGAGACTACTTTGACTAATAGAGTATGGCAGGAAATGACACTGTGACTTCTGGTTGAGTCATAAAAAGTGATGCAGCTTCTACCTTGCTCTTGGAATACTTCCAGCCATGTAAGAAGTCTAACTACCCCGAGGCCACCATGCTGTGAGGAAGCCCAAACCACAAGAAAGACCATATGTAGGTGCTCTGGTCAGGAATCTGGTCTTCAAGTCATAGCAGCAGGCACCAGACATGTGAACAAAGGAGCCTCAAGATGGTTACATCCCCCTGTCGAGTCACCCTAGCCTTTGAGTCCCCCAGCTGAAGCCCCTGACAGCATGCACCAGAGACAAGCCATACTCTTTGCACCCTGTCTAAATTCCTGGCCCATATAATCTGTGAGCATAATAAAAAAAAATACTGTTGTTTTAAGCCACTAAGTTTGGGGGTAATTTGTTATGTAGCAGTAGTAACTGGAACAGGGAGTATGTATAATATGGGTATGAGTGAGCATATTTAAATTGAGAGTGTAGGTTAGAATCAATGTTCTGTTTTATATCAATGGGTGAGTCTCTTCCCTGTGCTTTTTTTGATTAATATACAACCTTTTGATAGCAAACTCATTTATTCAACAATGTATATTAAGATCCAGCTATTTGCAGGCCCAAAGGGATAAAGCTCAGATGTGGTACCACCCCTATGGATTTTATATTCTATGTGGACACTTAATCAAATGCTAGTGTCACACAACTGGAAGTAATCACCAGGAAGAAGCAGCTGGGGGAGGAAAAAGGCAGAGAAACCCATGGCAACCAGGAGATAAATAAAGTTCTGAGCGCTTGAAGCCACAGAGGCAGTAACTCAAATGGATTGAAGCCGGAAATGATTTTCCAACCAGCTGTAAATTTGCAAATCCCATATGTGGTACAACATTAAGCTGCTATTTTGGAAATTTTTTCATCTTTTTCAGAGGCAACTCAGGAGCCCGTCCTTCCTCTTGGAAGGCAGCCAGTTCTCTGCAGAAATCACTTCATCAGCAGGAGCTGAGGCATTTTGTATGCAACTGTAGTATTCTGGAAACATGGCTTAACAAATATTCTCTCCTGGGTGAAGAAAGAAACATCTCAGAGCAATGTTCCTGTAAGCACCAGCTGGGCAGCTTTGGATGCACTTTTTTTTTTTTATTTTTCCCCTTTGAAATGGCGGAATTCTGACACCTGCATTTGAACGTAATGCAGCATTATTAATTTCTTTAGAAGAGTGAGGATTCCACTTCTGAGTCACTGGGAATTTCTCATTATCACCAGCGACCATGGCACCAGTGGGCAGTCACAGCATTCTTTTAGATGTTCAGTTCAATTTATAATTATTTATTGAGCATTCGTGCCAGACACTGCATCAGGAGTCGGAGATGGAGTAGTGAACAAGACAGGAACAGTCCCTCCTTCACAGAGTTCACACTCTAGCCAGGAAAGCAGACGTTAGGCAAAATTTGTAAGTGTTGTAAGTGCCACAAAGGGAGAGGAAAGGGCAGGGTACACGGAGAGGTAAGGGAGAAGGAGGAGTGGGAGGTGGTAGCCAGAGGAAAGAGGAGGAGGAGAGAGGAGCTGGTGGGGAGAAGGCACAACCTTGGTCTGGCCACTGGAGAGAACTTGGGGCCTTTGACGACCTGAAGGAAAACCAGCATGGCTGGGGGGCAGGAGGGAGAGCCACATGAAACGAGGGTGAGGAGCAGGCAGGCTGGACTCACACAGAGCCTTGGGAGCATGTCAAGGGTTTGGACTCCTATCTGAAGGACGATGGGTACCACTGTTTCGTGTTAAGTAGGAAAGTGGTGTGATCACATTGTTGTCTTGGCGAGAACATTCTGGCTATAAAGTGTGGGCTGGAGATGGCCCAGAATGATGTGGGAGGCCAGGTGAAAGGCCACTGCAGTAGTCCAGGGGAACAACTGTGTGGCCTGGAGCAGGACAGTGGCAGAGCAATAGAGGATTGGAAGCAGAGGAGTTGGACTAAGGGAATTGGCTTCCTGGCCTAATGATGTAAGAAGCTGAAGTTTCCATGGACAATCCCAGAGGAAGGGCGTAGGGAGATACTGCTGCAAGGGGAAGCAACATGGCAAGGGGCCGGGATTCCTAGGAGAAGTAAAGAGCAATGAGAAAGAGTTTCTAAGTCCAGCCTCTGTAGTGTGAGCAGAGTTTTTTGTGCGACATGTTGTTGAGCATTGTCTTACAAGAGGATTGGCCTGTCTCTATTGACCAATCTCAGCTACTTATGCAAGCATCCTCATCATTTCATCCACCTGGTTGCAGTAGACATCGGTTGTAATGGATTGACCAGGTTGCATGAAGCTGTAGTGCATAATACCAGTGCTGGACCATCAAACAGACACCAGTAGCTTTTTTTAGTGAATATTTGGTTTTGTACTGTGTTTCGGCACTTCATCTTTATCCAACCATTGTGCCAAATGCTTGCGATTGTCAAAAAGAAGCCATTTTTTTTAATTTCAAAATATTAAGGGAGTACAAATGTCTTAGGTTATATAGATTGTTTTTGTGATGCTTGAGTCCTGGCTATAGGCGTGCCCGTCACCCAGATAGTGTTCATAGTACCCACTGGGTCGGTTTATTCCCCTTTCCTACTCCACCCTCCCCCCTGGTTACTTTCCACGGGAGTTTTACTTCCCTCTGTGCACATGTGTGCTCATTGGTTAGTTCCAATGTAATAGTGAGTACATGTGGTGTTTGTTTTTCCATTCTTGTGGTACTTATTCACCAGAACTTGCACCAACTGACTACCACTTCTTCCAGGCTTTGGACCACGTCTTGCAAAGAAAAATATTCCATTCTCAACAAGCTGTGCAAAATGCCTTTCGCAATTTTATCACCACTCACTGTCCAGGCTTCTTTGCTGCTGACATAAACAAACTGCTGTTAACATGGCAAAACTGTGTTGATAGTTTAGGCGCATACTTTGATTAGTTGTACTGCTTCTTATTTGAGAAATAATAAACTACACTTTTGATTCAAAATCAGAAATTTCATACTTAATGACCTAATAATTCTAGCCAGGCTCAGTAGCTCATGTCTGTAATCCAGCTATGCAGGAGGCTGAGGTGGCAGGATCACCTGAGCCTAGGAGTTCAAGACTGAGACCAGCCGGGGCAATATAGCAAGACCCCCATCCCCAAGAAAAAAAGAAAAGAAACGAATTCCATTTACAATAGCATCAAAAAGAATAAAACACTTAAGAATAAACTTAATGAAGGAGGTAAAATACTTGTACACTGAAAACTATAAAACATTGCTAAAATAAGTTAAGAAAGACACAAATAAATGGAAAGATATTCTCTATTCATGGCTTGAAAGACTTACTATTGTTAAGATGTCAGTACTACCCAAAGCAATCTACAGAGTCAATGTAATCCTTATTAAAATCCCAATGACAATTTCTGCAGAAATAGAAAAATGTATCCTAAAATTTATATGGAATCTTAAGGGACCCCAAATAGCTAAAACAATCTCGAGAGAAAAAAAATAACAAAGTTGGAGCACTCATACTTCCTAATTTCAAAATTTCCCACAAAGCTACAGTAATAAGAACAGTATGGTACTAAGATAAAGACAGACATATAGACCAATGGAATAGAAAAAAGAGCCCCAAAATAAACCCTTTCCTATATGGTCAAATAATTTTTGAAAGAGTGTCATAACTGTTCAATAGGGAAAGGAGGGTTTTTTCAACAAATGGTACTGGGAAAACTGGATATCCACATGCAGAAGAATTAAGTTAATGCCAAATACAAAAAGTAACTCAAAATAGACTAAAGACCTAAGCATAAGAGCTACAATTATAAATCTCTTAGAAGAAAACATAGGAAGAAGTTTAATGACATTGGATTTTGCAATGATTTCTTGGATGTGACACCAAAATCATAGGAACAAAAATAAAAACAGCAAATTGGACTTCATCAAAATTAAAACTTTTTTTTTTTGCATCAAAGGACACTATCAACAGAGTAAAAAAGCAACCTACATAATATAAGAAAATATTTTCAAATTACATATCTGATAAGGGATTAATATCCAGAATATATAGAGAACTCTTAAAACTCAACAATAACAACAATAAAACCCAAAATACCCAGTTCAAAATGGGCAAAGGACTTGAACAGATATTTCTCCAAAGAATATACACAAATGGCCAATCAGCACATGAAAAAATGTTCAACTGCACTAATCATTAAGGAAATGCGAAGCAAAACCACAATAAGACACCACTTCATACCCACTGAGCTGGCTGTTAGCTAATAAACAGAAAACAATGAACGCTGGTGTGGATGTGGAGAAACTGGCATCCTTGTGCACTGCTTATGGGAATGCAAAACGGTGCAGCTACTGAAAATAGTATGATAGTTTCTCAAAAACTTAAACATAGAATTATCATTTGAACCAGCAGTTCCACTTCTGGGTATATACACAAAAGAATGAAAGCAGATATTTATATACCAATTTCCAATTTCCTAGCAGCATTATTCACAACAGCCAAAATGTGGAAACAATCCAACTTTCCATCAAGAGGTGAATGGATAAGCAAAATGTGGTATATACGATATAATATTATTCTGCCTTCAAAAAAAATGAAATTCTGATCCACGATACAACACGATGACCCTTGAAAATGTTATGCTAAGTGAAATAAATCAGACACAAAAGGAAAAATATTGTATGATTCCACTTACATGAGGTACCTCTACTAGTCAAATTCATAGAGACAGAAAGTGGAACAGTGGTTACCAGAGGCTGGAGAAAGGAAGGGATGTGGAGTTGCTATTTAGTGGGGACGGAGTTTCAGTGTGGAACGATGAGATGGATGGTGACGATGGTTGCACAACTATGTAAAGGTGCTTAATGCCACTGAACTGTACAATTAAAAATGGTTAAAATGGTAAATTTTATGTTATTATTTATTTTGCCACAATAAAAAAAGAGAGAGAGCAGTGAGAAGTCTCAGGGGACAGGGGTAGCAGAGGGACATTTAAGGACCAGGATGTGTTTTGTGCTGCATGTCGCTGCAGTTTAATGAGTTCTCTTCCGGTACCACCCCTGCTTCCAGTTCCCCGAGAATGCCCTGAGAGCGGCAAGCAAGTAGCATCTTCAAGAAATGAAGGGACACAGGACATGATCCATCCTGAGTGGGCATGAGAAGGAGAAAAGCAAGTCGCCTTGAGAAACAGATGTTGAGACTTTACAAGAGCAGGAAATGGGAACAAAAGGTGACCATGAGTACCATCCAGAGAAAAGCACAGGACACCAGGGTTTTCCGCAGCATGTGGGAGTGGGGTTTGAGGCATTTGTAGTCGGATACCACAGGTCAGGATGACTTCAGAAGGCAGGAAGACGTGGGACATCAGGTGACTTTCATCCCCGTTACACCATGAGTTCCTTGAAGATAAAGATCACTCACGTGTTATTCATTCAACACTCAGTGAAAAAAACACCCGATGCGTTGGGTGCTATGGAGGCAAAGAGAAATAAGACACAATCTCCCAAGAAACTCAGGGTCGAGTAGAATAGACAGATCTGTAGGAAGAAATTCATTAGAGAGCCACAAAATCCGGATTTCTGTTAGAGGAGGATCAGGCACAGTCTGCATATCTTCTTCTTTTTCCTGGAGCATCAAGAAGAATGAGAAACAAAAATGCAAACTCTATTTTTGGTGCATCAAGAGATTTAGATGACAAAAGTAGTAAGGATTTAGCAAAAAAAAAAAAAAATCAAGTAGGGACTCAAAGGAGCAAGTGGAGAAATGATGCTGTAGAAAAAGAAATTGATTTGTTTTTAGAAGCAGAGGAGTGTGGCTAAATTGCTCATCCCACAGACAAGCCAGATTTATAGGAAGCAGTTGGTATCTGGGCAGAGGAGGAAAAAAGAATCTTCGTAATGGGGTCTGAGACCCCAGACATGCGCATGCACAGAGGAAAGACCAAGTGACGGCACAGCAAGAGCAAGGTCATCTGCAAGCCAAGGAGAGAAGCCTCAGAAAAAACCCAAACCTGCTCACACCTTGATCTTGGACTTCTCACCTCCAAAACTACAAATAAATAAATTTCGGTTGTTTAATACAGATGTTGTGGTGCTTTATTCTATCAGTCCTAGTAACCTAATATACTATCCATATGTAGATATGGAAAGGGTGAAATAGCAAATCATAATTGACAAAAGTGGAGACTTAGAAGAAATGGTCAGATCTGGTGGCCATGTACAATACCCAGGCAGGAAAAGGATCGAATGGGGGAGGCAGAGGCTGGATCAGCCACATGCCTCCAGAGGAGAGCGGGCTGCACCCGCTTGCTGAGAGGAGGGGTTAGACACCGTGATTGACAGCCTCCCCAGAGACCATCTGAAATGGGGAGGAACTTCCCCAGAAGAATCACAACCTTTCAGTCTTCTAACGGCTCCTGGTCTTCCAGATCGCCTCTGCTGGTCACCCGATGCCCACAGGCTGCCTGGCCCCATCTTCCCTGGCCATCTCTTCCTCCAAAATGGCACCAGACAGAGGAAGACTTTTCTCAACAAACAGCTCCATACTTGGGCCTTTTGTGATTTCTCTCTCCCCCGAACATACCCATCTGGACCCCATTCCTCTTGCTTCTACTTTCTTTTAGTTTATTGAAGCGATCTGTGTTTATGCAAAAAGTGTTAACAAGAGTTGCCTGTGTGCTGTTACCCTCAGCTTACAGATTCACGTTTTGACTGGTCCTCAATTCAGGGAAGAGAAGCCAACGGCAGGAGTTCTATGCACAGAAGCAGTCCAAGGAGGGAAGTAAGTTGGGGCAGGTGGGCCTCCGGATTCTTTTGTATCCCCTTGTGTTATCTCTAGGCCAGAGTTTCTGACAGCTGACTGAGGTCCCTCTCAGTTGGAGGAAGCCAGAGTAGCCAAAAGGAACCAGACCAATATCACTTCATTTCTTACCAGGCAATTTTGACAACTGATTTGTTTCCCACCAGTAAAGCAGAGTTAGCAAAGAGGTTGCTGGAACTCACTCAGTGCAGCCTTGGCATGGATACCTCTGCTTCCAGCCTTCTTGAGAACAAGGCAGGATTTGGGGAGTCCATCTGCTAAGGGTGGAACCAGTAAGACTAAAGGAAGAAAGTTCATTCATTCATTCATCACATATTTATCCATTCATTTGTTCATCTATGAAGGCTGCCTTGCACAGTGGTTAAGGCAGGCTCGTGCGCACATTCTTGAAGGCTGTGCTGGGTTCTGCACAGCTCTAGGGGGTGCTACTCACAAGGACCACATGTGGCAGCCCCCAGTGGGGGACACTTACTCTGGGACTGGATCTCCTGCTTTCAAAGCTGTCACCACCACCTCCGACTGTGTGAGCCGGGGCCAGATTCTTCACAGGTCTGTGCCTCAGTGGCCGCATGTGTAAAGTGAGGTTAATCCCTGCCTCAGAGGGTCTTTATGAGGATTAAATGACTGAATATGTTCTAAGTACTCTGGGACACTTTAAATAGCATTGTGATTTCCTGTTACATTACATTAAATTAAAGAGCTGGTAGAATACTCCTTGTAAGTCATTGGATGTGAAGCTTGTGTGTGTGTGTGTGTGTGTGTGTGTGTGTGTGTGTGTGTGTGTGTGGTTTTTTTTGCAGACATTTTTTAAGTGAAATCCCAGGCAGCATATTCTATCACCCATAAAAACTTCAATATACGCCTGTAACCAAAAAGGTCTAAAACAACAAAACAAAAACAAAATCCACCCACAGACAGTGCTATTATCACATATACCTAATTAATAATTTCTAAATATCACTAATATCCAGTCCATTTTCAAATTCCCTTTACTATCTCAATTACTTTTTATTTTTGATATCAAAAATATGTTTATTGAGATGGTTTCCTACTTATGTTTTTTTTATTTTTTTTGAGACAGAGTTTTGCTCTCTCATGCCAGCTAGAGTGCAGTGGCATCACCATAGCTCACTGCAACCTCCAACTCCTGCCTCCGCCACCTGAATAGCTGGGAGTACAGGTGTGTGCCACCACGCCTGGCTACTTTTTCTATTTTTTGTAGAGATGGGGTCGTGCTTTTAGTCAGGCTGGTTTCGAACTTCTGGCTTCAAGTAACCCTCCCGCCTCCAAAGTGTTAGAATTACAGGTGTGAGCCACTGCGCCCCACCTCCACTCATCTTGATTCAAGGTGCTTTTAGTGCTGCTTCTGCTTGAAGGAGCATCCTCTGTAAGTCTTGCTTTTCCTTCTGCAGACTGGCCAAGAACAGTGGCGCAGTCAACACACAAAACTACCGTTTGTGCGTGGTTAAAGACTGAGGTGAGTGTGTAGCATCCTGAAGCAGGAACTGGGGCTTTGCACTGCGTGCTTGTTGGGTTTGCCCTTCTCTTCTGGAGAGAGATGAAAGTGACCTTTTTTGAGAGGCATGTTTCTGTGGAGAGATCGTCATTGCTGGAAAGCTCAATTAATTTTTGTAGCAGGTTTTCAAATCAGAATCAAAACAAAGTTCACAAATAGTGTTTATTTTATATTTTACCTTGTTTTTAATCTACAATGTTTATCTCTTTTATCTCTGACCTTTTCCATGAATCATTTGTCCTATAAAGTTTTCTACCTTCCAGATTTGGCTCATTGCTTTCCTATGGTGGTCCTTTAATTTATTCCTTTATCTTCTGTGTTTCACCCAAACTAGTCCATTAGATCCCGATTCTTGATTAATTTTTTTTTTTTTGCAAAAATACTTCAGAGATAGCACTGAGTTACGTCAGAAGGGGCATCATGTCTGGTTGTTTTATTTTTGGTGATTGATCAGTGGGCTCAGATGTTGCCAACCTGATCTCTCCTTTTAAAGTTCCTCAAAAACATTCTGCCATTGATGAGTGTTGCCTAAATCAATCATTTATTAATACTTAGAACTTACAAAATGGGGATTTTCTACTTCTATCAAGCAAATATGCATGTGTGTGTGTGTGTTTTCCCACATTTATTATGGTTTATATCAGCTGTGAGGAACCTTTTCATGTTGGAAGGCCACATCAATTTAGCTGTAATCAAATAAGGCCACATTCAAGAAACTTCAGTTAGATATGCTTAAAAATGTACATTATTTTGTAAAAATCTAGCTATTATGTACTTAATAATTTCAAAAAATGAAAACTCTTTGTAATTTTAAAGTTAACTAACCTTTTACTGATTTTGTTGTGGCTCCTTTTTGTTGGAGAGCATTTGAATATTTGGTTGCAGCCTGAAGGTTTTCAGTTTCACTTGATCCTCTACATGGGTATCAGTCATCTGTGACCGTAAGGGCGTCTTGATTTGGGTTAGGTAAGAGAATGTAGATTTGCAGCAATAAGTGGTTGAAAAGCAAGAAAGCGTCTTTGGGGCATATTGCTACTTTATAAGTTGCTTCAGTGGCGTTCTTTCCAGGTCTTACTGCTGCTTGAAAGAATTGTCTTTGCTTTTGCTTTTCATCTTTTAATTTCTGCAATACAACCTCTTGCACCTCTCCCTCTAATTTAAAACATTTATGGTCCTTATGAGTGTTGTAATGCTGATGGGCATTGAATTTCTTTAATGTTGACATTGCAGTTTCACAAAACAAGCAAATCATCTTATCTTTAGCAGAAACAAGGTAATATTGCAATTCCCAATCCTCATTTAAAAATCTGTTTTCTGCCTTCGGCGTTCTCTTGGTCTTCTTTGACATGATGGGCTGTTAAGCAGACAGAATTAAAAAATACTGTCAAGTTGTGCAACTATTCACAAATTCCACTTCAAACAGAAACACAGTGCACTGTTGTCAAAAGCTGGTAAGAGACTGGCGTACTCGACCCCCATAAATTCTCGCCAACCAGCCTTGTGCGGTCGTGGCGCCAGTCAGGCGGGGAAGTTAGAACTGAATCATGAGCTTAGCAGCCATCAGCTTAGCCTTTATGGCTTACCAGTGTTCTAAGTGTGCCGGTCAATCTGGGAGGATTATTTTGTTGAAACTTATTTTATTTTTTGGTATTTTAAATACATTCATTTTAAAAATAAAATCAAAATGTAAAAGATGAGCAAAAATGTGTTAATAAAAATAAAAGGATTTGCTCTGTAACATATGGATTCAGTCAAAAGGCTGCACTTAAGGACCTAGAAGGCCGCAGGTTCCCCACCCTGTACCAGGCAAAGGGTGCTTCTGTGACCAGCCCCAGCAGAAACCCTGGGCACTGAGTCTCCAATGAGCTTCACTGAGAGACTATGTTTCACTGAGTTGTTGTCACTGGAAGAATCAAGCATGTCCTGTGTGACTCCAGTGGGAGAGAACATTTAGAAGCTTGTGCCTGGTTTCTTCTGCACTTTGCTCCGTGCACCTTTGCCCTTTCTAAGTTTGCTTTGTACGTGTCTATTCTCTGCAATAAATCTTAGCCATGAATATGACTGTATGCCGAGTCCTGTGAGTCTCCCTAGCAAATCACCGGACCTGGGGGTGGTCTTGGGGAGCCTGACAGAGACAGCCACCATGGTCTTAGATAAAATGTGATTCATCCCCTGGGAACTGGTCACACTGGGGTTCTGTCAGTGGAGAAGAGGAGTGTTTGGCTGTGGAAAATGACAACAGTGTCTGCCAGACAAATTGATATTTTATTGACAGATATACTTACCAGGAGAAGGAGGACACCTACAGACAGCTGTAGCATTTCTGTTACTTGCAACCAGAGATTCCCGACTTGTTGTGATAAAAGTATTTACCACAATTAGAACAGAAATCTAAATTATAAGGAAGCTTATGATCATGTCTTTTGAATCCACCCTCCTTGACCTTCTATTCTGTGGAAAATGAGACCACAACACCATGGAGTGGAAGTGCGGGGAAATGTCCACATGCCAGTGGCAGGGTGGCCCGCGTATGGCCCCTGTGGGCAGGCTTGCGTTCTGAAGGAGGATGAAGGCTCCCACACTTGTAAATATGGGAAGCCCAGTGGATTGCCTTCGGAGGAGGGAGCTCCTGGTCCCTGGAGTCAATTGACGGTTCAGTGATTGATTTTCACATCAGAAAATCAGCAGCGGAGATGACCCCCAAATCTATTTCCACTCTGTTATTTTCCCATTCTGAAGAACCACCTGGCTCTGTCCACATGGAAAGAGAAATACAAATGGCCCCAAGCTGCTGAACACCCAAGTGTTCAGCACAGTGTGGGCAAAACACAGCATGGCCGAACATGTAAACATAACCCCAGAGAATGGCATTTGGCTCAAGAAGACCTTGGAGGAAGCTCCTGACCTAGTCAAGAACTTTTCCTGCCCCAAATGTCTTTGGCTATAAATTGTCCATTCCAATCAATCAAGAGTCACAGTTCTGGGTTCTCGGGCTGGGACAGAGAGAGAAGAAAGTAAAAGGCATGGTCTATGCCCTTACAGAGCCTGTGTAAAGCTAAAAACAACAAGACACAAATCCGTGGGTACGTGCTATGGGAACTGAAGAACGAGACGGTCAGTGTGGGCTAAAATGACGGGGGAGGCTTCCTGGGGACAGGACTTGAATCAGGTCTTGAGAGATGAGTTGGCCTTAGAGTGATGCAGGAGGGGTGGGCACCGAACCACGCAGAAAAGCGAGGCACGGAGGCAGAGACGAAATCGGGATGTTGGGGACTCACGGGGAGACTGACCAAGGGCATCTACAAGGGAGGAGAGGAAACCTGGCCAGCAAGTGGGATGAAGCCAGGGAAGGAGGATATTGAAAGCAGACAGAGGGCAGAATGACGGGTTGGAGTTCGCTGAGTCCTGCCATCTATGGCGGCTGACGCAGGCTCTTGGCCAGTGGTGTGGCCACCGTCCATCTGAGGTACCAACAGGAGCTGGAGACAGGGAGATCACTGGAAGCACCCCCACCCCCACCCAAAAAACAGAGGCCTGGGTTTGGGAGGGAGCTGCAGAGGGGAGAGCCGCGAGAACAAAGAAGAGGGGCAGACTGGAGAAGCAAACATGAAGGCAGAGCTTGGAGGACACGGAGGCCCAGAGGCCTGGCTCCGGGACTTCCCGCCTGCCCGGGAGTCCAGAATGTCTCCCTTTGCAGGCTGAGGACACGCACAGATATTCCTCATCCTCATGAAGCCTCACACTGCCCCCCACCCCCATCCCCCAGGGAGGTTAGGAAATGGCTTGGCAAGGTCTCTCCTGCCTTGTTGGAAATATCTAAGAGGGGGCCTGCTTCTCGCCCACTCCTCTTTCCTTCCTCTGCCCTTTCTCCTCTGGCCCCTTCTTCCCCTCCTCCTCCTCTTCTAACTGTCTGGCTCCTGGGGGAAAAGCAGCCACAGTTCCTTCCCACTGTGCCCTCAATTCTTAGAGAACAGACCCACCCTCTTGCTGGGCCCAGACAACTTCAGGAAGATTCCAGAACACCTCTGCCTGCTGCTCCTCCACTAGCCTGGCTCCAGCTGCTGCACCCTCCAAAACCTGTCCACAGGGAGGGTCTAGGACACACAGGAGCCCATCTTGCTTTCCGAACCCCTAAGCTGCTGCCAACAAGCTTGGGGGAAAGGGGACAAGGTGGCATTTAGGGCAGGAAGAACACCAGGACACTAGAACAACTGGCTCCTTTTGCAAGGGGAGCATGTGTGCTCAGGCCTGTGGCCACAACCCCTGTCATTCCTGCCATGTCTCCTCAAGGCGGCAGGGCTGTCTCTTCTTACACATGTGCGTGCATATGTGTGCACACACACACACACACACACACACACACACACACTCACACACACACACACACAAAGTGACCTGCCTGACATTAGGAAAAAGTCATTCGAATCCCCCAACTGGTAAGAATCGACTGTTGAGGCCGTAGATAGGAATTTGAAAGCCCAGGTCAGCACAGAAACCAGCCTTAACCAGTTCCTTGAGCCATTGTCAAATCAATTAATAAATGTGGATCTCAGGAATGATGCCAGAGACAGAGTGAGAGGGGGAGACAGAGAGAGAGAGAGAGAGAGAGAGAGAGAGAGAGAGAGAGACGGAGACAGTTCTGCCTGTAGAAGGCACCCGACCAGGTAGGTTGAGATTTCTGAGCCCTCTCCTTTGCGCAGCCGGCCTCCGAGAAGAACCATTTCCTACCGCACACAGTGCTTTGCACATAGGAGGCACCCCACAAACACTGCGCAGGGGGATGTGGATTTTCCTGAAGAAGCCTCTAAACCACCAGTGGTCTAGGCTGCAAGGAGGCAGTCTCTCCTCCAGCCTCTCCCACCTGTAATTTGTCCAAGGCCATTCGGTTAAGCCAGGAGCCCCGGGAACAGCCCACACCCGCAATGCAAGTGACGTGTATGTCAAAACTTTCAAGTAGGTGCGCACCCTTGAGGTTTCTCTCCAAAGTGCGAGGGTTGGAGGGTGCGATCAGTGTCTGAAATTTGCACCAAAAGTACTGCTGTCCCTTGAGACTCCCTCCCCCATACATACACATGTGCAAGTGAGTTTCCGTAGTGTAGTGGTTATCACGTTCGCCTAACACATGTGCAACACACTCACATACACACGCAGACACATGGGTAGACGTGTACACACGTCAACATAGTCACATGCACACATAATTACACACTTTCTTTTCTATCTTATTCAGTTTTTATTAATTACAAAGGTGGCAGACTCTCTGTAATTGGCCAGATATTACAGAGATGATATTTTAAAGTAATAATTTCAATCCCTTGATGTATAATCACCGGTGCTAGCCGCTTGGGATGTATCCTTCTGTATCTTTCTCTGCATAGATGTAAACATAGAAACATTCATCGAGAATTTTTAGATCTAAAAATAGGGGTTATTACTAAACTTGTTTTTCAGCAACTTGCATCTTTAACACTGTATTTGGGGCATTCCTTTGACTCAATGCATACGGATCTAACTCTTTCTAATGGCTGTGCACACACGGACTTAACTCGCATCTACTTACGCTAACACAGACGTGTGTATACACACACCCCTCACCCCATCCCGTACCACCCCTTCCCCAGGCTGTTTATACTGGCACTGCCCCCACGCCTGCCCCAGCCTGCCAAACTTGAGGTTCCTGCTGTGTGGTTACCCCTCGCATGGCCTTCCAGACCTCACTGGCTGGACTCTCATAGGTGGGTAAGGGCAGTCCACTCCAGCCCGGGCTGTGCTTCTGAGCAGGCTGCCCCCGCTCAGAATTTCAGAGGTATAAACTGCAGCCTGGGAACATGGACCAAGCTCAGGGCCAGGCAGACATGCTTGGAGGCTGCTGCAGTGACAGAGAGGAAGGCAGGCGATTCGTCAGCCCAGTAAGAAGCGAGGAGTATCCTGGAACAGCAGCAGACCCCCAAGGCCAGGCTGCAGCAACCTGGGTTCTAGTTCTAGCCCTGCCCTGCCATTAACTCACTGTGTGACCTCAGGCAAGCCCTTATCCTCTCTGGGCCTCATTTCCTCTGCCATAGATGAGGGTGTTAACATTGATGCTCCTAAAGCTCTTCTTCCAGCACAGACATTAGGTTTGGTCAGGGAGTGTTGCTTCTCCCTCTGTGCTGGGATCTCCCTCTCACACCGATCCTCCCTGGGCCTCTGTCCCTGCACCCTCAACGTGAGGTCTGGCGAGGCGGGGCAGAGGCTGAGCCTGACCAGAGAGTGGACAGGGAGGCTGCCTGGAGTTCAGACCCAGACAAGGGTTTGCTAGGCCTGGCAAGGCCTTGCCTCCTCCTTCTAAAGCAGGGAGGGCTCTCGCTGCACTTTGGAACCACGCTGCACGATAATTGCACCTGAGGACACCAAGCACTATTTCTTCATAATTAAAACAAACGAGAAAAGGTAATATTTCAGCAAGCTCTGAGCACTTTTCACCTTGCTAAGTGAGTACTTGTCTGATCTTCCTGTGGAACTGGGCCCCGTAAGTGCAGCATCTACAGTTTACTCATGTCTCTATCCCCAGGGTCTACGTGATACCTGAGATACATTAATACTAAATGTCCAGTGTATATTCCTATGTCTTTCTTCTTGATTCTGATTACAAATGTGAGACAATCGTGTTGTTAGAAAAACAACCTCAACAATAAATAAGTGATTAGTAAGTGGATAGTTTTCCAAAGTTCTGTCCCATCCCCTCCCCATAAATATTGATTATTAACAGTTTAGCAATGTTCTTTTATACTAGTGTTTCTCAACCTTGCATCACTGACATGCAGGGCCAGAAAATTCTGTGTGTAGGATGATCAGCAGTATATCTGGCCCCTACCCACCAGGTGCCAGTAGCATTCCCAAAAATATCTTCAGACATTGCCAAATGTGTCCAGAAGGAAAATCACATCCCTTCACCTTCTCCAATTCCCCATCTCCTTCCCCTGTTGAGAACCACTGATCTATACACATACATAGAGAGTGGACAAGGGCAAGAGAGAGGAGGTAGTGATACATAGATCCGGGTATCAACAACTATATATCATTGGTTGGATGTAAATTAAGATTCCTGTTCTCTGATTTCCAGTCTTGTGTGATCCTAATCCATTTATTCATTCTTTATTTCATTCACAAAATATTTATTGAGTACCTACAATATGCTAGGAACTGTGCTCATAGGCACATTTTAAACAACGATAAGTAAATATCTACTTCCCAGGTATTTTCAGTGTCCCCCTGCCCCCACCAAAAGGAAGGGAGGGATGGGAACAAATCCCTGGTCTTCTACAAGCATGTCATTCTCATCCCTGCCCAGCTCCCACATACCTCCATCTGCCATGTTGAGCTGCCATTTCGGGCTGGGAAGAGAGAAAGCAGAAGGAAAGAGGAGAGAAAAGGAAAAAGTGTTGGCACCCTTGGCCTTCCTTGGAATGGGCAGCTGGAGTAAACACCATCTAGAAAGATGTGGCTCTGGGTCCTCTAAAACGCACCACACCAGCATCACAAATGGCAGCTCCCAGCAAGAAATCTCTAAGCGCTTTGTGAGCATCCATTTCCTAGATGTATTTAATCCCAGTCTAACCCAACTGGCCTCAGCCTTAACTGTTTACCTAGACTGGCCTCTGGGCAGAATCCGTGGCCACCCTGAAATCAAGTTACCAGCACAGCCTCTAGGTATTGACTGATTCAAAGATTACAGTTAAAGCAAACAGGAGCGTGTTAATTTTTAATTTCACTTTATTGATTAATCAGGCTTCCTCTTTGTCCTATAACCGATAATTACCTGGTCAGAAGAAACATGCAATCCTTGCCCTGCAATGAAAGTCCAATTATCTGGCCTTCTTGGCCCTAGCTGGGCTTTTCCAAGCAGCTCCCATATTGGTTTGGCCTCCGTCAACTGTTAGAGAATTGAAAGACTCTGAACTGGGCAACCCTGGGTCAACAAGAAACCCGCGCTGAATAGCACGGTGCTCTTAAGCATTAAAGAGAGTACCCAGTGAAGATCTTTGAGGTTTTGGCTTTGGGTAGGGATGGGATTTTTTTCCTAACAAAGGAGAGACTGTCACAGAGAAAGTGTTTCTTTCATGGCCCCCGGTTCACAGTAAGTCACTCTCACATTCTGGAGCCAAGGTTGTTCTCAGGGGTGACTTTACCACAGCGCAAACAACATGAGGACAGAAAACAGCTGAATGTATCCACCTCATCACACAAGGGCTCTACTGTCTGCTAAGTCTCCTAGTTCACATAACCGCGGTGCCATCCTGAGAGACAATCATCAGCGCCCCCATTGTGTGGAGGAGGAAACGGGATAATTGCAGTTTATATCTCTAGGGGAGCCAGTCACTTAACATAGAGATCCGTCACATTTTTTTTTCTCTTCCTGTTTTCCTTTTGCTTTTTGAAGCCAATGTCATTTCTGTTTGAAAACCGTGATGAATTTAACATAAATCAAGAAAAGCAACGGAAGCAATTTTTCCCATCTGGAATGAGGTATATTCTTCTATTTTATGCCATTTGTCTACCCTGTCACTAACTGTAGAGAAACATTCTACAAACTGCCCTTTGCGGCCTCAAGCCATTTCCCTGGGGCTATTGGACTGAAAAAAAAATAAATAAACCAGAGAAATAAAAAGTATGGTCAGAGCCTGAGTGAAATTTTAGTCAGAAACCCACTGAGCAGGGATTCACCAGTTGATTATTTTAAATAATTCACTCCAGAAGAAAAAAAGACTGGTTGAATATATATATGTAAAATCACCAATTTCATTCACAGATATTGGCAAGTGATCAAAAAAAGAGAGAAATTTTATTCAATGCTCAGAAATGAATGCCCCAAATTGTACAAGCCCCACAGAATTTGAGACCTAGAAGGAGACTAAGAAATCAGTTAGTAAAATAAGTCAGGGCTTGCAACCTATTTCCAGGGAGCTACTTCTAAGTTCCCTTAAGTTTTATGATCACCAGAGACATGATTCTTGGTATGGCTGGAGAGAAACGGTGGGGTTTTGCTGAGCATGTGACACTATCATCTGCCCACTTCAAGGTATGACAAGTCACCCCATTGCCTATAGTAGCATTTCTGTGGGACTTCAGTCCTATGGATTCTTCTCTATAAAGATTTCCATGGTCACACGTGTTTAGGAAATGCTACACATTATATCCTACTCTTGGATGTTTGCAATGTACATCCACATAATTAATGCTGTTGCACTGAGTGAGAAGTCCTGTGTGGAGACTAAAGCAACTCTATCTTGGATGCTAATCCACCATGTTGACTTCCGATTAACCCCTCTTCTGGGAGTGCCTCTAAGATAGCTGCTGTTACTATAAATCCTGTCCTTAGATCAGAACAACTCTGCCCATAAATCCTGCCCTTAGGCAGATTCACACAACATTCTTGCCTCTCCCTATAGGGGTCCACTTCAATTGTCCTACCCATTCCTTCCCTGTGGTATATCCCTGGGTCTGGGGGTAATGGCATGGGGATCCACCATCTTGTCTCATCTTACCGCTGCCTGAGACATGGCTTCAGCACTTAAGTCCCTAGCAAATGTTTCTCTCTGAAAAACTGGATATGTCAGACTCTTTCGTCAGTCTCTCAACTTCCTCAGACTTTGGGGATAGGTTTTCATAGACCTTCCCACTGCAAGACACCCTGGAATTTAAAAAACCTCATTAACTTTATTTTATCCAAGCCTCAAATCTTGTTTTATAATTATATCACATAGGATATGGCTGCAAGTGACAGGAACCTGACTCAAAACTGGGATAAACAATAAAGATTGTTTGTGATGCTTCACAAAACAGATGTTCAGAGGGGTAAGGCAAGCTTTAGAGATTTTTCCTCCCATTTTTCTACTCTAGCACCCTCAGTGTCAGCTTCATATTCAGGCCAGCCATGGGGTGGCGGTTACAGGCATCACACTCAGGCCTGATACATGGCAGAGGAAGAAGAGAGACCATTTCTTCATGTGGCCTCTCTTAGGAGAGAAGAAACTTTCCCACGAGCCCCCTGGTGTCCATGCAAGTCTCATTGGCCAGAATGAGGTCACATGTCTACTCCTGAACCAATCAATCACTGACAAAAGAAATGGTATTTTCCTCTGACCAATCCCTCTCAAGCTGGAGGTGGGTGAACTCCCCAAAGCACGTGGCTGCATGGAGTAGGAATGGATTCCTGAACAAAACTGGAACTCTGTTAGGAAGGCAAAGAGGAGAATGGGCAGACAGCCAATAGTGTCCACTGCAACCATTGACCACATTTTATACCCAACATACTATAATGGTTAATTTTGTATCAACTTGATTGGGCCACTAGGTGCCCAGACTTTTGGTCAAATGTTATTCTGGGTGTGCCTGTGAGAGTGTTTCTGGATGAGATTGGCATTTAAATTTGTGGGCTGAATAAAGCAGATTGTGCTCCCTAATGTGAGTAGGCCTCATCCATCGATGAAGACCTAAATAGAACAAAAAGGTTGAATAAGAGGGAACTGCTCCTGATTAACTGCTTGAGCTAAGGTATTGGTCTTTTATTACCTTTGGACTTGGACTGAAACATCAGATTTTCTTGAGTCTCGAGCTTGCTGGCTTTTGGACTGGAACTTACATGCTTGGCTTTCACAGTTCACAGGCCTTCGGGCTCAGACTACAACTATACATCGGCTCTCCTGGGTCTCTAGTTTGCTGACTGCAGATCTTGGAACTTCTAAACATCTAATTCTTTAAGATAAATAAGTAAATACACAAATAACCTATTGCTTCTGTTTCTGTTCTCTGGAGACCAGAACCAATATTGTGTTTCTCAGACTAATATACAGCTGTTAATGTTCCTAAGAACCTGGGTTCCTCCATATACTTTGGAAAATGCTGGAAAGCTTTCTTAGATAGAGTTCAAATTCTCTAAGATAGTATTCCAAGCCCATTATTGCTTGGTTCCTTACTATTTTCTAGTCTCATATACTATTCCCCTCTCTAGAAAACAAAATGCTCTTTCAGATTCTTGTGCTTTCGCATGTGCTGTTCTCTCTGCTAACCACGCCTTTCCCATCTCTCGAATGCTGCTTAGCTTTTAAGCATGCCTCAAACATTGTGTCTCCAAGAGTTCTTCAATGAACATCAACCTCCATCCACACAATCCATCCTCAATCTGTCTAAGAGCAATCAGACTGGGTGCCAGCTCCACCACTTACTAACTGTGGAAACGTGGGTAAGTTATTTAACCTCTGTGTCCCAGTTTCCTTTCCAGAAAATGGAGATCATATAAATACCTACCTCACAGATTGTTATCAGAATTAAATGAGCCAGTACCTACACAAACTTTGAACAGTACCTGGCACATGGTAAGTGCTCAATAAATGTTAGGGATCATTCTGGAATCTCACTGCACTTTGTGCATCCCTCAATGAAAACACACTCCATGCAGTAATAAATTATTTGTTTGTGTATCTATCTCTTTGACTAAATCATGAGTTCTTTCAAGACAGGAATCCCGTGTTGTTTCTCTTTGATTCCCTCAATCTTAGTCCAGTATGTGGTACTTGACTGTGATCAACAAGTGCTTGGTGAATAAAGGCCGAATGATCTTCACACCTAAGGAAATTGAAATTCCAACAAGGTGAAATAAGTTGCACACCACTTAGACAAACAGGAAGTGCCAGAACTTGGAATCTAGGTCTTTTCTGGTTTCTGAAACCAGGAGCTCCACATGGCACCTAGAGATTGCTTCCCACCATGTGACAGCATTACTGTCATTCAATTCAACAAACTTTTCTTGAGCACCTACTGTGTGCCACACCCTCTACTGCAGATCAGTGATGACGAAGACTCAATCCGTGCCCTCAAGGTGTCAGGTAGCCACCCCCGGACCCAAGCCTCTGGCTGGCCTCCCTGTCTCCACACTCCTGCCTCTGCCACCCATCCCTCAAGGCACCCTCAGAATGACTTCTTGGACTTACATGCTTCAAAAGTCATAGCATTTTGGAATGGGCTTTGGGAATGGTGTCCATATTCCTGGCCTGCCACCACTGTAGCCCTTCATAATCTAACTTCATTTACCTACACAGGCTCATATCTGACCACTGATCAACCTGACCCTTCTCACTGTGGGCTCAAGATTTCTCATGGCCCCACAAACCACACAGCAGTCTCGTTTCCATCCCAACCCCATTGCTCACTTGGTGCCTCCTGCCTGCTAAACTTCCTTTGCTCCTCAACCTGTAACTGCTATGACCTATTCCACTAGCTTGGGATATGAACATAGTCACATTTTTCTTTTCAATTAATCCTTTGGAGGTCCTGTATGTTCCTATTAGAACTATAGTCCCTTTTTCTATTGTCCCAAGAATCCCAGGGGCTTTATAAATACCAATGAAATGACAACCAGGAAATCTAGTATGTTCGCTATTCCCGTTGCTTCTCATTGCTTCGTGCTGTTAAAGACTTGCCCTGCACCATCTTAGGACATTTGTCTGCCCTGTGCTTATGCCCCTGGCCCAGGTCTGAGCCAGGTTGCAGGTTACAGCTCCTCTAGTCACGCCTATTTGCTGAGCCATGTTCCCAGAGCTTGACACTAGCGGCTTCCACAGCCATCGTTAAGCTTTGTGTTGAGCCCAAATCACAAAGCCAGATACCCCTCTCCCTCACAGTAAGTCCCTTTCCGGAGTCGTTAGAGTGATTTTCTGCCAGTTATGCCAAGGTCCTGACTGCCCCAGGCCACCCTCATCAAAGTCCCCTCACCTCCAAACTCTGCAAGAGAAGCTGTGTGACTGTCCTTTCCCACCCACGAGAATCCTGGCCTCTTAATGCAAGTTGACCCAACCTTCTTCTGAGTGCTGCAAACCAAAGGAAGAAGCCCCTGCTATTAAACCACAAGAGAAAAGAACTGCTCACCATTGAGCAACTCTTCATGAACCAAGGTGACCAACCGTGTCCATCTTCTCAGACAGACACTAGCAGCTTTCTACTCCAAGTTGCGGTTTTTGTAAGTCGTGCTCTGTCCGGTAAGTTACTACACAGCCATCTCATACCCATCCTTCAAAGTCTCAAGAAAGCCCACACTAATGGCTCTCTTTATACTCCATATCTTGATTTATTCATTCACTGAACAAATGTTTATTGAGCACCAATTATGTAACAGCCCCAGGCACTGGGTGTGCAAAGTTAACCCTCTGCCTCCAGGGCTTCCCAAGCCAGAGGATTCTATATTGGTCTATGTTGGTCAGTGTGACAGTTGCCAATGCCCTGGGCCCGCAGCCGCAATGCCAGACGCCAGGCAGCACAGGCACTGCAGTACTGCACTTGCCCCGTTACAGTTAATCTGGTGGATGATAGATAAGGTCACAGCTTCGATCAAGTTGCAGCCCAGCCTCTGCCTTCATTTCTGTTACCTCTTTCTGCCCCCAGCCCATTCACACCTGCTCCATTTGAAAGGACCGTGAAAAGTGTCTCCCACCTTCCTACAGAAGTACTGTAAGTGGTTAGGTTGAAAGCATCTTAGCTGAGACACACACACTAAGGACTGGGTTGAATTTCAGAAACATATCATCTGGTGTGCTCATCCGAAAAGTCATTTCAATTCCACAAGCGTTTATAGAGCAACTGCTGTAGGATCCGATGCGTGGTCAGGTCCCATCAGCATTGTGGATCGTCCCTGTTTTTGTTGAGACTAACGATAATCTTAATACACAGTTGTTTTACAAATTCCTGGGAATAAGTGGGTACCTGCCTACAAAAAAGATAGCTATTTGAAGTCAAGCGAGAAGGGCAGATATGAAAATGAATAAAACTTTTCCCTGGCTCAGGGGGCCTAGGTGGCAGGGGGCCTCAGGGCAGGAAATATTACAGGTTTCCAGGTAAGCAGATATAGAATCCAGGAGAAGGAACAAATAGCACTATGGTGGCTGCAGAAAAGCAGGACTTGAGGTCCAGCCAGAAAAGACTGGATTTCACCAGGAGCTGGGAAGTGAGTGGAACGCGCATGGCTGGGCCGAGCTGGACTGCAAGACTTGGGAGCGTACCCGCAAATTGCCTTCCTGCATATCACATAGACCCTGCAGTTCCTCACAGGCTTGTGAAATTTAGCTCCAGAAGGGTCATATGCTTCAGATGATTCACCACAAAACAAGTGCAAGGGAGGAGGGACAAGGAGACAAGTCTCAGACCTTAGGTCACAGGCTAAAAAACAAAAAGGCCTAAGTTCCTCTGGTGGCTGGAAGTGGGAGCGACTGAAGGTGAAAGAGGTAGCTTCCCATTTGAGGGTGTCCTGGGTAATTTTTATCATCGAAGAACTGACCCATAGCTAAAATAAGAATCCTTTGTCTCCTAGAAGGCCCATGAGGTCTCCTGCAAGGAGCCAGTGGTGGGGGAGGTCAATCTCGCTGCACGCCTTGGTGGGCTGCGGCTGTCAGGGGGAAGCTGCAGCCTTGCTCTCCTCTGAGTGGGGACCCCACCGATGCCTTTGCGAGCCCGAGCTGGCTGGCTGCTGTGCGCTGAGGGTGAGACCCTGCCTGGGTGAGCTCAGGGGCGATGCGCAGTTCTGAAATCTCAGCTTGCGGTCAAGGTGATTTCTGCAAAGGACACCTAGAACAAGGACTGGCCAAGAGCACGTTGATCCCAAGCTTCCATGGAGCCCAGACAGTAGAGGGAGGACATTTTTGCCCATGGACATCGTCTGGGAGTCAGGATAGGCCAACTTCCCAAGGCATTCGGCGAATTAAAAGAAACATTTCTTGGGAGTAATTGGTGGATGGTTCTAAGGGCAAGAGATCAGAGTATTAGGAAGAGACGGGTTAAGAAGTAACGATTACTAGATGTCCACTATGCAGAGGCTATTTTATATGCATTATCTTTCTTAATTCCTGAAAAAATGCTAAAAAGGGCATGTGACCTTTCTGCATTTGACAAATGAGGAAATAGCTGCCCACGGACACTAGTCAATGTCCGAGTTGGGATGCAGAGCCTGCCATCACTTTCCACACAGCCCATGTTTTTCCCAATTAGGCTGAAAATCTATTAAATAATTCAACAACACAAAGCTATTAAATACCTACTGTGACCAAGACATTGAGCGTAGAAACAAGACACACGGTCCCTGCTTACAAGCTAACGGGAGAAGCAAACCCTGCAATTATAATGGCTGGAAACTACGACCCTCAGAAGAGTCAATGTTAACAACGCCTCAAGCTCATCTTGCACACACCCCACCCTGCCCCAGTCACCAGTCGGACTAGACCGGCCTTCCTGCTGCTCTGTACACATCTGGCCCACTCCTGCCGTGGATTTTCTGCATTTGCCCTTTCCTCTGCCAACTGACTGTGACCTCCCCAGCTCCTTGTCACCTTCGCAGAGCTCTTCCCCAGTCCCCTTTGCGCCCCTGTAGACACACCCCGTCACTCCCTCTCCTCTTTCCTGGCTGTATTGTCTTCCTAACACTCGAGTGCAGGCTGCAAAGTCTCTCAGCTGTGTGCTTTGGGGCAAATTACTAACTCCCTGAGCTTCGGTTTCCTGTCTATAAGCAGATAATAATGGAACAGTAGCTCAGAAGGTTTCTGTGAGGACAAAAATAGAATAATTCATGCAACTACTTATAGCAATGACTGACCCATGGAAACTATTTAATAAATGGTAGCTATTGTTGTTACGATATGTTTATTGTGTTTCCTCCCTACTGAAATGTAAGCTCCACGAATGCAGGGACTTTGGCTGTTCACCATGAGATACTCAGGGCCTGGCACATAGTAGGCCCACAGGTATTGAGTGAATAGCTCACTTTCTCTGTGCCAGGCATGGTGTATTTCACGTAAGCTTCACAATAACCCCTTGAGGCAAGAACCATCATCATCCTCATTTTACAGACGTGATTCAGAGAGGCTAAGTACATTTCCTAAGACCACAGAGCCAGAAAATGTACAACGGGGATGCAGACCAAGTAGTTCCAAAGACAGTGCCGCTACCCGCTGTGCGATACTGCACAGCTCACAGTGTCCTGCTTTGGAAGCAGCCACTTAGCACACAAGAGGACTGGGGACTATGACCCTGGATCTGAGAGTGCTGCCCCACTGTGATGGCCCAGAGTTCTCTGCGTCATTGGACAGATGTCCCTGGACAGTGAGGAATGCTATCACCCAACTAGGATGCTATTGGCATGATAGAGCATTCCAGCTCTCTCTCTGCCTGGATTTGGAAGTGGTATTGCCAGCCACTTGTGATTCTGGCTCATTAGAGGCAGATAAGCTTCTAAAGGGAGATACGAGACCTTCTGCTACAAAGAACAGAGGAGCTAAAGCAACTGGCTAGAAAAAAAGAGATGGGGATGTGGCCATATTTGTACTCCAACCTAATGATGTGGTTACAGTGTAGCAGAAATGAGTCATGTCACCTCCTGGCCACATCCTAAAGCAATAGGCAAGTGATGGGTGGGGAGACAAAGGGGCCTTGGCCACAAAAGGTGTGTCCAGGTGGGCCCCAGGATGAGGAGAGTGTCAGGACAGCAGGAGGGGGTGGGAAGGCAGCTGAGGCCATGGAAGACACTTTGTCACCGTGTGCCCTGCTGTGATCACCCAGAGCATCAGCTGGTCCCCATCTTCCACTTTCAAGGATTATAGAGCTATTTAGAGCAGACTTAAACTGCCACACACAGAATTTAAGTCTTGTATGAGGCAAACTCTCCTAACACAGATTAGCTAGAAAGGTTGTGAGATCACATTCCGTGAAGATAAAAATATAAAAGACTGATTTTCATTGATCATTAGCAATGGCTTGGAGTAGGGCAGTGGTTGTCAAACATTTTTAGTCACAGGACTCTTCATTAGAATAAACTCTTACACAGAATCTCAATATTTAGAGAAAGATAAGTGGTTTGGAGAGAATCAACAGCAAGACCCACTGAGCCATGGATGCCAGGACCCTCCTTGGTGCCTGTGCCCCCACTTCAGTGGCCCTTAGGGGCCTCCAGGGGATAACCAGGGCTCCAGAACATACAGTTTAAAAGCTGCTGGGGTAGGAGATGTGGTCAGGCAGAATAGAAGATCTCTCTAAGTCCCTTCTTTCTCATGAGTCTCTGATTCTAACACAGGTGCCTGAACCACAGCCACTCCTGGAACAGAGAAGAGTTCCTGTCTTTGGCTGAAATCACTGGCCCAACTAGAGGGATGGGTCACACGTCTCCTGTGTGCCCCTCAGGCCACTTTCTCATAGCTGTTTGAGCATTCCCATGGCGGCGAGCTGATGCCCAGTGTTCCATATCTCAGCCGCTTCCCAGTATTGGTGTCCAGCCTGTGTAACACCCTTCAGTGATGGCAACGTGGAGTGGTGCCATTCCCACATGTTAACACCTCCTACAGCCAAGCGGGTTGAACGATCTCCAACCCATCTCCAGAGAGGAGAGCCTCCACACAGTCCCACTGTGCCAAGTGCCATGGATGCCACCCCAAGGGTGACCGTGGAAAGCCAGGCTCTGTCCATGGAATGATCAGAGATGAAGGTGACAGACATCAGTTCCGACCCCAGCAACAAGGTCCAGATGAAGGACTCACTGTGGCTTGTTCACCATCAGGTCTCCCCAGCCTGGCATGGTACTTGAAACTTACAGGTGCTCAGCAGATGCTTGCTGAATGAGTACAAGAACTCCTCAGTCAGGAAACAGGACTTGTTCTATCTCTGTCACTAATTAACGTGTGACTTAGGACAAGTCATTTCTCCTTTTTGAACCTCAATTGCCCCATTATAAAATTAGACAATTGGACCATATAAGTTGCTTTATGATACTAGGGATTCCTCAAGAAATGTGTTTCACTGAAAAATGAAGATTTTAACTTCCCAGGAATCCATTCACTTTTGTTATTTGGGTATAAATTTGGATTCTGCACAAATTTTATTTGAAAAAAAGTGGGGGAGATCTTATCAAAAAATGGTTGTGAACTACCAAACCAAATGATCTGCAGTATTCCATCCAGCTCTGATATCTTTTCACACTTAATTTCCTGGGCTATTCATAGCCAATTCCAAAGGGATAATGAAGTCAAACTGAAAAAAGTGAACTGTATTTCCACTTAGCTCCAGTTCCAGGCAAAATTGTGAAGAAGACTAAGGTAAGTTATCATGTCCTCTGTTCATCTCTCATTCCGACACCACCCAGCCTGGACACGCTGTTGGACTGCTGGGCCAGCAAGTAGCTGCAACATGACCCTGACACTCACCTCCACATCAAATCTGATTTTAAAATCATATCTCTCCCTATTATTCAGGGTTCTTAGAGAAGTAGAACCAATAATATATATATATCTATATATATATATGATTTATTATGAGAATTGGCTCATGTGATTATGAAGCCAAAAAGTTCTATAATCCGCCATCTGTAAGCTGGAGAACAGGAAAGCTAGTGCTGTAATTCAGTTTGAGTCTAAAGACCTGTAATTCAGTTTGAGTCTAAATTGCGGGGAGGGGAGATGGTAGTAGTGTCAGTCCTAGTCTGAGCCTGAAAGCTGGAGAACCAGGAGCTCCGATGTTCAAAGGCAGGAGAAATGTATGTCTCAGCTGAAGCAAGGAAAGCAAAGTTGCCCATTCTTCCACCGTGTTGTTCTAGTCAGGCCCTCAGTGGATTGGGTGATGCCCACCCATACTGGGGAGAGCCATCTGCTCAGCTCAATTCACCAATTCAAATGCTATTCTCTTCTGGAAACACCCCCACAGACACACCCAGAAATAATGTTTTACTAGCTATCTGGGCATCCCTTAGCCCAGTCAAGTTGATGCATAAAATTAATTATCATATCTCCTGAGAACCTATTATGTCAACTAATCTGTTTGATTAACAAAGTCTTGCTAATGCCTTAGGGTCATAGGGCTGGTAGGATCTTTATCAGTCATGGACTAAGCCACCTAGGAACCAAGGCCCAGAGCAGGAGAGTGATTTGCCCTTGGCCATGCCACAACTTGGAGACAGAGCCAGAATCTAAATCCAGGTTTCCCTATTCCCAGGCCAGGGCTCATTTCACTAGACATGATTCTCACTCTTGGCTGTACAGGAAGATGGTCAGAAGGCATCATAAAATACTGTTCTTGGGTTCCAGCCCCCAGAGATTCAGATTTAACTTGCCTAGAGCAGGGTCCAGGCATCACTAATTTTTTAGAAGATTTTCTTCAAAGCATGCTATGGTCAAAATATGTCCTCACAAAATTCATATGTTGAAATTTAATCACAGATGTGATAATATTAAGAGGTGATGCCATTAAGAGGTGATTAAGTCATGAGGAAAGAGCCCTATGAATGGGATCTGTGACCTTATAAAAGAGGTGTGAGGGAACTGTTTGTCCCTTCCTCCATGTGAGGACACAGAAGGGGCTACCTACGAGAAACCGGCCCTCACCAACACTGAATCTGCTGGTGCCTTGATCTTGTACTTCCCAGTCTTCAGTACTGCAGGAAATAAATTTCTATTATTTAAAAATTACCCAATTTAAGGTATTTTGTAATAGAAGCCCAAACAGACTAAGATAAAGCATAATATATATACAGAAAAGTGAATAAATTATAAATGTACACACTAATCAATTTTCACAAACATCCATGAACCCAGATCAAGAAATAAAAGATCTCCAGCACCTGAAACTCCCACCAAAGATCATTGCTATCCTGATTTCCAACACATACATTACTTTTGTCTATTTTTGTACCTTATATAATATAAATGGAATATACAAAATGTCCTAATTTACATCTTATCTCTTTTGCTGAAAATTACGTTTGTGAGATTCATCCACAGTGTTTGGTATGATCCTAGTTTTTTCATTCTTATTGCAATACACTACTCCACTGTGTGAATAGACCACAATTTGTTTATCTATTCTACTGTTGATGGACATTTGGGTAGTTTCCAGTTTGGGGCTGTTATAAATAATGTATATTCCTGTACATATCTTTTGGTGAACATATGCATGCATTGCTTTTGAATATATACTTGGGAATGGAGTTTCTGGTCACTGGGGATGCCTATATTTTGCTTTAGTAGATACTGTAAAACAATTGTCTAGAGCTGTGGTCCTCAACCCCCAGACTGTGAACCAGTACCAATCAGTGGCCTGGTAGGGACCAGGCCACAGAGCTCTGCCACCCTATGCCCCCTCAACCCCATCGGTGGAAAAACTGTATTCCATGAAACATAGGAAACAGGGGTGGGGGAGTGGAGAGTGCCGCATAGCAGGAGGTGAGTGGGAGGCAAGTGAGAGAAGCTTTGTCTGTATTTACAGCCACTCCGCATCGCCTGATCTCCACCTCCCGCTCCCACCCCACCCCGCCCTGTCCATGGAAAAGTTGTCTTTCATGAAACCAGTCCCTGGTGCCAAAAATATTGGGGACTGCTGGTCTAAAGTGATTGTACCAATTTATTCCGCCCCCCCACCACCCAACTAGAATTATGTGAGAGTTCCAGTTACTCCACATCCTCACCAACATTTGGTATCATCAATTTTATTGTTTAGCCATTCTAGTGTGTGCGTGTGTGGGGGGGGTACTAATCTTGTTTTAAGTTCCCCTGGTGATTCTAATGAACAAGAAAGGATCAGAACCTTGGCTTTATCCCCACACTCGTGATCACCTGGGGCTTGTGAAGATGATGTTCTTGCTTTTATTATCTAACTCAGTGCTTCCTGATGGTCTACAAGCTGACCTAAAGTATCAGGCCATTAAAATAATTTTCTTTAAAAAAAAAAAAAGCTTTTCCTAATTTATGCAAAAACATTAATTGGCCAATAAGATTTTACTTAATTTTAAGTTCTCTGGTAAATTTCTCTTCTATCTTTGGCATCCACTGCTGCATTCACCCACCAGTGAATGCTAGCAGTCAACAAAATAAACAAGTAACAAATGAAACAATAATATCTTCAAATCCCTCACATGGAATTCAAAAATATATAATTTGCTTCTGTAAATGTTTTTGGCAACCACAAGCATTTTCTGCTAAGTATACAAGTTTCTCTGTGTTCAAGAGTCCTAATGTCCTTCATCCTCTTCTTTGGGATTCTCATCTCCTCACAGCTAGGAAAAGGCAGCCCTATGCACCATGTGATCCTCCTCCAACTATAATTGATTGGATGAAGAGTAAACACCTGACCCAAGCTGGGCCAATCAGATTCTCTCTCTCAGGAATTTAGAATTAAGACTTAAAGGCTGCCATGTATTTGGAACCACAGAATTGTGTGAAATTGGAATTAGAATTGGCAATGAGTTACCTATTAGCATGAGCAGAGTAGGGTTCTATACCTACGAGAGAGCTTGAGAGGAAAATTAAATGTCGGTTGCACAAAATAATTTCAATCTCAAAAATCCAAATTATTTTAATTCTCTGGTTCTGTGGCAGGACTAAAGAGAAGGATGTCAACCACTTCTTGTCATTAAATCAAAAAGGAATGGTGTCTGGAATAGAGGACCAGACTCAGAAAAAAAGTCTCTTAGCTTATTAAGGAGAATAATCCTGAAGATGTCTTCTTGAATAAGAGAGGATAAATGGTATTTAATGGTTCGGACCCCACTGATAGTAACTCAACATGCATCAAATAGCATTTATTTCATCATTATTTGATATACTATCTTTGTGGTCTATTTTAATGAATATAAGGTGATTATAAGCTTTTGTTGGTTCTTCTACATTGTCTATTTAATATGATTTTTTCCTTATAGCTCTAAATCCTCCAAATATGACTTCTCCAATCACATGGCTATTTGGTACTAGACCTCCAAAGTTGGAGATGTTATTAAATTAACAGGAAATTTATGACAAAATTAGCAATGTCCCACTTAATAGCTTATTGGTTTGTTTTTGATAAATGTCTGTATCAGGCTAGGCTAGGTTTTGCTGTGGTAAGAAAACTCCAAAATATTACTGGCTTAAACAAACAGATGTATTTCTTGTTCACACTACATGTTTGACATGGAAATGGCAGAAGAGCTCTACTCTTCATAGCAACCCTGGGACTCTAGCAAACAGAGGCTCCGTCTTAATATGGACTTCCACAAATACTGCACTAAGGGGAAGGGAATGAGGCTAATCATACACTGACTTTGAAAGCTTCCACTCACATTTCTTTGGCCGAAACATGTGATGTGACCATGCTTTTTCAAAGGAGATAGTGAACCAGAATATGTGGGACTAGTCTTAACAACTAACATAGCAGGTATGATTTATAATGTTATAATATGGTGCCTATAATACAGCTAGCTTTGTGCTGGTAAAGTTGCTTCTCATTTGTGTGAAGGAATTACGTCAAGAACTCATTCCTCAGGAGCACCGGCACCTGAACTCAATTGAAAACTGCTGTCCTAACCCATATTGGGGATTCCAGTCAGATGGGAAGTTATTGGGGGCTGGCCGAGGCCCACACATATCACACCACACAAGCAACTTTGTCCACCAGACCTGAGGCTGGTTCTCTTTCCAGACCATGGTGTAAATGGAGTATTGGAAATCTGGGCACTAGCTTGGGTTTTGGTGGGGTTAGAACTGGAAAAACAGCAAAATAAACAGACCACTCTAAGGGAAACGAGTCCAGCATGGACCTTAGGGTTCTAGGTGGCCTATAGTCCCCTGGACACTACGGTGTTATAGCATGAACTGGCTGTAAGTCTCTAAAAAGTCACCTTCCTTTTCTGAGTTGCAAAATGAAAAGGCTGGAGAAGAACAGCAATTTTTAAGTACAAAACCCTTTACAGAAATAAATCAGACTCAGAGTCCCAATGTATAAAGCAGACACAAAGGGATGCCAAAATGGGGATGAAGGGCCAGCCCCACATCCTGTTATACCTCACACTGAACAGCAGTCTCTGAAACACCTTCACATAAAATCTGTAGAGCTCCAGGGAACATGATTTTAAAATGTCAGGATTATGTAACCTCTAATATCCTGTCCTGGGATTCTGCTGTTTTAGCTTTGATGCCAGCATTTCCTGGTTCCAAATCTGAAAAAACAGTGATTACGCACGATGTTCCCTGCCTGGCCCCAGGCTGGGCCCTGCCTAGCCCTGTTCCCTTCACTCCTCCAGGGCACCACATGCCCCTGCCTGGCCTACCCCTCATGCCTTGGAAACCGTCACTATTGTGATCCCAAAGCTTCGGGCCCAGAACCATCAACAACTCCGACACCTTCTGCCTCTACTTGACAGAGAGCAACCCATGCCTGTGAGTTACAAATCTCACAGGCCAACGCGCTTCTGCTTCTGTTCCCTGGCTCCATGTTCTCTTCTCTCCTCATTAAGTGCTGCTTTTCGTCATCCAGGTGTGATAAAGGTTGGCAAGTTGCAGTGGAAGGAGGCTCTCCTCCCACCCGAGAACCCCTTGGTAATTCTCCAGGTAACTAACAAGGACTCTGGGGGACACTGGGAATGCCTTTGGAAGGCTAAACAAAGTGGCTTTTATTCTGGGTGCCTTGTTCAGCTTCTTCCATGTAATGAAGGGGCCAATTGTGCTGTTGGAGGGTGTATCTGAACGTCCCTTGGCCACCATGGCCCCAGGCCTTCCTTTGGCCTGTTGAGTTGGTCTCACGTCAGGATGTTTCTGGCAGAAGAGGGACAAGACCTTTATTTTAAGACTCTCATACTCTCATAACAACCAGGAACACCCTTTTAGGTCATTAGCACTTAAAGTGCTATACTACTGGCCAATAAGCCCTGTCTTTATGTAGGTGATTGGTTTTGTCTTTATCTGAGCCATTCTGTAGCTTCTTGCTCCTCAAAGAGTAGTCTGGATCGAAGAAATCACCTGGGAACTTGCTAGAAAAGCAGAATCTCAGGCCCCACCCCAGACCCCGTGGATCAGAATCTGCATTTTATAAGATCTCTAGGCCATTGCTGTAGTCTAGACAATTACAGCTGTTTGAGTGACTTGGTCAATGGCAAGAGCCCAGGTGTCTGGAAAGACAGAGAACACTGCTCTAGGAGTCAGGAGACCTGGATTTTGGTTCTGAATTGGCCACTAACTCTCTGAGTGGCCTTGGCTAAGTCACTTAACACTCTGGAATCTTAGATGAGCCGGACCCCGACTCCCCGAGTGCCTGCTCTCAGGACAGAACACAAAAAGGTAAGCTCTCTCCTGTATGCTGATGACATTTTTATTGCCAAACACATAACAGACAATTGTCCCTGAGATCTAACTACTATCAAAAAGAAGGGCTTCAGAGCAGCTCCCGTAGTTATTTTGTTTTGTTAACTGTCTCCTAGCATCTGATTGTTTTATCACATTCAATGTCTCTCTATGGCCAACTCACTTCATTCAGTTACCTGGAGGTCTCTTTATTTTTTATTTTTTTTTAATTTTTATTATTCTGGGCCATTGGTAACCTTAGGCATACTTTATAACCTCTTTGCACTTGAGTTTTTTCAGCTTCCAAAATATGAATAATCATATCTGCCTTGCTTACCGTACAGGGCTGTGCTGAGAAGCCACTGAGCTAGCACCTTGAAAGGTATGGGTGCTGCCACACACATTGCAAATTGACAGAGCCTTTCTAAAAGGGCTATTTGGTAATGTAAATGTTTTAAACCTTTAAAAGATGTACACCCTTTCCAGCAAATCATCTGCTAGGCATAGGCCCCTGGGAAAAAAATCATGGATGAGTACAAAAGCTGTTAATCACCACAGAGTTATTAGCAATTGTGAAAACTTGTAAACAACCTAAATGCCCGACAACAAGGAACTGGGAAAACAATTTAGCAAATGATGATACCTCATGACATAGAATTCCATGCACCATTAAAAACGATGCTGAAGGCAAGTATTGAAAGACTGGGAAGCAGCTGGTGACTTCTTGCTGATTGGTGAACACATACTGAAGACTACACAATAGAGTGTGATTACATTCCAGTTTGAAAACAAAGTGTATAAATATGCATAGAGAAAGAAAAAGAAAAAGAAAAAGACTGAAAGCATCCACCTTGTTAAGACTGGTATGCTCTTGATTACGGGTGGTTTTATTTTCCTCATTTTATTTATCTATATTTTCCATAGTAAAAAAGTGCATCATAATTTTCAAAAGGGAAAAAGTCTTTTTTAGAAAGAAAGGTATAGCGGCATTCCTTAAAAATTAGAAGCACTGTTTTTATCATCAGTGGAGAAAGCCTCCTTGGGTTGGGCAAAAGGGGACCCAAAGGACAGGATTCCACCATGGCCACACTGCTGTCTTCACAGCCACCTTTACAGCAGACTGTAAATGATACCCCGCACCACCTGCAGGGGGCAAGGGACACACTCTCTCCACTCAGGGACTCAGAGGAGAAGGGGAACTAGGGAGGAAATCATAAATTTTTCCTAGAGGACAGAAACTGAAACTCATAACCCTGCAAACAGAACAGCAACATAGGTATGGGACATGCCTCCTGCCAGAACTTCAAATCCAAAACACAATTACAGAGCCAGGCAGAAGGGATGCAGACAGCATCTCTCCTGTCTCCTTTGGCCTAAAGCAGTGAGACCCATTTATCTGCCAGATGTTCCCTCCAAAACCCAAAGGAAGGTAATGTGTTTTCAAGAGGGAAGAGGAATTTGATTCTGTGATTCTTCCTTCCTAGTTCATTGAAAGGAAGGTTTGTCTTCCTTATCCAAAATACCTCCATCTGGAACAAAAGAGAACTAACAGCGATGGGAAGCCTGCTTTGTCTTTTGCATTGTAAATACTAGTAGTGGCGGCAGTGGTGGCAGTAGTAGCAGTGTCAGTGGTAATAGTGGTAGTAGTGATGAAATAGTAGTGGTAGCAGAAGGGGTAGCCATGGTGGTGGTAGTAGTGATGGTGTTACTGTTAGCAGGGGTAGTAGTAGTAGCAATATTATGCATCTCGTATTTTGCCTGTATGATTTTATTTAAGTCTTCGTAACAAACCTGGGAGATAGGTAGGAAACCAAAGCTCAGAGTAACTGAGCTCAAAGTCACATAATTAGTAAGGACTGAAAACTGGATTCCACCTAGATCTACAAAATCCAAAAAAAAAACCTTCTTTCCACTATAACCTACTGGAAAATCAAGGTACTATCAGCCCTAGTTGTATTTATCAAAAGCCTGATTATGGGCTCATTCGGCCCTTGTTTTGCATCCATACGTGGCCTGAAGTTGGTTCTAAAATTGCCTACAAGATTCCAATTACATTCAACAAACTCAGGATGCTTTTTATATTTTTTTAATTTGGTCTCTACTTACGTCAATAGTCAATGAGACTCTTAAAATATTTTCTCTCCACTTCACTAAAGAACCACTTCACTTTCCAAGAGATATTATTCTTCCGCCTGGATAACGTACCAGCCAATATTCCCTGAATTGGCTATTGCCAAGTGGGAGGTTTTCCCTGGTCTTGCCCTGCTAGAACACTATTTTCTGATGAGTAGAATTGGATATAAGACTGGTCCACTCTAACCCTATACAAAAGGGTTTAGATTAGTTAGAAAAGGATGAAGAGAAATTTTATTTTTCAGCTTTTATGGAATGATTTGATGTCTTATGTTTCCCAGTGATAAAACTGTGACTAAGTGAGTTAAAGGACATTATATAGCAGAGACACTTCTGCAATGGCTTAGGTATTGTAAACTCACGTGCACGCCCAGGAAACCCAACATCTGCTGAATCAAAAATGTGGGGATTGTCTGGGGATCAGGAAAGAGGAATCTCCAAAAGCCTTCTCTTTTGGAGAAGCTCTTAGTACCTCAGAAGATACTCATTAATTCAAATCACTCATTCATCAGCTGTCTTCCATGTTTCAGGCATAGTTCTTGGCTCTGGGAATTCAGTGGAAAGCATGTTAGACAGAGTCCCTGAACTCACAGAGCTTAGAGAGAAGCAGGAAATGTACCAGGAATGCTCAGCTGCAAGTAACAGAAAACCCAGCAACCAGTGACTTCTTAAAAAGTAGAGCTATTTTTCACCATAATGCTTAATGTTAGCCAAAAGGCTGAGAAGCAATGTTATTTTTCACCATAAGCGAAAGTTGGTGGGTAAACAGTCCATAGCTGCTACAGCAGCTCAGTCATAGTTCCTATGTGTTTCCTTCCTTCCACCCCTAAATCTTCAGCATGGTGGATCTTCAATTCTACTTATCACGTGTCTCAAGATGGTGACCGCAGCTCTAGATATTATATCTACATTTAAGGCAAAAAGAGAGAGTAAAGGAGTACTAGTCATATCTGATTATTTTATTTCAAATGCAAAGGCTTTCCAAGAGGTCCCTTGGTAGACTTGTGCTTAGACTGCACTGGTCAGAACATTGACATGAACCACCCCTAGTTATAAAAGAGGCTGGAAATGTAAATATCTGGTGAATGGAATTACAGTCATTGACTTTGACTAATCATGATTCAACCACAGAGGCCAGATCATTGCCATCCTAAACAAAATCAGGATAATCAGAAGAATTTGGGGTTTGGGGGGAGAGAGGAGGGATGAAAGGTAGCTGACTAAAACTCTCTGTCACAAAGAGTGAGATTCAAGAGCGTGAGGAGACCTTACTGAAGCTTCATGTCTAATGTTGTAAACACTTGGCCATCCCAGCTGCACATCAGGCTGAAGAATTTCCTTGGGATCCCAGGAATGCCTCAGGCAAGGGGAGCATAAAACCAGGGTGAGGCAGCAGCAGCTGCCGTAGAATCAGTGATGACATTGTTGCATGTTAGTGTTTTTGTATGAACAACTGTCTCCACGTGTCCTGGTCTTCTCACCTGTCTGACCACTTGGAATCTAAGGTCTCTTTGCTACTTGGTACCATTGCTAATTTCTTGGAATTAGAGACTTAGAAGCTTTTCTTTGGTCTACGAGCCTCTAAGAAGTCCCCCTTCCCTTACTTAGGCCCTTGCTCCCTGCAAGGAAAGAAAAAATAAACCTAAATGCCTACCAAACAGAAAACGGTTGAAGAAACTATGCTGTATCTTTATAATGAAATACCGTACGGCACTCAGAGAGAATGATGCAGCTCTACAAGCACAAAAAGCAAATTGCAAGACAACACATAGAACATGCTACCATGCACATCTAAAATAACTTTTGTTGTGGTTGTAAAATATGTCCATAAATTCTATCATACAACTCCCTTCAATCCCTGTCCCCTTAGAAACTAGTGATCCACGTCTAATGGATAGAAGGAAGAAGTAATGTGCAACTTCAGAGACAAAGTCATAAAAGGTACCAGGGCTTCCTCGTCATTCACTTTCTCTTAGATTTCACACTCTGGGGGAAGTCGGTTGCCATGGTATAAGGACACATAAGTGGCCAACAGAGATATCCATGTGATAAGAAACTGAAACTTCCTGCTGATAGATATGAGTGAGTGAGCCGTTTTGGAAGAAGATTCCACACATCCCCAGTCAAGCCTTCAGATGACTGCAGCCCTACTAACATCCAACCCTAGAGAGATCCTGAGTTAGAGCTACCCAGCTAAGCAGCTTCTAAATCCCTAACCCACAGAAGCTGTGAGATCATAAATGTTTGCTGTTTTAAGCCATTAAGTTTTTGGTGTAATTTGTTTGCAGCAATAATAATGAATATGACCTCCTTATTTGCATATGTAATAATAAGACTCAATTCCTTACTCTGTGATTCATCACTGTTTTTAAAGTATCAACCTCTAATCCTCATAATAACACTGTAAGTTAGAGACTAATATTATCCTTATTTTACAGAAGAGGAATCCAAGGCACAAAGAAGCAAAGTAATTTGACCAAGGTTGTATAGCTGTCTGAACCCAAGCAATCTTACAGTGACTACTTGTAACCTTTTATACTATACTGTTCTATTCTATACTGTACTTTCATGCGTGTATATGTGTGCACAGGAAAAATATAGAAAACACATAACAAACTATTGACCACTATTTCTTCTGGAAAAGAAGGTAGAACTGGAGAGAGGATAAGGGAAAGTGGGAATTTTTGTTTTTTCTCTACTTCTGTATTGTTTGCAGGTTTTTACAGTTAAAACATATCAATGTAATGCTTGTGTAATTAAAATTTTAGCTGAGCTGGTTAACAGCTGTATGCTACTCAAGAAATGAAGTGTTAGGGAAAGAATGGGCACATCTGACCAAATACAAGTCATCTGCCATGCGTTCACTTCAGAGTGAATCAGAGGGGCACCTTCTATGGATCTGCAGGAGTGAAGGGGGTGCTCCCAGCCCCCTGTCCCCTCCAACACACCAGCCCAAGGCTTCCTCCTCTTCCCACAGTGCACGAGGTAGGTAGAAGGTTTGCCCTCCCTGATACAAGGAATTCTCTCAAGACATGTCCCAGAGTCCTGCCATCTCCTCCACAGCTGCCTGCATGCTTGACATGGTGTGACACATGGTATCCCATCTAGAGACCACAAGTAGGACAGTTGGCCAAGACGCAGGGAATCTATTCTCAGTCTGGGCTTGAGCCTGCTTCAGGAATAGACTCTGAGAGCAGAGTGCTCGGGGTTGCCCCCCTTGTGACTGCGAAGGATCATGTGGTCGGTGTGCTCCCTGACAGTGTCCTTGTCACCATGGGAAAGATATATTTAGCATCTGGCCTGTGAAAAAGCTGTCACTAGAACCTCGCTGTGTGGCTGCCTCGGTAACTCTAGGTCACTGGTCACAACCTAATCCTATCTATTTTTACAAGTTCAGTTTATAGAGTGGTGATAAGAGTTATCTGTCTGATGCAAGACAGGATCAGATGGACTGGCCCAGGTGGCAGATGGCCTTGAGCTTCTGATATGGGAGAAGTCACACCACTATCCACTTCCCTCCCAGACGGCTGCAGTGTGGCTGGAGGCTCACCTATCTTGCAGGAACAGTGCTGTCCTGTGAGCGTCAGGCACCTTGTAGGCTAAGCTCATGAAGGTGGCTTTTTCCTTACCCCTAAAGGAAAAGAAGCCAGGGTTCAGCTGAACTCAGGACCCAAGAGACACCATTTCTTTTTTTTTTTTTTTTTTTTGAGACTGAGTCTCACTCTGTTGCCCTGGCTAGAGTGCCATGGCGTCAGCCTAGCTCACTGCAACCTCAAACTCCTGGGCTCAAGCAATCCTTCTGCCTCAGCCTCCTGAGGAGCTTGGACTACAGATATGCGCCACCATGCCCGGCTAATTTTTTCTATATATTTTTTAGTTGTCCAATTAATTTCTTTCTATTTTTAGTAGAGACGGGGTCTTGCTAATGCTCAGGCTGGTCTCGAACTCCCGAGCTCAAACGATCCTGCCGCCTCGGCCTCCCAGAGTGCTAGGATTACAGGCGTGAGCCACCACGCCCGGCCGACACCATTTTTTAAGCAGCAACCACAGCAGACCTCTTTAATCCATCTCAGTACTCTCTTTCCCTCAAAATTATCCATGGGAGACCATCCCTGAAAGCCTTTACCAATCAGTACTAGTTGTTCCCTGCAATGAAAAATATGAGCCATTCTCAGGCCAGAGGGACTGAGAAAGACAGTAGTAAAAACTTGATTAGGAAGGAGGGTGAGATGGAGAGTTCAGAGGGAGGAGGGAGGGTAAGAGAGCCTGGGCATGTCACAAGGACAGGAAGGAGTCAAGGGGAGCTGAATGCTGGGATTTGGACATTAATAAGAGTTGGTAGAGACATCAGGTACAAGACGGAGTTGGAGGGACGCTTCTTCTGTCATGTCACCTTGGGTGACATGATTCCTTCACTGCTCTGGTCCTCAAATGTCCTAGCTACAAAATGAGTGACCACTTCAGGCTTTGACATCCTATAGTTTGTGTTATCTACTATAGCCTGGAGTTCAGTGACTGCCAGCTGCAGCGCCCGATAGCTTTCCCTTCCGGGTCATGTGGGAGAGACTGCTAGTGGCTTCCCAATTCCTTTCTTCCTTCTTCATTAGTAAAGGAACTCCAGCTTTCAGCTGAACAATTGCTACTCAGTAAAAGACCAAATTTCCCAGGTTCCCAGTAATGTCACTATGTTCTATCCAATGTGAGATAAGAGAAAACATCCTATGGAACTTTGGGAAACTCTCCTTAAAAGGGAAGAGGCTGAGGTGATGGATAACACCATCTCTGCCTTCGAGTTGCTTAGACTCTAGTTTGAGAAAGAGAAATAAAATACTGGAACAACTAACAAATACGTGCCAAAGACATAAGTACATACCTTTGTCTTTTATCAGTCGTTCCAGATATTTCATTCAGACTTCTGAGAGGAAGAAAACAACTGGAAAAACTTTAATGTGGTCATTCAATAAACATTACCTGTTATATTCCAGATTCTGCTGAACTAATCAAATACAGCATTTGATATGAACATTTGCTCCCAACCCAATAAGCACACAGTGTTGGCCTTCCATTTAAAGATCATATTTAGGCCAGGCACGGTGGCTCACGCCTGTAATCCTAGCACTCTGGGAGGCAGAGGCGGGAGAATCGCTCAAGATCAGGAGTTCAAGACCAGCTTGAGCAAGAACGAGACCCCGTCTCTACTAAAAAATAGAAAGAAATGATCTGGACAACTAAAAATATATATATATATATAAATTATCTGGGCATGGTGGCGCATGCCTGTAGTCCCAGCTGCTTGGGAGGCTGAGGCAGGAGGATCGCTTCAGCCCGGGAGTTGGAGGTTGCTGTGAGCTGGGCTGACACCACGGCACTCTAGCCCAGGCAACAGAGCAAGACTCTGTCTCAAAAAAAAAAAAAAAAAAGATCATATTTAACATTAAAATACTGATTTTCAGCTTGTATTGAATAATGAAAGAGTTGGTGACATGGAACTTGTATTCCAACTCTATGACAATTTGCAGCAGTTGGGTAACAATGCCTCCTTTCAAGGCGATTGTGCTTTCCAGTTTATGACAGTTGCTACCACTTCTCATTTTTCTTACACCAAACTTCTATGTTCATTCCATCACTTCTTGCCTGGCTCTATAAGACTTTGGGGTGTTGATTCCCTACCCCAGAGCCTGGAAAAAAAAGGGGTCATATGTTCCCTTCTTCATCAGAAACAAACATTTATTAAGCACTTATAAGGCAGAAGACTCAAGCTGAAATGTAATAGGTCCCAAAATCTACTTTGAGCCCTTATATTGACATTTGGGGATGAAGGAGAAAGAAAAGAAGGGAGAAGAGAGAGGAGAAGTTCAAAGAACAATAAAATCTTATTTCAGCCTTTAAAAGGGGGAGGGTAACCTTGTTCTCACTTTTTCTATTTGACTGTCTGGGACATTGATGTGCTGGTGGCTCTCTAGCAGCCATCCTGGACATGGGGGTGAGGGCTACGCCCTAGAAATAATAGATCAAAGACGTGGAAGGAGTTCGACTCTCTAATGACTTTATGGAACTGCCACAACTAGTGTTATGTGACAATAAAACCTGGAGGGTGGAAATCATTCTTTGGTGAAGCCATCCCTAATTCTACTGATTACAAAGTTCAAGTCCAAATTCACGGCCTGTCTGTGGGATCTTCCTGGGGGCCCCTAGTTTTCTGTGGGAGCACAATCCAGTTGCAACCCAATCAACAATCTGAAACACTTCTTTACTCCCCTTGCCCCCTGGTAGTCACAAGAATCACTCCAACCACTCCAAAGGGCCATCTAAACTCTGAACTGGGCATCTGATCCTACCTGATAGTGTGTACCAAGAAGGATACATTGGGTGATAAAGAACAGAAAACCTAAGTCAACTATTTTAAACAAAAAGGACATTTTGTTATCTTACTTGACAAGAAGTCCAGAGGTAGAGCAGTTCCAGGGCTGGTTAATTCAGTGACTCAGTGCCACCATCATGGGCTCGGGTTCTTTACACCACTCCACTTTGTCAACCACAGTGTGCTGGCATTGGTCCTTCATGTGAGTCTTTTTGGTTGCAAGTACTGCAAGCATCTTGTCCTCATCCAGCAAACTCCAAAGCCATAGAGATTAAGATTGTATAGCCCTTATTATCATCGCTCTTTAAGATGGAGGAAAACTTTCCCCAAAGCCCCCACCAAGATCTTCCCTTCATGTTTCATTGGTTAGAATTGAATCACATGCTCAGCCCCAAACCTGTCACTGGCAAAGAGAATAGAATTATTATGATTGGCTCAAAGTAATCAAGATTCATTCTCTGGGAACAGAGAGGGGTAAGGTCTTCCCCGAAACCATGGATGCCCAATACTAAACAAAATTGGAGTTCTGGGCCGGGCGTGATGGCTCATGCCTATAATCCTAACACTATGGGAGGTTGAGCCAGGAGGACCTCTTGAGGCCAGGAGTTTGATACCAGCCTGAGCAAGAGCAAGACCCCGTCTCTACAAAAAATAGAAAAATTAGCCAGGTATGTTAGTGAGCACCTATAGTCCCAGCTACTCCAGAGGCTGAGCCAGGAGCATCACTTGAGCCCAGGAGTTTGAAGTTGCAGTGAGCTATGATGATGCCACTGCACTCTAGCCCGGGCAACAGAATGAGACTCTATCTTGAAAAAAAAAAAATTGGGCATTCTTCTAGGAAGAAATAAGGAACAAGAAATGGGTGTTGAATAGGCAATGAACAGTTCCACCAAGCCATGTGACCTTAGGTCATTCACTTTTCCTCTCTATTCCCCAATTTCTTTATCTATAAAATCAGAAGAATGGACTAGAAAATCTCTAGGCCCTCTAAGTTACCTTCCTAATTGGTTTTGAGTGCCTAGTGCTAGTGGCACAAGATGCTCCCTGACTGACATTTAGGGGTCACAGCAGCATCAATAATAGTCTAACATCTAGAAGGGACTCATGGAGGCGGTAAGGCTGCAGTGTCCTTGGTGGCTGTAGCCTCCTCCTCCAGGGAGCCCCTCTCCTATATAAAGCCCCCCTACCCTCTCTCTGGCCACTGGCCTTTCCAAGGGGATGCCAATGCCCATAACTGACCAGACCTCATCCATCCACTTAGTCATTTGTTTATTTGCCATTGAGAACCTTCTGTGCTCTGAGCTGTGTGTTGATCCTCCACTCTGTTCTACCATTACCAGGAGATAAAGGAGAAAGGATTTTGGGTAAGAAGCAGTGGATGAATGGAAGAAGAGATGTAGAATCCAGGTCCCAGTTTTGCCTCTGCCGGCCAGTTAAATTCTAGTGCACACTCACTTTCCCAGGAAGCTCGCCAGATCCCCTCAGTGCCTGTTCAACCTGGAGCATGCATATCCCTGGTGGTCTGCCAGGAGAATGGGAAGCCACAGAACAAACATGGTGCATCTTTCTGAAGCATCAAGATATTATGAAGATTGGGGGAGAGGGCGAGTTAAGTGATGAAACTTGTCAATGGCTTCAAACATTAGATTGAATTAACCATGGACACATTAGAAAGCAAAGATGGCATGAATTTTTTGAAAGAAATAAGATTCTAAGAAATGTCAAGCTTCAAGCTATGGTCCACAGATCACTCAGAGTGACATGCATTCATCCTCTTTGGTCACTATGGGAACCATGGGAGGATATTGTGAGAGCACATTCATTCAAACCCCTGGCTCCTCCACTTACCAGCTTGATAGCTCAGTGTCCTTGGGCAAAGTATTTAACTTCTGGATGCCTGTTTTTTCTTCTGTTAAAGGAAATCTCATTGCTAAAGGGGGATATTAACCACACTTACTTCACTAAATGAATATAAGGAGCAGAAGTGATCTTGTCCGGAAATGCTTAGGGTGGAGCCTCAATAAATATTCATTTTTATTAAGTAATAAGTGCTTACTAGTCAAAAAATCAACAACTACTACATGTTAAGCGCCTTTTATGCGCCAACACTGTGATAGGCATTGAGGAAACAAAGGTACGGAAGGGAATATCTTGCAATTAAGTGCCTACCTTGTGCCAGGCACGGAGCCAGCGCTTTCATATACTCTTTCATTTAATCAGAGACAAATAAAATGCAACCCCTGCCTCTCCGGTGCAAGGTGGTGTGTTGAGAGCACAGAATGCTTTGTTGCTTGCAAATTCACCTCATTGGATGATCATGGTTATGACACTCATTTGTGCTGCTCCAGGTGTTTTCTCGTAAACCCACTCCCTTTAATTTATAACAACGTACCCCGTGAATTTTTAATAGATATGTGTTATCTATAGTTGATTATCAAAACTTAGGGGCTAGAGACGATAGGAGAGGCTGATAGTTACCAAAACTCCACACCTCTAATTTACTAAGCCATCACGTCCGGCCTCCTGGGAGGTGGTATAGGAAGTATTTTTGCACCTGGCTCTGGATTCAGCCCACATGCCACAGGTGGAATTCTGCCTGTGCCCCTTACCAGTTGAGTAACATTAGACAAGTCACTTGACCTCTCTAAATTCATTTTTTTCATTTGTAAAATAGAAATTAAAATAGTTCCTTCCTCATAGGATTGAATGGTGGTTTCTTTCCGTTCAGCAGGACAAAAATAGTCCCAACCTCATACAATCGAATGAAGTAATACATCTAAGTCCTTAGCACATCGGCTACAATATAGAAAGTGTAAAATAAGTGAAGTAGTGGCTGTTATAATAATAATTATTATTAGCTCCAGTACTGCCCGACAATAACCTTTTACCAGAGCTAGCACACTGGTTCATTTTGCTACTTGGTGTGAGTCATCTCCTGTTTTCCCCCATGGGATAAATATGAGCAAGCCGGTGGGAGTCGGCGGAACACGGAAGCAAATGAGTTCTCGGCCAGAATAATCCATCCGGGCGGGGACCGTGCCGGCCTCTTTACCCACCTCTGCATAGTTAGTCCCCACACTGCTCCCAGAGGAAGCCACCGAGCCCACTGCCCCCAAAACTGGCTTTAAGCCTGTTATTCTTCCTCCCGAATTTAGAGGGGAAACCTCCTCCCGACATCGATAATCGTGACCCAGTTATGGTGTTTCCCTGACATCCAACAGGATGACATCATTGTATACGACCATTCCTTACCCACGTGTTGGCCTGTTTTCATTTCTTTTCAGGGTGTTTTTATGTGCATCTGCGTGTTTTCCATTTTCAGCCCAAATGAGCAAACTGCCCTTTAGCTTATTAGAGTGCACATCAGATATCTTTAGTGACTCTACAGAGACACAAAGTCATCCTCCTTCGTAAGTGGAAAAGCAGACCATCACCATATGTTGGTTCCAGAGACCCTTCAGAATTGAGGAAGATGATGGTGGACAAAGAGCTCGTGGCAGTGGGCTGTGCCCCAGCCAATTGACACTGGGCATCTTCATGCTTCTACATCTCAGTTTCCTCGTCTGCAAGACAAAGATGCTGGACCCCATGATCTTAGTGTTGCTTCATTTATCCATAAACCAATAACTATTGCACTCCTGCTGCATGCGTGCTGGGCACTGGGACACCTCAGTGACCAGGACAGACCAGGTCCTGCTCTCATGGAGTTTATGCCACAGTCACAAAGACAATAAACAAAGAAATAACTTCAGACAGTGAGGAGTACTACGAAAAAAACCGAAAGAATGATGACAAGATAGTGCCTTGGTGGGGCGGGAGGAGCCACTTTCAATGGGATGCTCAGACAATGTCCCCAAGGAAGCAACAATTAGCCTGACAATTGAAGGAGGAAAAGGAGTCAGCCATGGGCCTCTCTGGGGAAGAAGGGAGAGGGACTAGTTATAAAAGTTGTAGAGTTTTCATTGGTGAAACACTCTGGGTCTGTAACACAGGAGCCACTGAGCTGGCCCACATGAGGAAATGTTGTTTTGATAATACGTACGCTGTAGAACGCAGGCCCCCCAGGCCCTGGTAGGGGGCACGACCCGACTCCTCCTCTGCAAACACTCGCGAATGTCCGCAGCATGCAGGGCTCAGCACCTCCAAGTCTGATCACCGCTCAGAGCCAAGTGTCTGAAGGCAACGCGAGGAATGAGCACTGACCTTTCGGAGCAGCAATGACAATGATAAATGAAGGAGGATCTGGATGCTCGCCCTTGACTATAAGAGGAAACAGGCAGACTGTGAACTGGGGCTCATGCTCCGAAGCTTAAGTTTCACCGGCTATGCAGTTTCTAGAGCCGTCTGTTGCCACAGAGCAGGGCAGGAATTTGGACTTAGGGGCTGCCCTACTGCACTTACAGACCACTCAGGTGTCAGCCCAGATACCCGAGCCGGAGCACACAGGCAACCTCATGAAGCTTGTAGCATCTCTGCGGTGGGCTGGCCTGGGAGACACAGGGGTGACTGAGGCAACATAAAGGGCTGTGCTGGGAGTCGAAGCACTTGGGTTGTGGTTTCAGCAGCGCCCAGAGGAGCCAGGTAACACCTCCAGCCATCATAATGGGACCAAGTGAACACCTGCCAGGGCCCAGGCATGCTGCCGGCTCCTCATATACCCTACCTCGTTTAACCCTCAGCACAACCTTGGGGAAAGTACTTCCGCTATCCCTAATAGAGGAGGCTGCAGGAGATTTTGCAACTTGCTCAAGGTCACTCAGCAGCAGAGGTGGGAATCTTACTTGGGTCAGACTAATTTCAAGTTGCCTGTTCCATTGTCTCAGCAACTCATCAATTAAGTGGGAATAGTGATCATACGCGCTCTACCCTCCTCGTACAGTTGTTGGGAGACTCCAGTGAGATGAGAAGGTGCTTTGTAAACATTAATGAGCTACTGTAGGCCTGCCGGCACACTTGCACCTTGTCAGACCCCACCAACTGCACTCTGAGACCAAGGAGCGGCTCTTCGACGAGAAGTACAAGCCTGTCATCCTCACTCCTGATCAGGAGGACCAAGCTCTGTGGGAGGAGCAGGTCTTGCAAAAGGGGAAGAAGGACAGGCTTGCCCTGAGCCAGGCCAACTGTGGGTGCAGTTGGAGGTCCCGAGATGAGTTCAGGGCTCCAAGCCCGGCAGACAGTTTGCCGGGATTGTGCAGTCGGCGTGAGTGAGCCCCACGTGCAGAGTCACTGAGATAAGTTGTGTGCAGAGTGTTCTCTCACTAGGTTTTTACAAGTGTGGGAAGTCTTTGCTCCCTTTCCGTGTTAGCTGAAGTTAATTCAGAGCCTTCTTGGTTTAGTAGTTGGGGAGAGCAGAGCAACCTGACCTTATAATGTTTATCACTGCCAGAGCTGGTAAGGAGCCTTTTACATAATCCTTTTATTATTGGGCCTCACAGTCCCCATGACATTGGTCAGGTGACTCCCTTGACCATGTAGATTTTCTTATTAAAATTGGAGCTGAAGCGTGTTTATTCTATGATCTATTCTTTTATTTTTATAAGTAACATTTTTCTCACGCACAGTGGCAACATAATGAGACCCCATCTCTAAAAAAATTAAAAAATTAGCCAGGTGTGGTGGTGTGCACTTGTAGTCCCAGCTACTCTAGAGGCCGAGGCAGGAGCATCGCTGTAGCCCAGGAGTTCAAGACCAGCCTGGACAACATAGGGAGACCCTGTTTCAAAAAAATAAAATAAGTAACATCGAGGCATCTTGTGTACCCTTCACCCCACTTCCCCCAAATGGGAACATCTTAAATAACTAATACGAAACGAAGAAATTGACATTGGTGTGGCTATTTGGATGTTGAGGGAAAATTTTTTGCAAAAACAACCTGGTTTTACTCTATCTATTGACAGTGATTGGAAGTGGCTTGGAAGGATAAAGTATTTTCTGATCTGTAAATCTATATGGAATCATAGATTCTGGGTATGTTACACTTCAGTAACCCTAAAACACAGAATTCTATGAAACGGAATTAAGTGTATGTGGCTGGTACTTAAATAGGTTATGGTAATCATACATGTAAAGCTAAATGAATGAAACTACCTCTGTCACCTCAGTGGTGTGTGGTTAGTTAATAAAACCAGGAGATGAAACCAAAAAAAAAAAAAGCTATTCTAGGGTCTGCTGGCCCCAGCGTAGCTCCTAGGAGCATGGCTGTCTGAGCAGGTTCCTACCCCCCTAAACACATCCCTATTTCCCCTATTTCTCACCCTCCCACTCCTGTATGGAGCACCCACCCACGGTGCTCCGGCAGCTACCCCCGACATTCCTGCCCCCGCTGTCCCCGGGGGCAGAGGTCCATCCCCCCTCGGCCCCTTTCCCCAGAGCAGCCCCAGCACCGCCCGCAGCCTTGCTGGGAAGTCTCGGCATCAGGCCAACAGGATGGGGAGGGCATGTGGAAAATCTGAGGAGATGTTTTTCTTTCTTGGGAAGAAAGCCAAACTGCAGTTCGCTGGAATTCTATAAATTATGTACCCAGAGAAGATTTAGTTTAGAAGAAACGGGGGAAAGAATCCCTTACTATTTGCTTAGTGAGTGGGGTTGGCCAAGCCAAACCCCACATTTTTGGGCTGACTTGCTGTGTTTGCAAAACAGGCCCCATGTTCCAGGAGACAGCCGGGGAGGCCACAGAACAGCCAAGATTTCTCCTCAGGCCTCTCTCTGGCCTACTTTCCAGCCCCTTGCTCCAGCCTGGGTCTGTCGCTTCGTTTCTTGGGTCTGGAAGGTTGGGGGTGTCAGGGGAAAGGTGGGCCACCATGACCCCTCTCTGTGCAGTGGCTCTCTGACTCCACACCCTTCCAACCCCATGAAGCCCACTTCCTCCAGGAAGTCTTCCTGAGCCCTGACGCTGGGTCAAGGCTCTTCTCCAAGGGCTTCCACAGGCTCCTTGAGGGCAGAGACCCCGTGGTTTTACTCACAGCAGTCCCCCTAGAATGGGATTTCAGAAAATGAATGAATGAATGAATACTACCTCTGGCCTGCTGTGTCCCACCCTGGGCTTTTCCCCAATTCAGATCCAGAATTGCTTGGCTCTGCAGAGAGGCATCCTGGGTGTTGTACTGTGTTTTGTTCCCTCCTGTTTTCTAGCCTTCTCTCCTACTCAGCCTTCCATTAAAGGCTACATCGGAGCCAACTGCTTGCGATTTCTCACCTCTCCGTTTCTGCCAACGCCTTTGCTCATGCTGCCCCTGCTGCACGCCCTTGAAGAAGCAAAGCAGCTCCAACCTTTCCTCATCCAGACATCTCCCTTAACCCTCCCTACCCCAGCCGGTGTCCCTCCCACTGTGGACTCCTAATCTCAGATCACACAGAAAGCTGGCGTGCTTATCAGTGATTTGTCACATGGCTGTCCCTGCCCCCAGGCTCCAGGCTACTTGGGAGCAGAGAGCCTGACCTAATCATCTCAGTCCCTAGCCCTTATCCCAGTGCCTGACATGCAGCAGCTGTTCAGTACATGCTTGCTGAATTATTAATTAACTAACATATGTGGAAGATAATAATAGCACGTGATGTCACGGGGCAGAGTGTGAATAAGGTCCCAGAAAATGCTGTGAGCAAAGGGGAAGAAAGCAATCGCTGTGGGCTGGGGCGATTTGGGAGGGGGAGGACATGGTGTCTGAAGAGAAGTTGACAGGAGATAAAGCAAGAAGGCAGGATGGAGAATGTCCTGTCTGGGTAGCAGGGGAAAGTGAGAAAAGAACCCAGGCTTTACCAAACATAAATCAGACCGTGGCCTACTCCTGCTCAAGACACCAGTGGCTTCTCCCTCTATTTAGGAAAATTCCAAACATTTTATCAAAGCCCGTGAGGTCCCATGTATCTAATTCAGCCCTCAAATTTTGGAAAAAGGGAAACTGAGTCCCAGGGTGACAATGACAGGGATGCTATGATCACAGTATTTTTATTTAAAACACTGTTTTTGTTAAAAAAAAAATTTAGCAAATCATGTATAACATTTTTTCCATTTGCCTTTGGTTTGAATTCCCTAGCACGATCTTCCAGAGCTTTCTTCTTACATGAACCAAGTCCTGTGAGCCTGCTTTTATATAACACAGTTGAGATTTTGCTTTTCCCATCATGACCCATTTGAAAGTTGCCCTATTTAATGCTGTAGGAACCTATTTTGGGGTTGTTTATCTTTTAAATTGCTATGGGGCCTTAAAGTTCCAGCCTTCAAACCGGGTCTCCTGAGAACCAGGGGAAGAAGAATTGTTTGTTTTTTCCATCGTTAGCTCCTGAAGCCGCTCCTCATGCCAGCCACCAAGCCGGGAGCAACACGGACCCGCTCCTGCCCACAAAGAACTGTAGAGCTGAGGGGAGAGAGGGTGTGCTCAGAATTAGGCGAGGATTTTTGAACCAGGCACTGAACTGACCACTTTGTATACTTTATGTCTTGCTCTCCCAATAATCGTACGTGGTAGATATCATTACCCTCGTTCTCCAAGTGAGAAAACTGCAGCTAAGAGAGACCAGAGACTCACCCGAGTCCAGCGCCAAGTGAGTGGCGGAGTGGGAACCTGCGCCCCGGTGTGTCTCCACCACAGCGCTTTCGCCTCAGTCTAAGGCAAAGCAGGATTAGCCACACGAAGGGAGAGAAGAAATTGCTTCTAAGGCTCCAAGCAGGAGAAGCTGTCCCATAATTCACCCAGCCCATCTCTGCCCTTACTGAATGAGGTAATAGCAGCGAACAGTTGATGATCCGTGTGTTCCAGACACTGCGTAACTCTGTTCCTCACAATAATCTTCAAGGAAGGTAATGCAATTCCATTTTACAGTAGAGTCTGTACGCATCCTCAGAGAGGCTAAAGAATTTGTGCCGGGTCACACAACTAGAGGCAGAGCCAGTATTTGAATTCTGTCTATCTTGATGCAAAGCCTTGTGTCCCCACTGCTCCCAGCTTAGAAGCAGCAATGGGCATGAAGCTTTTCAGTTTATTGCTTATAACTCCAGGAAGATCACTGGAAAGGACCTCTGACATTGTGGCCAGCAAAGAAGGGCTCCTCCTGAGGCAGACACTTATGGAAACAGATAGAAGAGTTTCAGTCTCTGAAAAGGCTGGTGAGAATGGGCCCAGGGGACTGGCACAGACAGCGCCCCCGGCACATCACAGCACAGTGGGAGAGCCTCCAGCTCTCACCATCAATCCTAAGTGGCTTCAGACAGAATCTGGGCCAAAGTCAGAGTACCCAAAGGTAGAACTGATCAACAAACCCACTCTAGAGGGAAAAGTATATAGCTGAGTTTAGGAATCAAAACAAAAAGCCAGAGCCACCGGGGGCGATCCAAGATGGAAGCCTACAGAGAGCGCCAATGGAAAGGTCAGAGAGACCAGGGAGTGGACTGACCCACACACAGCAAGGCTTTTTCGACCTGTCCAGGGCCCGGCACAGAGCAGGCAGGTGTTGATAGCACAGTGGAGTCAACTTCCCATTCCAAGCCTTTCCACTTGGGACAGTGGAAATGGAGACAGAGAAAAGGAGACAGAGGGAAAAAGAGACAGAACAATTACAATGGTGCCTTGGACTCCAGTAGTCACTGCACTCCATGAACACATGTCCCTGAATGAGTGTGAGAAGCAAGATCTGCTATCTCTCACTGAAGCCAGGTCCCCTAGCATCTCTCTTAGCGAGAGCATCATGTGATATTAACGGTGATTGTTGTGTTCAAAGGTAAGTATTTTTTATTCATTGTGACCTCTAAATGCAAACCAGCTGATTCATCTGGTGCTCATCCAAAGAAAGAGTGAAATGTTTGAATGTAAGAAAATAAGATCTCAATGACAGACTAAGTGAAATTCTGCAAAGGATTACTTTCCTAGTGCATAATCCTGGGGAATTTTGACCACATAGGCTTTTAATCTTTTGTGCTGACTTTCGTATCCTTCCCAGGTCAATGAGACTCCACTGTCTGGATGTCTGATGTTCTGAAGGCCCAGGGCCCAGAGCCTGAAGTCTGACATGAACTGATATTTGGTTCATGAAAAGTGGTTTTGTTTTTAAAATAAAGATAGCTAAGTTCCTCACCACTAGCAATTACAGTGTGGTAGGATAACCTGACTGGGGAATGTATTTGTGGAGGTTTTTCAGGAAAGGAAGAAAGGCATTGCTTCCTGCTGTATCCTTCACTCTAGGATATCTGAGGTTCTCTTGCAAAAGGGAGCAGTTAGGGGCCATTGTTTTCTAAAGCCTGGCCCTACTGGGATATAGACAGGGCTGATGCAAGATGGAGGTAGGCTCACGAAGGAAAGGAGAGTTCCTGGAGGGAGAGAATGGTGGACAGAGGGACAAAGTAGTGAGCCATATCTGAGAGGGAGGGACCCATATCCCACGCCCATGCAATGTCTCACAGAGCCTGACTTTGGGTAGGAGGTGACTGCCACATGCCTCTGGAGGCTGGAACTAAGTAAGCGCAGTGTCCTGGAGCCTTGGAAATGGTCCCTGTGATTGAGCTTGTGGTCGCTAGAAGGTTTAAGGTCTGCAAGGGAGAACAAGATCAGGACAGCTGGAAGTCCTTTCCATGAAGCAATCTCAGGCAGACAGCAGGACATCACAGCACCAGAGGCCACCAGGGAACAAAAGCAGCAAAACAACAATGGAGCTGCTGTGAGCTACAGCTCAGTGCCTCCCATATTTTCCCTGAACCAGGAATCTCATACACCCCAATGGAAGGGAGAGAGGGAGCCCCACTAATGACTGATGTTGGGTTTCTCCTATACTTGAAGGGGGTGGGCAAGGTGCTCAAGGTGTTTTATTTAGAAAAGGGAATGAATATATTGCTTCTTAAGCCTGAATTCTGCTGCATAGTTTCTTCCTGGATGTTATTATTATGTCTAACACTAGCAGAGGGTTTCTCCATTTATACTTCATGTGCAAAAGCTTCTGAGCTCTGCATATCGTTACCCTTTGGGGTATGGATTATGGAAAGGACTCATGGCCTTTGACTTCATCCTTGGAGGCTGAGACTTCTCCCACAGCCCCGTCGGGAGCTTCGCTGATATTTATTTGCCATTAGTCATTTCAACCTCGTAGAGAACTGAGTTTCTTTAAATAACAATGTTGGAACTCCCTCTCTCTGAACAGCATGACTAACACATATCAGGCACTCAGTAAATGTTTGTGGAAAATAAAAAATGAATAAGTCAATCAATGAATTGATTAAGCTGGATTTTAAAAAGTTAATAGGCTTTATTTCTTAGAGAAGTGTTAGATTTACAGAAAAATTGAACTTAAAGTATAGAGCGTTCCCATATATCCCCTCCCCACCCCCACCCCACCATCCGCTACACATACAGTGTCCCCTATTATTAACATCTTGCATCGGTGCATACGTTTCTCACAATTGATAAATCAATATTAATACATTATTATTCATGAAAGTCCACAGTTTACAATAGGGTTCACTCTTTGTGTTGTATAGGTTTATGGGTTTTGCCAAATGCGTAATGTCACGTATCTACCAGTACCACATCATGCACGGTGGTTTTACTGCCATGAAAATCCTCTGTGTTCCACCTCTTCATCCCTTCCCCCTTCCCCCAACCACTGGCAACCACTGATCTTACTGTCTTTATAGCTTTGCCTTTTCCAGAATGTCATATAGTTAGAATCATACAATATGTAGCCTTTTTAGACTGGCTTCCTTCCCTTAGCAATATGCATTTAAGGTTCTCTCATGTCTTTTTGTGGCTTGATAGCTCATTTATTCTTATTGCTATTCTGACTGTGTCTGTTTGTTTATCCATTCACCTACTGAAGGACATCTTGGTTGCTTCCAATTTTTGGCAATAACGAATAAAGCTTCTGTTAACACTTGGGTGCAGATTTTGTGCGTACATAAGTTCTTAACTCATTTGGGTAAATACCAGGGAGCACAGTTGCTGGATTGTATGGTAAAGACTATGTTTAGCTTTGTAAAGACTGGTTTTTAAAAAGCTACTTGTAAACAGCATTAGCTCATAAAACAGGGGAGAGCAAGGTATGAGTTGACTTCCCACAGTGTAGAACTAGAAAGCGGTCCCTGCTTTTATTTGTACTAAACAAAGTGTTCAAGCTCCAGAGTATATTCCTAAGTTCTAGTATACTTGGACTGAGTGAATGATATGCTATGTCATTGCCCTCAGATTTCATTTTGGCCTTTTAAATTTGACTGCCAAAACAGAGAAGGTCTCTACCCACAGGAATGATAGTGGGAGAGACAGTGAATAAATATACTGCTAAAACCTGTAATCAGGTGGAAGTGCTGGATAGGAAAAGACCACAAATTAGCAGGCAAGAAAACCCATGAGTTTCCCCATTAACTTACGGTGGTGAACCTGCGTGCGGAGCCAAACTAGGATCTGGGGAAGGGGGGAGAAGGAGAAGGGGTAACTCAGAAACAATTTGGTTTCAAGGATATACTAGTAGAAGCTCTCTTGAAATACTTTCCATGATGTTCAAGTGGTCCTACAGCCAGGAAAGGCAAGTATGTTCAGGGAAAATATTCATGTGTCAAGCAAAGAAAAACTTTTAAAACATGAAGACAGAAAACAAGATGTCTTTACATCTTCTCTCTCCAAAGTCAGCAGCCTTTTGCTGAATATTTGCATCACAACCACTTCACCCTCTCCAAATAGAGGACAAGAATCTTGCCTTTTTCTTACTGCCCCTCATATTGCTATTTTGCACACAGTAGGTGCTCAAGACGGACTCACTGCAAGGAGAGGGGAAGGTTTCACCAAAACACACATGCAAAAAAGGACTTCACTTCTGCCCTCGAAGTTCAACGACACAAAAATCAAACAAAGCCAGAAATATTATCCTGTTGGTAATTAAGTTATGTAAAGTAGTATTGGAATGAAACCAGCTTATACATTTGCAGAGCTTTGTAATCATTAACTATTCTCCACCATCCTGAGAAATGTGAACTTGGATGAGTTCCAAGAATCTTAGCAACAAGACAGCAGCTCCCAAGCACAGACCCAGTTCTCTGACGGGGCCAGAATCTCAGAGACAAAGCGCTATTTATCGACATGAACTATCTTGCTTGCGAAGCTGGAATCCCAAGGACAGAGCTAATGAGAAGACTCGGTGCCAGGATGTCATATTGGGCTAGGAAGGCCAACCCATTAACAGTCTGCAGCACTGCGCTCAGCCCAGACTGGAGGAGGTGCAGAAGCAAACGTATTCAGTGGCTTCCGAAAGGGCCCAACACTTGACACTCGAAGACCAAGACAATCTCCATGTTTAGCTGGGAATGTGGGAGATGGCACAGGCTGGGCAATGATTTCTGAGCGGATGGGCGGTGCCCTGCATGGAGCAGCAGAGGCTGCGGCCGCAGGCCCAGGCCACATGAATGCTCACACACTCCCCAGCAGAACCGACAGGACTTTCTGTTTGATGAGTCTGAAGGTGAGACCCAACCCCTCTCCTCTCCTTCTAAACCGACTTCTACCAAAGGCCTCACCCAGGGCCCAACTACTGGCACAGATGGGAGAGGCAACCTCAGCCTAGCCATGGTTGTCCCTCAGTTTCAGGAGGATAATTTACTTCCCTGAAAACCCCAAGAGGAGGTAGCATTTCTCCGCACCTCATCTAGAATTACCTTCGAATGTTTCCTGATTTGGAAACACCTTGGAGAGACTTAGCAGGTCAAGCGTGGAAGATGGCTTCAATTCATGTTAATAACAGCCAGTGATCACTTACATTTCCTGAGCTCCACACAGAGCGACACGCTAAGCACTCTACCTTCATCACCTCACCTAATCCTCACAATGACTCTATAAATTAGGAACATCACAAACTCCATTTTACTAACGGAAAAGCAGAGGCTTAGAGGTACTGAGGTTGGCAGATCTCAAAATGCTTGTCGTAGGACCAGCAGAATTAATATCACCCAGAACTTGTTAGAAATGAAAGTTCTCAGGCCCCACCCAGACCTACTGAATCACAAACTCTGGGGGTGGGGCAATGTATTTTCTAACATGCCCTGGAGGCGATTCTGATGCACACTCCAGTGTGAGGAACTGTGGACCAGGCAACTTACCCAAAACTACACAGCCAGTAGGATGCAAACACCAGCAGTTTGGCTCGGGAGCCCTGCTTTTAACCATTATGCTGTGAATTTACCTGGACGCTAGACCTAAAAGTTCCTCTTCTATCTACAATCACAAACTCCAGATTCAGAGAATCAGCACACGTTAATTGATGCGTGGCCTCTGAAAATGTCTGGTCAGATTTATACAGGGAAATAAAAGGGAGAGGCAACCTCCCTTTTCTACATTAAGACTTCAGCTCCTTGCTGACGTCATGGGCACTGTCACATTCCTCATGGGAATGAAGATTTCCTGCCTATTCAACACCCCTCCCTGCTCGGGCAACAAGGGCATGCCCAGAGGCTACACCCAGGCCTTCTGGAAGCTTCATTTCACACCTAAGAGCCACGCAGAGGAATGAATTGGGGAGCAGCTGCTATTAAAAACTCGAAAATTAATTTCAAGGGTAGGGAGAAGGGAGAGGTGGTGAGAGATTTATCAAAGGACACAAAATTACAGCCAGATAGGAGGAACAAGTTCCAGTGTTCTATCCACTGAAGGATAACTATTGTTAACAATAATATATAGTTTCAAATATTTACAAGAGAGGACATTGAACTTGCCTAACACAAAGAAATGCTAAATGTTTGAGATGATGGATATGCTTATTACCCCAATCTGTTCACTGTACATTATATGATCAAAACATCACTATGTACCCCATGAATATGTACAATTATTATTTATAAATTAAAAAATGAAATAAAAAGAATGTAAAAAAAACTGAAAAATTAAAAGCATTGGTATTAGTTTCCAAGGGCTACCATAATAAAGTACTACAAACTAGGTGTTCAGAACAATGGAAATTTATCATGACACAGTTCTGGAGGCTACAAGACTGAAGTCGAGGTGTTGGCAGGGCCATGTTCCCCCGAAACCTATAGGGGACGGGTCCTCCCTTGCCTCTTCCAGCCGCTGTAGTCCCAGCCATTCCTTGGCTTATGGTGTGTAATTCACGTGGCATTCTCTCTGTGTCTCTTCATGTCACCTTCCCTCTGTATGCCCAAATTTTCCTCTTTTTACATTGGATTAGGGGCCCACTCTACTCCAGGATGACCTCATCTTAACTAATTATATCTGCAATGACCCTATTTCCAAATCAGATCACATTCTGAGATACTAAGGGTTAGGATTTCAACATCTGAGTTTGAGGGGGACACAATGCTGTCTACAACAGCGTCTATTTTGAGGGTAAGGATTAGACTACAGAAATTTTCATGCATGGTGTTTGCTGCAGAGCCATTTCAGAGGCTCGTAGACCAACATCAGTGAGGCCACCTGCCTGTGGGTAGCTTGGATCATGGCTGATGATCAGAACCACCGGGTACTTATTAAAACTCAAGCCTTCCCAGCCGTATCCCATACAGCCTGAATCAGAAGGGGATTCGGGGATCTGTATGTAATAAGTGCCCCTGTGATTCTGATATAGACAGCCCTTCAACGCCCTCAAATTTGGGAAGCACAGTTCTAGCCAACCCTCATGGGATGCTCAACATTCTGGCCCAGGTGCCAGCCACACCTGAAGTCACTCCCCTCAACTCTCCAGCCCCTGTTATGCCCATGGTGAGTCTCAGACGAGCCATCCTGGAAGAGTCAAGGGGATGCTCAGGACTTCCCCGGATCTTTCTTTGTGCTCAGGTCTCGGATTACCTGTTCTGGTCCCCAATCAGCACCAACAGATCAGGGAAACCTGACTTCCAAGCCAGGTGATTTCACTGGGTGGGAGCCAAGTTGAACCAGATCCCCTGGGATCCATCTCCACTATCCAATGACCTCCCTTTCAGAGACAGGTAAACCAAGAGGCCATTGAGAACCGGTATCCAGCCCAAGGAGAAAGACGCCAGAACCACCCTCATGACTCTGAGCCGGGCTATGGGATGTGGAGGGAAACAGGAGCCAGCAGGGAGGAAGCCAGGCAGGGTCAAAGGCACAATCTCCTCCCAGGCCACACCTCCTTCCCCAACCCACCGCCACAGACTCCATGTTGGCCGCCCAAGACCAAAGAGAATCACCGTTAACAGCTACTTGCTATACAAGCCGCAAAGAGCAGGAGAAGGAGCCTTGGACTGGGCATCTAGGCTTGCCAACTACTTGTCCCTCTCAGAACCCCCATTTCTTCATCTGTTTGGCTCTCAACATTGATCTTCCCATTACAAGGACTAGATACCCACTCATGTCAGCCCAGCAAAGGGGAGGCTGAGTCATTATAAAGATCCAGGTCCTAGGGAACCCAAGGGCAGGAAAGAATCCACTTGGCTTCGTGGGAACCAGGAAGCTATTAAGGACCATGGTTCTGCCTCTCAAGGGCTGCACGACCCACCTCCCCTCCCTTTGCCTCTGCTCACATCTCCCTTTCTCTCCACCAAGGGCTTCCTCTGCCGCTACCTCAGCATGCATAGGAGTCATCATGATTGCCTCAGTTCCCAAGACCACACAACCTTGTGGCTCAGTTCCCCACAGCTCAATGGCTCAGTTCCTCAGTGTCCCAGGAGAGGAATCCGAGTCCATCCTGGGTCAAGCAACCTTCCTTCACCCAAGTAACTATGACCGGAGGGTAGGTCACACAGCATGAGTCCAGGACTCTCAAGCTGGCATTCAGTAGGGCAGTGGGTGGAAGAAGTCTCCAGAAAGACAGCACCCCAAGGTATGTCTACTACAGGAGTGATACAAAGTCACTGCTAGATGATAGACACTGAGCTATGTGGAACGTGATCCTCACTTCAAACATTCAAGGTTACTACAGATTATGGAAACTGAAGCTCACAGAGTCAAGGTAACTTGTCTAGGCTCACTCAGCTAGTAAGGGATGGAGCAGGAATTCCGACTCAAGTCCACCAGGTTCCACAGCGCTGCACTTGCCTATCTGCTATCCAGCCCAAGGTGGTTGCACCAGGATTTGGCACCATTTCGTGAGGTCAGGAAAAAAGCAGAGGTTAGCAATCTACCTTGCCTATACCACCAGGCTATAATGAACACCAGACGAAATCACAGACTGGGAAGTGCTTGGGAAAGCTGAACAAAGACAAATGTGAAGTCTTGACTGTGCCTGCCGCCACTATCCCACAGCGCAGCGTTTGCTCACTGGCATTTGCTCACTGGCATTTCCCTGAGGACTGAGGAGTATTTTTTTCAACTCTGTTCTCTGTGATCAGGATTGGTCAAGACCACAGCAGGGGTCTTAGCAGCTGTCCAAGACCCCCTGGAAGGAACCACCAGCTGCTTACAATCTGGTGGTGTGGCCCCACATAAACAGGATCTGAATTTTCAGCCTTGAACTTGGCAATCCAAGGTGGGTGGCTGTTTGAATTGGAGTAACCTACTTGTTTTTCACTAAGAAACTTAGCCAAAAGAGGTGGTTAATTGGGCTCAAGTTGGGCATAGCAGAACACAAACCACCATCACAGGCAACTCTCAAATGCTAATGCCACCCTTCAGATCCCAAGATGGGATCAGGCACATAAAGCTTCCGCCCCAGAAGGGACGGGGGCGTTTGTAGGGGTTTGTCCACACTCTGACATGGTAGAACAAAAGGTGGGATCTGAGGCCATGGAACAGGCCATGCTCTTTGGCCCTTGTGTTGGTTCATTTTATGTGTCAACCTGGCTAGAGTATGGTGCTCAGTTGTTCGGTCAAACACTGCTCTAGACATTTCTGTGATGGTATTTTGCAGATGCTATTAACATCTATAATCAATTCACTCTAAGTAAAAGTTATTACCCTCTATAATGCAGGTGGGTCTCCTCCAATCAGTTGACAGCCTTTAAAGCAAGAACTAAGGTTTCCCAGGAAAGGAATTCTGCCTGAGTTTCCAGCCTGCTGGCCTGCCCTACAAGTTTCAGACTAGAGACTCCAATATCAGCTCTTATCTGAATTTCCAGCATGCCAGTCTGCCCTGCAGTCCCTTAAAATAAATCCCTCTCAGTTGCTCAGTTGCTCTTGCTCTCTCGTTTCCTCCAAAGAATCCTGACTGATACAGGCCACAGAAACTCGACCAGTAATGGTAGCCCGACAACATTCACCTCACACTGACTGAATAGCTTCTACAGGAGGGGAGCACCTTGCTGTACAGGGCCCAGGAGCAGGTTTTATAATCTGAGTCCTTTCCTCCTCCATAGGCTCCTGTCTCTCCCCCAGAGACTCAGGTAACCCCAGAGAGCACATTAAGGTCGGCGGAGACCTCTACTACTCCATGTGTGGCCCCCAGACCAGCTGCATAAACATCACCTGGGAGCTTATTGGAAATGCTGAAGTTCAGGCCCCATCTTGGACCAACTGAATCAGAATCTGCATTTGAACAAGATTCCTGGGTTATTCAAATATTAATATTAATATACATAGAGTTTGAGAGGCACTGTGAACACTAGCCCAGATGTTAAAAAACACAGCAAGTTCCTGATTGGACTCTTGCCATCTCTCAGCACTTGGGCAAAACTAATAAGGAAATAGATATTGTTATTTCCTTATTCATTTAGGAACTAAAAACAAGAATGGGTTACATTAGTGAGGTTTCACTAAGTGCCAAGCATTGAACTAGGCACTTGGTATATATTAACTCTGCCAACTCTCCCAGCAAACCTATGAGGAAGGTACAATTAATATCTCCATTTTACAAATGACAAAACTGAAATACAGAGATGTTAAGCAACTTGACCAAGGTCACAGAGCAAACAAATAGTTGAGTCAGGATTTGAACTCAAGAGAGCTCACCTCCATAGGTATATGCTGCTTCTCAGATTCAAAGCACAGAATCTTCATAATGTTCTATCAGATATACAAGAGAAGCTCTAGCATGGGAATAGTTCTGTCTGACTGTAGGGTTTGAGGAAAGCTTCATAAAGGAGGCAACTTTTAAAATGGTCTTTGGATGAGGTAGGAGTTTGGTAGGAGTTATAAGCTGTGGTGCCTTCTATGGGTAAGAAGGCTGTTCCCATAACCAAGACGGAGTTTTCCATGTAGCCAAGTACTCCTGGATGGATGCTGTTCCCTCTGCCTGTAATATCCCCACCACCATCCCTTTCCCCTTTCCCCTGGTTACCTGGTTTCTCCAGGTAGTAATCACCATTCAGATCATAGCCTCCCAAGGCCCCCACACTAGGCCAGGTTTCCCTTCTGAACTCTCCTAACACCAATGGCTTTTCCTTCATGACACTTATGCCAGCTTAGAATTCAGCAGTTATCACGAGAGAGTATCTGATTAATGTCTGACTTTCTCCCACTAGACTGTGAGCTTCTTGAGGGCAGGAACTACCTGTTTCTACTTACTTGTGAATTTCTGGGGTCTATCCCAGTGCCTGGCACACAGAGCTCAGCACTCAGTAACTGTTCAGTGACTATGCAGCAAGGATCGTCTGCAACCCTCAGTCACTACCCTCCATCCCTTCTGTCTGCACAGAAGTGGGAAAATGGGCTGTGACCCAAAGCAGGAAACCACTCTCCCTTTGATTAATAAATGACAAACAAGAATGCTGCCAAACCTGCATACCTTTAGCTTATCCCTTTCAACTCATTCCTAATTTGAACTCACAATGAGCACAGACAAATAGCTGCTTATAATCCAAATGGCTGTTACTTGCACAAAGCTGTACTGTGACCTCCAAAGCATAAATCAGAAGCTGAAGACAAATCATGTATTTCAATTAAAAATGTGGAACACATTCCAACAACGCTGTGGCTTTCTCCAAAAATTCAAGATCAAAAAGGAATAAAACTAGGTTGAATCCTTCTATGTTTAAGGCACTGTGTGAGTTTAGTTCAAACGTCAGTATCATTGGCCTAAAGGGGCAGATTCTTCAGAATTATGTAATAGATTCGACAAGTTTTTGAAAGTAAATTCTCTTTTCAATATGAAAACCTTCTTTCAGAGGCCAGCGCCGTTTTGATAAGGGAGTAATTTAGTGGTAGTGAAAGGCTCCATTGCCATTCAGAGCCCTGCCTCGTGTGATCTGCTTGGGAACCTATTGCAAAACCTTCATTTCAGACCACTTGGCTAGGATGGTGTTTAAATAAAGGCATCTCTTTTCCAAATCAGGTTGCCGTTTATTAAAGCTGCAATTCTTCTCCTTAGGGTCCAGTTCCATGTTCATTTGCTTGTTTACCGAATCTCAGTTGGTCTTTTTTAGCCCCAAATATAAATACATCTCCAACTTTGATTTAGGGCCAAGGATTACTAACAGCAAGTCAGACTTCAGAATGTTGTTCTTTCCTGTAGGAAGGCCTTATCAGATCCCATCACACACATATTGATTTTGTGAAAATAAACTCACTTGAAAACCAATAAGAAGCCCAGCTTTGGGACCAGTGACAGTACAAACAAATCATAAATGTAGCTATGAGCTCTACTGGCAGAGGCTTCTTTTTTCTTCCAAATATGGCAAAGGGTCTGCTAAGAGACATCCAACTCTCCTGCAATTCTGGGTTGCCCAAAGCAAATATAATTTGAAGCAGTGACATTCAGTAGCACACTGAAGTCACATGAGTTGACATGAAGTCAGGAGTAATTGATTTCAGAAGGAAGGATTTCTCCGGACAAAGGAATAATTATGTTTACAGTTGTGCTTTCATACATTTGAGTTTAGCTTGCTAGTTCGTTCACAAGAAGACAGAAATTTTAGGAAACTGGAGGAAGAATTTCTTCCATGTGAATTGTTAATCTCCCTGCTAAATCTCAGATCTCTAAAGAGAAATGACTCATTTATGTCTCAGCAACCTGCTTTGTGGCCATGCATTAAGGAAATATTATAGAAAGGTCAACATTTTCTCTGCTAGACAAGGTCCTGCCAAATATTTATTATTAAGAGCCACGTTTGCATCTAGGAAGAAAACTCTTCCTCATTTAGGACTTTCCAAAAACCTTCCAGCACTGAAACTTACATTTGACCATTTAGACCAGGAATCCCATAGCCTGCTGGTTGACTTCAGCTGGAATAGGTGTTTCAATTGGCACTGCTAGTATTTTTTAATTGAATTTCTGAGTCTTTGGACACACCAGCCCTTCTATAATATATACACTTGGTTCATTTCACTCATTTACTTTATCTGCTGGCTCTTTAAGGTATCTGAGTTTATTAATCCTCATAAAGATGGAATCTTTCTGAAAAATGTTATGTCATGCCTACCATTCTTAAACAGAATATCTAGAATATAACTTAACCTTCTCTTAATAATTTAAGGTTATTACTGTGAAACTCAGTAATTATAATATACAGAAATGCCCTCTTGGATTATTCAGATTTTTGTACACTCAATAGTCCCAGGATGCTATGTTCCTTGAGGTAGAAAGGTTTTGTTTCTTTCTACCTGAGTATTAATTATTCCATTTCACTGTTGCCTATGTGACTGCCATCAAAATACCAAACACACACACACATACACACAAACACACACAGACTCTTGACACACACAGACCCTTTCTAACCCTCCACTGTCCTGTGGGCTAGAAAACAAGAAGGTAATTTGATTAGAATTGTGTACGAAGTAAAAGTAAATAGAATCCAAGTTAAGAAGTCCTTCAGGAAGATGCATCTCTATAATAGATAAACTTTAATGCAAGTTCTTCATTCACCATTTTGACTGCTCAGAAATCATCATTGTTCAGTTACAAGCTGTTAAAAAAGGTACATACATGACTCCTGTCTAATGAAAGAGTTAGTAACTGAAATTCTAGCAACTGAAATCCCATGCGTGGGAGAGTAGGATCTCCCATGAAGAACCAAAACCCACTCACTGAGCTGCACAAGAGCATGCCCACTGACCTTCAAGTCTCGGCCATCCTGCCGTCTATGAAACAAACAGCTAGAAACAAAGAGCCCTGGACATTATACCCTTGAGTTGATTAGGAGGCTATGAGAGCGTATTGCACCCAGCCCTGCTGTACGGGCCCTCCACGTAAACATTGACTGGACAACTATGGCTGAACTAGCCCAGCCAAGAACATCTTCCCACTCTGTACTCAGAGGCCACCAAGGCAGCACACTCAGAGGGGCTGGGCTGCCTTACTCCCCCCACCATCTGGTCAGGCCCACTGCCCACCTCCAGTTGTCACCCCTTCTCACCTGGGCTGCTACAGTGACTTCTGCTTCCCATCTGTCTCCCTGAGCCATCTGGCCAAACTTCCCAACCCTCTACTCTCTCTGCATTGCTTCCAGGTAAAGATAAACTTCAGTCTGTCTCCCTATACCTGGAGAAAAAAAGGCCACTGTCCTCACCATCCATCACTGGTGAGACTTCAACCTCACCGCAGCCCCAGCCCCGGCTTTGCCCTCCGCACCACGGTCATTGCTAATTGCTGCCTTTTCTCATGCTCCTGCACCCTTCTGGAACACCATCTCTTTTCCTCTCTGTCCAAACTCCACCTATTCGTATCTTCCCTCAAGACACCGTTCCCAGCCACCCTACTCTTTAAGGGTTGCTCCTTTCATTTGACTCCTTATAGTTCCCAACCTTCGAAGCAGCCCTGTTATTTTCCACTGTCCTGGGCACAGGCCCTGGAGTAGAGCAGGGGTCTGACCTGAAACTTTTTGGGTGTCTCCTACTCAATTTCTGTCCCCTAAATACTATAATAACATGCTCAATGAACACAACTGACCTCGTACATGAAAACCATAAGAACGGCCAGGGTTGTATTTGGAGAAAGTGCAGTCCTCTCCCAGAATGGCACTTTGCCCTCCGAGTCACACGGAGGAAGTGCATTTGGGCCAAGTTCCCAGATATCTAGCAAAGAAAAGGCAAGTCAGCCTGCTCCCCTCCCCCAACTCACCCCCTCTTGCCAGACATCATTTAAAATGCACTTCAGCGTGTTTGCCTTTTATTTGGAAAGGAAACAAGTCCTGACATTCTGTTTCTCCCATTTCGTTAAGGACGGAGGTCACCCCGGGAAGGAGAGGGGTAGTTTCCAAAGAGAACTTGCGAGGGAGAGGAGGAGGGGAACGCTCTCATCCTTTCTCTTCACCTTCTGAAGAGAACAAGCCCAGCTTTCACAGCGAATTATTTTCAGCGCGGCCTCTGCCAGGACTGGCTCTCCCTGGCTGAGGCAACACCCCGAGGACTGAGTGACAGCGCAAGGTCAGACAAGGTGTCCAGACACAACCGGCCAGAGGAGGTGGCACTAAGACAGCTGGGAGATAAGAGAGTGGAGAAGGGGGTGCGGGAGAAGGGGGGAGGTATGTATTATGGGGTCAGAAAGCACTGAACTAGCGGATCTGTCTGTCCCTTTCTCTCTCTCTCTAACACACACACACACACACACACACACACACTCCTGCACAGAAACACATTCTTCACTTTGCCCTCCCTCCCCTTCTCTAACTCCCCAAGGCATTTCTATAAATAAACAATAAGCCCCTGAGCCTGCCAGAGGCCCATCATTAACCCTCGAAGTGCTCTGGCTCCAAGCGTGTCAGTCCCCACACTTCTCCTCCCTTCACGCTCTGCAACGCCCTTTCCCGCACGCACTCTCCACCTGATACCTACGTCGCCCACTTTAAACATCCTCCAAGCCCCTCCCCACCTGTCCCACACCACACTCTCAAAGTTCTTATCCTCGAAACTATAAGCTTCCAGTTATGCTACTCCAAAAAACTGACTACAGTTCAGATCACATATATTTGTTTTAATTTTTAAAATTTTTAATTGACAAATAATAATTGTATGTATTGATGGGGTCAAATGTGATGCTTTGATACGTGTATACATTGTGAAATGATCAAATCTGGCTAATTAACATACCCATCACCTCACATACTTATCGTTTCTTTGGGGTGAGAACATTTGAGATCTGTGATTTTAGCAATTTTGAAATATACAACACATTATCATTAACTATAGTCGCGACGCTGTGCAATAGATCGCCAGAACTCACTCCTCCTGTCTAAAACTTTGTACACTTCAGCCGACGTTTCCCCCTTCTGCATGCACCACCTCCCCCCTCAGCCTCTGGTAACCACCATTCTACTCTCTACTTCTGTGAGTTCAATTGCTTCAGATGCCACATTCTAAGTGAAAGCACTCAATATTTGTCTTTGCTTATCTCACATAGCAAAATGTCCTCCAGGTTAATCCGCATTGTTGCAAATGACAGAATTTCCTTCTGTTTTAAGGCTAGATATTAATAGTATTCTGTTGTATAAATATACTACTATTTTTTATTCATTCATCTGTTGATGGGCACTTAGGTTGTTTCCATATTTTGGCTATTGCGAATAATGCTGCAATAAACATGGCAATACAGATATCTCTTTAGCATATTGATTTCAATCCACTTGGAAATATACCTAGAAGTGAGGTTGGTGGATCATATGGTAATTCTATTTTTAGCTTTCAGAGGAACCTCATACTGTTTTCCAAAATTGCTATACTAACATACATTCTCACCAACAGTGTACAAGAGTTCCTTTTTCTCACCAGCAGTTATCCTTCATCTTTTTAATAATAGCCATTCTAACAGGTCTGAGGTGATACCTCTTTGTGATTTTAATTTGCATTTTCCTGATGATTAGTGATGTTGAGCATTTTTTCGTGTACCTGCTGGCCATTTGTATGTCTGCTTTTGAGAAATGTCTATATAGGTCTTTTGCCCATTTTTAATAGGATTATTTGTTTTCTTGTTATTGAGTAGTTTGAGTTCCTTATATATTTTGGATATGATCTCTTATGTAATATATTATTTGCAAATATTTTTTCCCAATCTGTGGGTTGTCTCTTCACTCTGTTGTTTCCTTTGCTGTGCAGAAGCTTTTAGTTTGACACAATCTCAATTGTCTATTTTTGCTTTGGTTGCCTGTGCTTTTGGGGGTCATATCCAAGAAGTCATTACCCAGACCAATGCCACGGAGTTTTTTCTATGTTTTCTTCTAGGAGCTTTATGGTTTCAGTTCTTAAATTTAATTCTTTATCCATTTATAATCTTAAAACATTATTTGTACACCCCTAATAATCAGAATCACCATCTATTTGCTCTGTCCCAGGAACTGTGCTAAAGTCTTTATATGCATGATTGCATTTAAATTCCACAAGAATCCCGAGGGGTCCATATGATCAAGGCATTTTGTACATAAGGAAAGGGAAGGGAAGCTCTGATGCTGTGTTACTTGATGTAAGTGTAGAGTGTGGCGTGCAGTGTCTGGAACCCAGGTTTATATGACTATAATGTACATGTTCTTAACTCCTGCCCTGAGGCCCTCCTACTAAGAGTTCTTCGGCATCTAAGATTCCAGGGCATTTACTGGGAGGTCTAGTCAGACATCTGGAATACCAGGATTAATAACCAATTAAACTTCCCCATACCTATAGAGGTGTTTTTTACTTTTCATTTCAACAAACATTTCTTTGGCCAGGCTCTGTACTAGGTATTGTGGATGAGCAGTAAATAGGACAGACATGTCCTGTCCTCATGGAGCTTACAGCGTGGTTAGGGGAGACAGTTCATAAATGAACACACAGGTAAATACAGGGACCAATCCACCAAGAAGCCTTAAATCAACAGAGAATAAACAGGACATAGTTTGAATTTTTTCCACTATCCTCAACTGTGTTATGTCAAATCATCTCCCTCCCCCTTTCCTCTCCTTTAAAGTATTTTAGACAGTTTGCAATACTTCTGTCACTTTCAGTTACTCGAATTTGGTACAGACCAGTTTAAACTTCCATGTCCTGTCTGATCCCAAGCCCTTGCCCTCCCAAGGTAGACAAGACTTGCTGGGGGAGGGGCTTGGTGTGGATTGGGTGGGGTCTGCTCTGTACTCGCCTCCCTACCTGCCTCTTCCAGACTATGGTTTCCTCCTTTATGGGTGTGGCAAAAAGGAGAGGTGCTTGAGTTCTTGCTACACAGACTCCACAGACCCTTGCTTCTGGAGACCCTCATCTAGAAGGTGGCCATCTTGGGCAGGGGCTCAACTCAGGCCCAGTACCTTCCTCCATGTCCGTTTGACCCATGGGAAATTCAACCATCCTGCACTGCCAAGCTGTGGAGAGACCCTGCCCTGTTGCCATCCCTTCTTTCAGCCCTGTCTTCTCTCTCCAATGATTCTTTTGCCCTAGGACAGAGCCCACAGCAGGACTGCTGCGCAGGCAGACGGTCAGCCAGAAGATATGCTAGTGAATCTCTGAGCACTCTCAACTCTCCCTTGGCTTGGAGGAGGGAGAAACACCCCTGACCCTGCCCAGGGAGGAATACTCTCACTGGGAACTTGGTCCCTCCCACAGGCTGAGGACTCTGCGACCTCTGCTGCAGCTCAGCCTTTCCTCATAGCCTGGAACAGGGGTAGGGCTGGTAGGATCAGGGCCGGTTTCACCACTTCATTGTTAAAGACTGGTTGGGAGCTCTCTTTAGAAACACCGAGTGCTCATGTCACCTTTAGGCCTTGGCAACAGTTCCAAGGTAACAGAAAAAGTCCCACTCCCGACCCTGTTACAGACACAATTATAATTGTGAGACATGTGAGGAAAGAAAAGAACAGAGTTATTACGAGAGTTGGGTTCAAATCCCAGCTCTGCTCCTTATTCATCATGTGACCTTGGGCAGGTTACTTAACCTCTCTGTGCCTCAGCTTCCTTATATGGAAAATGGTGGCAATAACAGCACATACCTCAGAGGATTAAATAAGAAAATGTAAGTAAAACACTTAACATAGTGCTCGGCACATTAATAAATGCTCAGTAAATGTAAGTTCCCTGAGGATATGGATGGATGGATCGGGCACTTCGCGGGCACGTGACACGTTTGATGAAATCATGAATAAGGGAGAATAGCTGGGAAGACTTCTCTGAGACTGGACAGTCAGAGAAGACCACTCTGAGGAGGTAGCACTTAAACCTTGACTGGGGGATGGGGTAGAAATCAGCCAAAGAGCTAAGGGATCATATTGCACTAGGATCATATTACATAATGGACCTAAAAAGTTGCCTTTGACATTTTAATACATTACATAAATATGGGGTTATAACACATTAATTCCCTCTGGACCAAAGGTTATCATGACTCCCAGGAACCAAAGTCCCCAAAGTGCCTGGTCCCCATCCCAGCAGCTGTAACTGTGCCACCAGGTGGTTGCTTTGGACGTTTGTTTCCATTTTTTTAAGTTGTTAGTCAGGACTTTGGTAGCAACTAGATCAAAATTCTGGCTAGACGGTAGGTCTGATTCCACATGATCTAAGTAGTCAGAGCCAGAGAGTGTCAGCTACCACAAGGAAGAGAGTATATCATAAATCCAGAGGTAGACATGTGAACGGGCAGTTTATAGACTGGGGTTTACCCAAAGATTAATTTTGAAGGTTGGCTCATCCAACAGAGTACGTAACTGGACACTTGAGTCTTTGCGCATCTCTGGTTGCAGTTGGTTTTAATTACTTTGAATCTGGTCAGCATTATAAATGGCTGGGATAAAATATCTGCTGGAGGCATGGGGATAAGCATGTGACTCAGCAGCTCCTCTGACTCAGTGGACCCAGAGTTGTCATGAGCTGTTAATCCATTGTCAGAGTGCGAATGAGGCAAAGGGGCTATGAGAAGCTGTACCAACAAATAGCCAGGAACACCCACTGCCTATCTTTATGGCTGAGCCCTTTTGAGACACATAGCATCTGTATCTTTTGTTGCTGTAATGGCAAGTTTTTGGCATAGATGTGTCCTGATCATTGTTTTCAAGCACACTGAACCTAGACGATAATATAATGGACCTGTTGGAACTGTTTCTAAGATAGAAGGATGCCTCTCTCCACCCTGGTTTGATGAACTGTTAGTGTGGATAAATAAGGACTGGGAGACTGTGCCGGGAATGAGAAAGGCAGGGTGGTGCAGGTGCCTACAGTGATAGGTGAAGGTAACAGAAAGGGGCTTTCCATTTAGAATGCCAAGGTAGAGTGGTTACCATGTTACATAGGATTGCCCGTTCTGTCACCTAGAAGCCCGAGTGTAAGCACTAAGACTCTAGAGAATAGCTGGTCCTTAACAGAAACACATAAGAAGTTAGCTATTTTCCTGTCTCTCATTGTGTAAGAGCACAACGGACCATTCTACCCAACTTGAGACAATGTGACATCTCAAAATCATAAGCCAAGATTAGAAACAACACATAAAAAATGGTCTATTGTCATGAATTCAAACCACATCCTAACGGTTGCCAGAACAATGCTTTCAAATCCCAGATGTTCCGAAACACTTTATCATTCTTAAGGGAGAGATCACCTCCACCCGCACCTAAAAAAAATAGGGAAAGGAAAACAACAGTTCTAAATAGGATGCAAATGGGAAAGTTCCTACTGTGCTTGTAGGTACTAATGAAACCTGTTTTTAAATGTTCATTATAAAATATTATTTACATATATAACATATAATGCATATACAAGAAATGTTTGCTTAAGAAAGAAAATATTAGCAATATTTTTGTATTCTCCTTTATACCCCTCCTCAATTTCCTCCATCCTCCTCCCCTAGAAGTAATCATTAGGCCAAATTCCACTATTATTCACTTACTTTACTTTATTATTTTCATATATATAAAATATATATTCATTAAAATATACATATTCAGTTTTGTGTGGTTTTGAACCTTATGTAAGTAAATCATACTGTATATATTTTCTGCAACCTGCCTTTTTTGCTCAATTTTATGTTCGTAGGATTCATTCGTGTTGGTAAGAATAACTGCCATTCATTTTCACTTATGTTTTATATTCCATTGAAATGATATAATAGCATCTACTTACCCAATCTTCCCTCAGGGATATTTGTGTTGGTTTCAGTTTTTCTCTTAGAAATGACATTGTTATAAACATACTTATATATCTCTCGATACACATTGTGTTTCTCTGTAAGATATATGTACAGAAGTGAAATTGCTATGCATCTTCCCCTTTACAATGCTAAATTGTTTCCCAAGTGTTCACATCAGTCTATACTCTCACCAGTCTCTACTCTCACCCACTGTCCGCAAGCTCACCGACACTTGCTATTTATAGATGTTTTCATTTTTGCCGTTCAGGTAGACTTGAAATAGTATTTCATTGTAGTTTTCATTTGCATTTCCCTGGCTATTAATGAGGTTGAGAATCTTTTCATATGTTTATTGGCCATTCATGTTTCCTCTTCTGTGAAATGTCTATTCAAATCTTTTTGCTTGTTTCTCTATAGGTTTTTTTGTCTCATTAGGTATTGGGGTTCTTTATGTATTCTGGATACTAATCCTTTGCCAGTTATAGCTTCTCCCAGTTTGTTGCTAATCTTTTCACTTTCTTTAGGTTGTCTTTTGATTTAAAAAAAAAGTTCGAATTTTTAAAATTTATTTATTGCTTGTATATATTCATGGGGCACAAATGCAGTTTTGCTGCACTGATACATTGCATTGTGGTGAAGTCAGGGCCTTCAGTGCAGCCGTCACTGGAGCAAGGCACATTGTAGCCACCCACCAACCTCCCATCATCCACTCCCCTCTTACCTTCCCACCCCTCTGAGTCTCCATTGCCCATCCACTCTGCTTCCATGTGTACACGATATTTAGCTCCCACTTATAAGTGAGAACATGCGGTATTGCTGAAAGTCTAAAGTTTAATGTGGCTACGTGTATCAGTTTTTTTCCTTTTGGTTTGTGTTTCTTCCTTTGTTTTAGAATTCCTTTCCAATTCCAAGTTCCTAAAAGACTCCTCATCTCCAAACAGTTTTTAAAAGCTTTTCCTTTCGTCTTTAATTATTTAATCCCCTGGATTTTATGCAGGCATGTGGTGAGGGCCTGGTTTTATGTTTTTCTGTGTGGATAACCATTTGCTCCAGAGCCAATTACCATGGAGTTCATTCTCTTCCCACTTAACATCATGTCCAGCTCAGACATAAGCGAAGTCTTCATGGATGTATACTGCTTTCTAGGCTCTATATTTTGTTCCACTGAAAATTCATCCATCCCTGAGTTTATACCCAACTATATTAGTTACATAATTTTATAAGAAATCTTGGTATTTGCTATAGCAACTCCCCCTGTTATATTCTTTTTCTTAAGGAGGCTCTTAACTCTTTTTGATTTTCTACGTCCACACAAATTTTGGAAGCAATTTGTCAAATTCCTTTAAATAAAACTACCAACCTATTGGTATCTTAGTTTTGATTGGCATTGCATAAAATAGTAGATAAATAGCTTCATAATATTAAGTCTTCCTAACCATAAATATAGAATAGTTTTTCATTTATAATCTTCTTTAAGTGCCTTTTGATACACTTTTATAATTTTCTTCATAAAGATCTTGTGAAAGTTTTGTTATATTTATTTCAGAGAATTTTATAGTATTGCTGTTTACTGTAAAATGGTCCTTTTACTTTAAAAAGTACATTTTCTGTTTATTGCTTATATAGAGATATTCAGTTCAATTGGGGTGTTGATCTTTGTATTGGTCACCTATTTCTAAGCAATAAATTATCCCAAACTTAGTAGCTTAAAACCATAAACATTTATTATCTCACAGTTTCTTTAAGTGAGAAATTCAAGAGCAGCTTAGCTGGGAGTTTTTGGCTCAGGGTCTCTCATAAGATTGTAATAAGATGTCAGCCAGGGCTGTAGTCATCTGAAAGCTTGACTGGGGCTGGAGGATCTATTTCTAAGCTCACACAAGTTATCAAGAGGTATCAGTTTCTCGCTGTTTCGGCCTCCCCATAGGCAGCTGGCTTCCCCCAGCACAAGTAAATCTGAGTGAGAGAGAGAAAGAGATCAACTACGATGAAAGCCATAGTGTGTCTATAACCTAATCTTGGAAGTGACATACCAATAATTTGTGCTGCACTGTATTGGTCACACAGAACAGCAGTGGTACAACATGGGAGGAGACTACACAAGGAGGGTGTGACTTCCAGAAGGTGGGCATCACTGGACCATCTTGTAGGCTAACTACCATAATCTTCTATCCAACAACCTTGCTAAATTCTCATATTTATGCTAATAACTTAGTAATAGAATCTTTTGGATTTTCTTAATAGTCAAACCTATTATCTGTAAATAATCCCAGTTTTATTACTCTCCTTCCAATCTCATTTTTATTTCTTTCTTGCTGTACTTCACGTGCTCAGATTTGGGGTACAATGTTTAAAAGACGTAATAAAAGACCTTATCTTAAAAGGAGTTTCAACATTTACCATATTTTGGTGTTTGTAGCAGGTTTTTATTGTTTTTTGTTTTTCATAGATATCCTTTTTTCAAATTCAAAATATTTTCCCTTATTCTTAGCTTGAATTTTTTTCATTAATGGTGGAAAATTTTAGAAACATTTTTTCTGTCTATTGAGTTGACTATATGTTTTTATTCCTTTAATCTATTTATGTGCAAATTATAGTAATTGATGTTCTGGTATTGAACCAATCTTGCATTCTCAGAATAAACACAACTTGAGCATAATACATTATCTTTTTATACATTATTGGATTCATTTTAATAGTTTATTGTGTATAAATGTTTGTATCTATTTACATGTGAGATTGGCTTATAATTTTCTTTTCCTATACTGTCCTAGTAGGTTTTTAGTATTATGGTTATGCTAACTCATAAATGAGTTGGGACATATTCTCCCTTTTCATGTACTCTGGGAACATTTTTATAAGATTAGAAATATTTGATCCTTGAATGTTTGATATAATATACCTGTAAAAACATCTGGGCCACATATTTTATTTGAGGGTGGATTTTAAACTACTAGTTTTGTTGTTGTTGTTATTGTTGTTGTTTGAGACAGAATCTTGCTTTGTCATGCCAGCTAGAGTGCAGTGGTGCTATCATAGCTCACTGCAACCTCAAACTCCTGGGCTCAAGCAATTCTCCTGCCTCAGCCTCCCAAGTAGGTGGGACTACAGGCGTGTGCTACTACACCCAGCTAATTTTTTTATTTTTTTAGTAGAGATGGGGTCTCACTCTTGCTCAGGCTGGTCTCAAACTCCTGAGCTCAATAGATCCAACCACCTCAGCCTCCCAAAGTGCTAGGATTACAGACGTGAGCTACCTGCCCAGCCTTGGCTTGAGGTTTTTAGAAAGACTGAAAAGCAGCGTGGAGTTTTGGCAGTCTCGGTGTGCTGAGAAAATGCATTAGCATGCAAAACCTTCCAGGAGAAGGAAACCTGGCATATACATCAAACTCTCAACTTTAGAAGGCCACAATTTAGGGGAAAGGGTGAACCAAAGATAAATAGAGCTTTAGCAAGACTGCAACCTTGCCTTGACTTAGCTCAAACCCTAATTGGATTGAGTAGCCTTGAATCTATCTGTCTAGCACAAGAAATGGTGAATACTCTCTGAAGGAAGATTATACATCTGATGAAATACTCTATCTTTTCATGTGTTTTCTTCATTTTTCCTCTATTTTCTTGAAATTATTTATAATATCTATTGTTGTTATAGATGATATTTATCATTGAATCAAAAATTACTAGAATGCCAAGAGAAAAGACCACATTAAAAAAAATAAGTAAAAAGTATATAACAGAAGCAGATCCACAGGATATTTGGATATTGGGACTAGTAAACAAGTACTTTAAAATAACTATCATTTACATTTTTAAGAAAAATAAAGGAAAGGGTGGGAACAAATGATGACTAAATGGAGACATTCACAGGAAAATGGAAACTATAAAAAACAGTTAAATGAAAATTTTAACTCAAAAATAGAATAACTGAAGTAAAAAATACAAGAATGGAGTTAAAAACAGAATTAGACATAGCAGAAGAGAGTCTAAGTGAACTGGAAGACAAATCAATAGCAAATGTGTGAACTGAAGCCCAGAGAGAAAAACAATGGGAAATAGAGAAAAGAGGATAAGACAATGGGGTGAAGTGAAAAGGTATAACGTAAGTATAATTGGAGTCCCAGAAAGAGAGGAAAAAGAAAGTGGGACAGAAGAAATATTTGAAGAGATAATAGCAGAGAATTTTCTAACCCCTACCCAGACCCCTACCTAGAAGTTTACATCTAGTGAAATTATCTTTCAAAAATGAAAGCTAAATAAAGATGTTTTCAGCTAAAAAAAAAAACATAGTGAAGAAGTTAGGACCACAGATTCTAAGTCTAGGCTCAAATATCAGCTCCAACACTTACTATGTGACGATGAGCAAGTCACAAATTTTGTCTATGCCTCAGTTTCCTCATCCGCAAAATGAGATTAATAAGAGAAATCACCTCCTAGAACTGTTGTGAGAATTAAATGAGTTAAAATATGAATATATATAGTACTTAGAACAATGCTTGCCACATAGTAAAGGCTATATAAGTGTTAGCCACTGTTATTAATTAAGCCTCACAGCAACCTTATAAATAATTAACTCATTTGCAGAGGATTAAATTGAGGCTTGAGTGACAGTGCAACTTGCCCAAAATTACCCAGCTGGGACATCACTATGAAGTGATAATGATAAGATAAAGATGTGTTGATGTCTCCAGTACTCGTGCTTCATGACAGCAGGAATCATATTTGTCTTGTTCATCACCACATAGTCAGTGCCAAGCACATAGTTGGTGCTCTATAAATACTTGTTGGATAGATGAGTGACTCTTACAACAATGCTATTTCAGATACTGTACTCTCTCAACCAGCAACGCAGAATACTAACATTAGCACTAAGTGCTTATTGGAGAAAAGAATCTCAGAGACTCATGTTCATTTCCAGAACCACACTGTGAAAAGGAATATTTGTGAGAAAATTCTGTATCATTACTATTAGTAACGAGCAAGGTTAACCACTCTGGGCCTCCATTTCATCCTCTGTTTTAAAAAAAAAAAAGTGGGTCAAGGAATCCTCTGAGCCATTAAGCGACTCTGTTCTCCGAAATGGGGCAGTGGAAAACACTTCACACAGCTTAAATCAGAGGTCCTCGACCTTGATGCATATCGGAAACACCTGGGAAGCTCGCACACACTGTCCAATGCACAGGTCACACCTTGGATCAATTAAGTCAAAATCTTGGGAAGTGTAAAGGGAGGCATCAGGTTTTTGTTTGGTTGTTTTTGTTTTTTTTTTTTAGAGATGGGGTTTTGAATGTTTCTCAGACCCAGACCCATCTTGAACTCCCGGCTTCAAGTGACCCTCCCACCGCAGCCTCCCAGAGTACTAGGATTATAGACATGAGCCACTGTGCCCGGCTGGCATCAGTATTTTTTAAAGCTCCCCAGGTGAATCTGATAGGCAGCCAAGGTTAAGGACCACCACCTTAGAGGGACCCTCCAAAAACAATAGCAGGTGTCTACTCATTGGCAGAAAGAAGGAAGAGTCAGGAGGCCAGGAGTCAGCAAAATTGCACGTGGGACTGCTCTGAGTTTGGGATCCCTGCCGCCTAACAAGAGGGTTTGTTCAGGCAACAGCTCCCAGTTGCTGCTAGAAAACTCTATGGGGATTCTGGAGATGAAGGCCAAGCAAGAGACTCTCCCTATCTCATGCAGAACTTTTGGATTCACGTTGATAAAGATGCATGTTTACTCCCACACTTGAGATTTTCAGCTTTTCAGTTTGGGGATGAACTAAAAGGAGAGCCATCAATTTAGAAAATAACAGAGTCCTTCCTTAAATAACTAAATAAAGCCTTATATATACTTTTTGAACAGCATATCAAGCATCCCAAATTCAAGCCATTCTCCTATGATAAATTTTGAAAGCAGAGTTGCTTCTGCTATTCGGTGAGATATGAGGATGTGAAATGCAGTTAATCCCATTCAATAGCAAAGGTCCAGGAACATTCTGCTCTTTGACAGGGTCCTTCTTCAGGAGCAGCCCAGGGACACACCAACGTTGGATCAAGCTGACACGGGTGACCAGCAAGAGTTGGCCAGAGTCATGCCTGATTGAAAATAGCTCCCTGTTGAAGAAGTGAGAAAAGGAAGGTCTCCAAGGGAGACGTCGAGGAGGAGGTATGAAGCAGAGGAACAACAAGCAAAGTTACCGTCTAGCCAACTCAACCTGGCCCGGGACCTCGAACAAGTCACTTCCCCTGCCTGAATCTTAGTTTCTTCTCTCCTAAAGGTAGGCATTTGAGTGCCCTGGTGATTAAGCTCCCTTTCAGACCCAAATTGGATTTATCTCCATCCCTTGGGAAGATGTTATCCTTCACCCATCCATCTGCATGAACAGAGAGCCAGGGGAAACCAAACAGGGGTCAGCAGATAGTGCCAAGGAATGAAGCCATGTGAGGGGACTGTGGCCAGAGCAAGGCAGTATGCCCCACCTGGGACAGTGCGCCCCATCTAAGGGGGCAGCTGCTATTCAACTCCATGTGATTGTTGCCATTAGGAAAGATCTTATAATTTTTTGAGGAATAAAAAGAAATCTGGATATTTTTATGTAGCCTACCAATTGTCATATCTTGGCAATAAATTCTTTAAAAAAAAAACTCCTTTATGTCAGATAAAACACATCCGTGCCCAGACACACCCTGCAGGTGCGCAGTTTATAACCTCTAACATAGAGGATGCTATGATATGATAAAACTTTGTTCTTCATAACCGGGCCTTTTTAATAGGTTGGTCATTGATTTCCCCTTAAGAAACACCACACTGAAGCTCCTTCTGAAATTTTAGGCAGAACCAGAGCTACCATGTAGGTTCATGGACTTGCTGCCTCTCACCCCAGAGATCTGTGCTTCTCCCCTTAGTTTGGGCCTGATGCCCACTGCCCTCCATATTCCCCCTGTGCAGCTCTAATGTTTGCCCCTTCAGGAAGGTGCTGGAGCTCAAGTGGTAGGAGTCACTCCAGCCCTACTCACACCATCTCCCATTTTAAAGCTGAGATGTGGCCTCCAAGATAACCATGACCCAGCACAGAGTGTGCGTGATGAGCAGGAACCACAGATGGGGACAGTTTTTTGGGAACAGTGACAGCAGTTCAAGTCACAGCACCGGGCCCCAGCCCCAGTGGTCAGGTGGTAGGCAGTGTGCTCACTAATGAGACTGGGCTATAAGGATTACCCTCAGGGGATCCACTTCCTGGTCTACTCACTCTGCTCAGTTGCTCCTAAACAAAACAGGAGAGCTTCTTATTTCACTAACTGTGGCTTTGAGAAAGAAAACATAGTCGGGTCTTATATCAAACACGTTTATTCTTACAGTGAGAAGCTCATAAAGGATAGATAGAGTAGAGTGAAATATTTACAGTAAAAAAATTATGGATGCTAGCCAAACCTCAAATACTATATCACAGCAGAGTTATTCCAATAGTACTTTTCCAGCATGGCACGTCACACATGATAAAATTAACTGCTCTCTCTTGACATCTCTCAGTGCATGTGCACAATAATAGAAGCAAACATTCTGGGACTCTTGTCCTTAAGATCTTACAGAATGGATTTATACACACACAAAAACAAATATATTACAACACATCCAAAACAATTTGCATCTATTTTTTTTTAAAGAAGCATTTTGACTTCAAAGGAAATTAAAACAGCAAAATAAAAATAGGCAAGAGATAGACTGCTACTTCTACGTGCAAGGTACTGGATTCTTGCATTGAGAATCCTAGTGTCAGGCCTCACTTCGAACATCACATCAAAGAAGTGTGGCAGAAAAATGAGTCACCTTCAATATGAAGGATGTGAGTTGTGTACACACCGACAACACTCTCAAAGATACAACAGTATACAAAGAGGAATGCCAGCGTACAGAGTGGACCTTCTCCTGAGGCCATTCAGATATTTGGGCTAAGCAACTACACTTTTCTGATTTAATCAAGGCACTTGCCATGAGCTATCTGACATGACATGGAGTCCCTATGTGTTGTTAACCACTGATGATGGCGTGGTTTTTGTTAGCAGGGTTCTACGCCAAGAACCCAAGCATGATGTCTTGATCACGAAAACCCTTATAACATTAGGACTGCAAAGCCAGATTTGCTTAAACCTTCCCCAAATCATGATTTTTGGTAGAACACATTTGAACAGAAAGGCTTCACCTAAGATACTGATTCTCCAGAGTTACAATTCATCTTCACCCAATAACACTCAATACCCTTAAAAGGTTATTTGGCTTTTGTCTACAAGAATACATAGATCTTTTTCCCCTCTACAAATTGTTTCCCCAGGATAGAACCATAAAACCGACTTAAAAACACAAAATAGCCTTCATTTTCTCACCAACAATTAAGTGTCAGATCTCCTGCTCCTACTCTGACTTCAGCTTCAGAGCCCTCTGTGTATACTTTTCACACATTCCTCATACCATTAACACAGCTTTCCATCACCATCAGCTGTCCTTGCTCACCTTTTCCTTGCCCAACCTGAAAGCTCATGAACTGAGAGGGAAGGAGGAAGGGCACTGAAGAGGTATCACCTTTATTAAAACAGTTCCCAGGCTGTTACTTGATCCTCCAAAGCAAAATTGGGCAGCGTCATCTCTACAGACCCCAACACTAAATTCTCAAGTGGCTTTCTTTTCTGTAGCCAGGTCTCAAAAGCTCCAACCTAAACCTACTGATGGAAAGTAGCAAAGACTTCCTAATATTGAGCAATACAGACCTAGAATTGCATGGGGAATATGACAGGTCAAAACCAATCACTAGGTTGCTTAATTCATCGATAAGAGGCCAAGTTCTCCATTCTCCCCCAGCTCTGCCACTCTGGGAAGAGCCCGCTAGCCAGCCTTGGACTGCCAAAGATTGGTGACTCTAACCCTGTCTTAGGGGATGCCTGGTGGAATGTGCAGTCCTGGGGTGCCATCTGCGTTTGCACCCCATCAGGCTTCCATTGTACATGGACAATTCTATAATTCTGACCATCGTTGTTGTCCCAGAAGACTTGCCCATTCGCGTGGTAAGAAACACAGAACTCAATTTTCTCCTCAGTTGGAATGACAGGGGGTAAGTCAATGGCAAACGAGAAGGTGTCACTATCTGAGCCACCATATACATTTTTCATGTAGACACAGTCCACATCGGTGTAGCTTTTCCAAGTATCAAAAGTGATACGGATCTGAACCTTCTTCTCAAAGCTCATGTTTTTGACTTTCACGGTCCCCGTCACTGTTCGCTCTTGCAAAGAGCAGTTCTCCAGACAGACAAAGTTCTTCTGGAAGTGGTTCCGGAAACTTAAGTAATCAGTTGAAGGTTGAGGGAAATCTAAAATGAGGTTTCTCTCCTCATGGAGTTTTAAGCCAGAGGAGATACTGCTAATGTCCAAAAGATCAAACTGGAGATCCCATGCTGGTTCTTCCGGCAGGTCGGAGAAGACGTGGATGGCAGTGAGAGAGAGACCCTTGGAGTCAGCAAACACAACCCGTTTCTTGGCTTGGTTGTGTGAGCAGTTCCAGTCATTCTGCGATTTGGCTTCCTGTTTTACATTGAGACATGATTTCAGAGGCTTTAATTTATTCACAATTTGTCTTTGTTGAAAATCATCATAAGGGCCCAGGAAACTCTTCAGAGGTGGCGAATGAGCCAAGCAAAGCCTCATGGCCACATCCACTGGCATGACTGAACTTGTCAAAGGACGTGGATCTAAAACCTGGATCATTCTGAAATGCAAAAGGAAGCAGGATTGTCACCTGGATCTGAAGCACTCTTCCCCAGTCCCAAATACATATGTACTATTTTCGTACTGAGTGAATTATATATAGCCAGTGCAGTATCAGGGAGATGCTATCATATGTAGTGAAAGAGAACAGTATTAGGTGACCAGATCTTCCTTCTGTGTCTACTTCTACCCTTGCCTGGCTACAGGGCTGTATGTTAACTGCTTAAAACACTTTGGTGGGCAGGGGGCAGGTCTCAGTTCCCCCTTCTGAGAAATCAAAGGGTTGGATGTGATAATCTCTAAATACAGCTCTAAGAATCATTTGCTCTGTTCTGAACTAGTGTTTCTCAAACCTATCTGGTCACCATGGGCTAGGAAATTAGTTTTTTGGTTTGTGTGTGTGTGTGTGTGTGTGTTTTTTTAATTCAGATTCCTGGGACGTGGAGCCACTGAGGCAGAATCTCTGGGAGTAGATACGTTCTTAGAGCTGCCCAGGTGATTCTAATGACCAGTCAGGATGAGGAGTCATAGTTCCAGAACCTCTGATTCCTCTGGCTGCTTTTGCTTTTTTTTGCTGTTAAATTCTTTACACTTCTCTGGAAAGGTAATCCCCTTAAAAAGGAAAAAAAAGCAACAAAAATTCTCATGGAACAATTTTGAGAGTGATAAGGCTAGAAAGAATGGAAGTCAGAGAATTATCTTTGCACTTTGACTAGTGTGCTCCTCCTCATTTTTCCCAAATAATTCATGCACTTGAAGAAAAACTTTGTATAATCTATATTTCATATAAAAAGATGTCCATGACAAGTGCACATGTAAGTAGAAAAACCGATTACCTGAAAATTAGAATGTATTTTAATATATAGTATATATATATATATATATATATATATGAACTTATAAATATTGAAAAACTCTATAGGAAATACACCAAAAAGTTAATAATAATCTCTGGGTGATAGGATTGTAGGTGATCTATTTTTGTTTTGTTTCGGTATTTTTTGGTATTTTCTAATGTTTTGGTAATGGACATTTATAAGAAGGACAATAAATCTATTTAAAACTTAAAACATAACCATGCTTATCAATATTAAACCAAGAAGCATCCCTCATTACTTTATCCCTCATTACATATTGCCAAGTTTATGGAATTAGGATTTTTTTCCCCTTTCTTAGCTTTGCAGATAAGAAGTGCGTGTATACTGTATATGCCATTTCTCAGTCTGGCTTTAGTAACTTCACAGCACCTCTAAGGACATAGGCAAGTGGTCATTATCACAAAATGGATAATAAAGAACATTCACAGAATTTACTTTATTAGCTCTCGGGTTTTTCTGGGAGACCTACAGACTTAGAACAAACAAATGAAAGCTAAAGCTATATTTGTGGGTCTAATAATAGTTAACAGGATTTTTAGAGAAGTCTTCTGCTAAGTTATATCTGGAGACACTATTTAAAGTAGTTTATGGGAGGTTTTTTTATCTTTTGCATTTATAGAAAGACAGTTTTAGTACTGGGTGATTTCCCTGGAACTTTAAGTCCTGGACAAGAGTTAAAAATAATAGTCTGCTCAAACTCCGAGACTGAGTTTGCTATGGCAAACCATGACAAGAACGAATGAATGCAAATTCATTCATCCTGTAATTTCGCGCCCCCCATCCCCCAAGCTAAACTAGCTAACCAGCAATGTCAGAGTGCTGTTCTCACAAGTTAAGCCACCAGAGTCTTTGGGACATTTGTTCAGGATCAAAAGGTAACAGTCGCATCCTTGAGGGAATCCGAACTAAAGCTGACTCACATTGAGACAGTTTCTGGTTTAAGATGCTGATCACCAAAATAGGCTGTACCTAAGAAACAGAGCGAAATTCCACACCTCCAAGGCCTTCTGGTTGCCACATTCAACTCAGCAATCAGTCAACTTGCCCTCCCCTGGGGTCTCCATTTGCAGAGGTGACAGAACTAACACGCCCCCAACTTCCCCGCAGCTGCGGCTGCCCTCTGTGCCGGGGCGCAGAGCTGCAGTGAACCTACCTGGTGCAGCTCATTAGGCAGAGAGGCGGCGGCGCACCGTGAGAGCCAGCACCCGCAGTCTGCGGAAGTTCGCACCCCAGCTCCGGCCGTCCCCACTCCGCGGTGGCCCGGGCGGATTGCGGGGCGGGCGCCGAGCGGCTGCTTATCTGCTCCTCACCACGTGAACCCCTTGGACCAATCGCCGGGCCTCGGGCCCGATGGCGCGACCAACCAGCGCCCAGCTGGGACGCGAGCCCTCGCCCCGGGTACGTGATCACCACGCGGCTGGACGTGCGGGCAGCGCGAGCTGGGAGCTCGGGGAAGGCTTGGGGACGCCCGGGCCAGCTGGACCGAGCCGCGTAACGCGAGCCGTGGGCGAGGGGGCCCCGCAGGCACGTCCCGCCTGGAGCCGGAGCAGGCCGGGCGCCAGCTCACGCGGGCTTGGGGCATGTTAACTTGGGAATAGTTGAATCAGAACACAGAAGTTGTGGCTCAATACAAATGTATATATTATCTGAAATGTTTATATTGTTCATTGCTTGGTGTATCTGCGCATCCTCTCCGTCACCTTAGCCTGCGCAATCCCAAACTGGCTGCATGTTTTAGGTTGGGGTGGATCCACAAATGCACCACACAGCAGACAACGACTGCCAAGAATTACCAACTTCTCTAACAAGCGTTAGGAAAGCATATAAGCACCATAAAACAATGAAGCGGCATTTAATTAAAAGGCGCTTTGCATTTCCCTGGAAGAAAAACTAAAGCTAGTAAATGCAATGGCCTTTTTCACTCACATGGTCTGTCAGAGCCAGTAGTCAACCTAAACCCTTGACTCCGTTCTGACTTCCTTTGGCAGTGATGTGGAAATCAAAATGTTAAAACATCACACTATATTTCATCAGCCTCCTGAGCCAGTTGCTTTCATTGAGATTTTGTCATTTCGTTTAGTTTGGGGAATTTTTAGAACATCGTTTACAACCATAAACTTAAATTTCTAAGTCAAGTATAAATTACTTTTATAAAACCCACATCGTAGTTTTGCTCTAACTTAAATATCCATTAGCCAATTAAAATGTACAAAAATCCCTGTGTCTTTTAAATAACTGTCAACTGTTAAATAATTGTTAAAGTGCAGTTATTAAAGAAAAAGAATCATGCAGAATATCACTGGGAAAGATACTTCACGCTTGGGCTTTATTTTTAAAATGCAACATCCAACTAATGGCAGGTCTTCCGGCCCCTCAGTTCAACCAAAACTAGCTGAAAGCTCTTTGGTTTTAACATTTACTATTAATAGCTACATGAATCTAGGCAAGTTCTAACCTCAACTTCATCACGTGCAAAATGGAGACGGTAATGTTCTGAGGATGAAATAAGATTGTGCACATGAGCACACTCAACCCAACGTCCAGTGCGTGTGTTCAACCCACGTTACTTCTCAGGTCCACACTTGATCCTTCAGTGTTAGTTTATACTCTGTCACCTCAGGACACCTGGTGCTTGAACTAAAATATTGATAATAGCCACGGTTTATTGAGCATTTCCTCTGTGCCAAAAACAGTTTTATGTGTGTTATCTATTTAATTCTCACAATCCTATGTGATATGTCCTGTATTAATCCCATTTTAAAGAAAAGGAAACTGAGGCACTGAGTGGTCAAGAAACCTGCCCAGGATCTCACAGATAGAGCAGGGATTAGAACCTGGCTGATGCCAGGGCACTAACCACTGCACCATACTGTCTTCCTTTAATTCCCCATCAACAATTAGAACGACAGAATTGGAAGGTGCCTTAGTATCAAAGGCATCAAACTCTTCATTTTGCAGATAAGGAATCAAAAACTTAGGCTGAGCTCCTTGCTGGGGGTGGTTATGTCAGAGCCAAAACTAGAACCCTGGGTAGTCTTTTCCTCTACCTATAATCATATATTGAGCTAAAAATATAAATAAATAAATATTACCAGTTAAAGTTATGCAGAAACAAAAAATAATAAGAATTTATGGTGATCCCATTGAGAGGGAAGATGCGCATATATAGAAAATAGAATATGCTCTAACAAAATGTTACCGGTGTTTATTTTGGGGTGGTGAAATTATGAATAATTAAAAATGTCTTTGTTGTTTTGCTGCTCTGTATCTTTTAATTTTTCTACCATGAGTATGGATGACTTCTGTAATTAAGAAATAATTTTTAAAGAGTTTTAAAACTTTCAGATTCAACTAGCATGTATAGCCTACCTGCTAGGTGCCAAGAACTGTGTTGGGAGCTTTCACATACGCCATTTACTCACTGTCCTTCCGAGGTTGCACTTGTTTCCATTCATCCTGCTTTCTCTCCTGCCACCTGGTGTTGACTAAAGCCATAAACGTCACTCTGTCTATTTCAACTCCTTCAAATGGAAGATTTAGGGAAACAGTGCTCTATCCTAAAAGCAATCTACGTTCAATAAATGTCTAAACTGGATGATCAGGTCCCTCACTCTGTCTCCTTCCTGGCCTTTACTGCCCTTCATTGTGGGATGAGAAGCACCAGGATGGAATCAGTGTTCTTAGTTAGGGGTTGTGTCAATGAAGGGGGTGGACCAGGAATTGTGGGGAGTTTTATTATTATTCATAGGCTTTCTCCAGCTGTGGTTTGGCAGTGCCCAAGCATTGCTTTTTCCTACCCATCTTAACAATAAATATATCAACAGTAGATTATTGAGCTGGGCAGTGTTTCCAGCGCCGTGCCAGAGGTTACAAACACTCACAAACCGTAGCTCTTTGACCTTGAGGATGATACAATCTTTATTACAGAAAACCAAACGTATGAAATGCCCAGGAGACATTTTAAGGAGCTACTAAGTAAGGGGCTGATGATGGTGTGCCTTACACAAGTGGGTCTCTTACAGCATTCGCTCAGCACGCTACCAGGGAGCTGCCTTTGTGGGAAAAAATACCCCAGGGAGTTCCCAGGTTGCCAACTTATGTTCTGTAACCTTGCCTTTTTTCAGTGCCCAATCAAAAAAGTGCTTGAGAATTCGGCCTTACAGTTATTAATGTAAAAATTTCAGTACTTTAACCATGGCTAGTTGTAACTGAGACAAACTTCCTAACTGATCTTCATGCTTTACAGAGAAGAGTCACTGAGATTAAGAACTGTTCATTTTGATTAAAAGGATCAGGTTTTCCATTTTTGAGAACAGAGAGGCACCAGTTCACGTGTCTTAGTCAATAGTAAGCTCTCTCTTACACTATTTTCTTCTTTCTTCTTTAGCTATATTAGATGGAAACACCAATGTTAGGTAAAGGGGTGTACTTTTTTTTAAAAAAAATCACTTATATAGCGCTTACTTTAGGTGAGGCACTCTTTAAGCACTTGCAAATATTAACTCATGTAATCTTTATAAGGAATTCTACAAGGTAGAAACCCATTTCACAGATGAGGAAACTGAGGAGGTCTGGGGAGTAACTTCTCCAAGATCACATGACTAGCAGAAGACAGGACCAGGTTTCAAATCCCACTAGAATTCACACTCCCAGTGTGTGAGTTGCTCTGAAAAAGACAGGCAACACACTGATACCTACCAAAACCAAAATAAAAAAGCTCTGAAGAAGGCCAGAGAGATTCAGAAGGGAGAAGGCTTCTTGTGGAACATCTTCAGAAGCTTCGTTGAGGTAGTGGAACTTGGGAAGGCCAGAAAAATGGGAAGATCTTAAATACGGTGCAGCCCCATCTTTAGGGCATTTCAGTGATAAGAATACAGCTGTGTGGCTTAACCAGAAGAGAGAAAATGAGATCACAGTTCACATGGCGCCAGCAGCCCACCGTTCTACTCACAGGGCATATTCACAGAGGGCAAGTGGAGGAATTAAAAGTGTTGCTGATGGAGTACTACTCAGCCACAAAAAACAAGGTGAACTATTTCATAACACTTCTTGTATTATCCTAGATGGAGCTGGAGCCCATTCTCCTAAGTATCACAAGAATGGAAAAACAAGCACCACGTGTACTCACCATCAAATTGGTACTAATTGATCAACACTTATGTACACATATGATATTAACATTTATCAGATGTCAAGCAGGTTGGAGGGGGCGGGATGGATATATTCACACCTAATGGGTGCGGTGCGCACTGTCTGGGTGATGGGCACCCTTGTAGCTCTGATTCAGGCAGTGCAAAGGCAATATATGTAACCTAAACGTTTGTACCCCCGTAATATTCTGAAATAAAAAATGGAAAAAAATCCCCCTAAACTATCCATAGACAAATAAATAAATAAAAGCATTGCTGAATAACCATTCTGTTTGCCCTGAAGGCATTTTCAAGTATAGTTTTCACTATCTGATATTTTCGAGTTTTTACCTCATACCCTATTTGTAAATATCCCTGTAAGAGCAGAGAACAGTCTGGGTGCAGGTGTGAAGACACAGCTGTTGTTAGCAATAATAAGGGATAAGAGAAAATGCAGACACCACCTAAGACATGTGAAGTATCTCAGGTGAGGTGAGGAAGAGGGAGAGGGGAGGGAAGACCGAAAAAGGATGATGTGTTTGTTCTCTAATAATCTGCTGGGAAGAAGGATGTGGAGGTAGAAGGACAAGTAACCATATCGGGTCGGCTGAGTGGCAAATGGGTCATGTGAATATGAGACACGTTTGCTGCACGTGCTTCAGGACTTCACAGAAAGGAAAGGCCTCTGGGGGCCAGGATGGCCAGAGGACCCAGACATGTTGGGTAACCACATGGAGAATGATTTTGCTAGAGGTGAGGATTCTAGCTTGGGAGCACTGGGGGAAAAGGTCAAAGGAGACAGAATCTTAAGTGTTGCAATTGTTTTAAATCTGCTGGTTTCTCCAATCCCATTACTGGGCATCTACCCAAAGGAAAAAATGACATTCTATAAAAAAGACATCTGCACTAAAATGCTTATAGCAGCACAATTCACAATTGCAATGATGTGGAAACAACCCAAGTTCCCATCAATACATGAGTGGATTAATAAAATGTGGTATATGTACACCATGGAGTTCTACTCAGCTACAAAAAACAATGGTGATCTAGCACCTCTTATATTATCCTGAATAAAGCTGGAGCCCATTCTACTAAGTGAAGTATCAGAAGAATGGAAAAACAAGCACCACATGCACTCACCATCAAATTGGTTATTAACCTATCAACACTTAAGTGCACACATAGTAATAGCATTCATCAGGTGTCAAGCAGGTTGAGGGGAGGAGGGGATGGGTGTATACACACCTAACGGGTGCAGTGCGCATAGTCCAGGGGATGAACACACTCGAAGCCTGACTTGGGTGGGGCAAAGGCAATATATGTAACCTAAACACTTGTACCCCTGTAATATGCTGAAATTAAAAAAATAAATAAATAAACCAAAAAAGCTAATAATTTAAATAAATAAATAAATCTGCTTGAACAAAATTAGAGATCTGAGTACTAGAAAATGAAATGAGCTAAGAATGAAATAACAGTCTGACCGTAGGAGACAGATCATCCCCTCATGTTGATAGTTACGTCTCCAAGTTGCTGCCATTTCTCCACATTCATGGAAAGATTGGAGTGAATAAATGTGTAAGTTTGACTCTATGAGGAAATAATTAAAACACTACTGAAGGGCATTTTTAAGGGCTTTTATATGAATACATGGAAGATGGGAGACAGAGGGGTTGTGCAGGGGGAGGAATAGAAATTGGCCAAAATGTACTAAAGTTCATAGAAAACTTTCAACATAGGAAAAATCAAAATAAGAAGAAAGAATAGTCTGAAAAAGCATAATGAGAAGGGACTAGCTCTACCAGCTTAAAGTTTATTATAAAGTTAGTTTAAAAAATGAACTGGTACATGAATAGAGAATCGATCAGCAAGATAAGAGAGTCCATAAACAGACCTGCATACATAGATCACTTACATATCAGAATTTAATATATGATGCCGGTGGGCCTTTCTAATAAGGGGAGCGGGAGAATGGATTATCCAATAAAAAGGAAGCTTGCTAGCCATGCAGCGTGGAATGGAGGATTAGAAGGATGTATACAGTAAATTGTTTTCATTCACATCTCTGTGGAGGGGAACTAAAGTGCTTTGACAACACAGCAACATACACAAAGCACCTCAAGAGGGAATTCTGTAAGGGGACAGCTGGCCTGCTTCAACCTACTCTGGGCACTGTAATTTGGGTGACTTGGAGAGTTTTTCTTTTTAACTCAGCATTTATGGAAAATAGAAAAAGTATTGGGATAACGCCTGAATCCAATCCTAGGAGAACTGAGACAACATGTACTCTTAAATTCTGTTCCTCCCTACCTTTAGTCCCTCTTCTCTAAGAAGCTGGAGAAAACCTTTCATGGATACAGTTCATTGGGTTTGTCTGTGCTGGGTGGGCCTGGATGCCCTGTGTATGTTCTCATTGCTCTGTCTGGGCAGCGATGTGCACCTCTAGTTCAGTCCCGTATTTTACTAAATCTTCATGTCCTGTGGCTTTGCATTCTGCCTCTGTGCTTGAAAACCCAGTAGCCTATGAGACACAGAGGTTCTCAGTCTAACCAGGCTGCTTCTTTACTCACCAGGTTCACATTGTCTAGAGACAGGTATTTTTTAGCTCTGTAATCTGGTTTCTGGACTCAGCTATAAACTTCAGCTATTGGAGGGGTTTTAAAGGCCCTTTGGCAGAATGAGTCCAAATTGAAAACAAGTCCCCATTTGTAAGGTATCATGACAATTCCTTCCTTATATGACAAAATTAAACTTCTCCTCTACCCGTCCACTCCCACACATGTACATACATACACACAAACACATCACGACCACCCCACTCCCAACTCTGAACAGAACTATTAATAACTACTTGATGTTCCAAACTCTTTATTCCTTTCTTTTTAAACTAGAATTCTGTATTATTTCCCTCAACTGTGGAAAGAAAAAGCAGATCTGGTCTAAGGTAGGACTTTGTGTCTGTCAGGGAACTGTTTCTGTTTTGCTGCTATGTGCCTAGGAAGTGGTCAGAAGTTCCAACTGGGAAAAATTGGGAAAGATGAATAGTTTTCTAGATCCTACTGAGCCAACTATTTTTACTAGGGCTTTAACATTTTGTATGAAGTGTAGTAAATCCTCTAGAATGTCAGCCACAACTTTAAAAATACATTTCAAAGCCAACTTTCTCCAAGCCTTGTTTGCTCTCTATTAGCAAAGTATTAATTTTTTTAACTGAGCAACTGTTAAACTTTTAAGTCACTTAGTAAAATTGGCAATTATTTGAGAGCCACCAATAGGAAGCCATATGGGGCTTCAAAATACCTTCACTTCCCCTACCAAAAAAACACCTCCTATAATCAAAAGAGATGATATTTGTGGATGGAAGCATTAGGTTTTGCTTTTTTGGAAACATTATTGAGTTTTCATTGTTACAGAAATATGGAGCTCAGAAAATTGGTGATTAAAAAGTTTTTCTTTCTGAAGAAAGGATAAAAGGAAGAAAATTAACATTATTGAAAACAAACTATGTATCCAACATTGGTAGGTTCTTTTACATATTTTATGACATATTCACTGCTATAATATGATTATAATATGTTTCTTTTAAATTAAATATTATTAAATTAAAAATAACAGAGGGCTATTGCTTAAAACAGGGCAAAAGTTGATTAGATAACACTTCCTCTTATCTTGCTTCTACTCTACTCCACCCCCAAATTCAAAGTTTTGATGCTGTTTATGGAATGAGTCTTCCCCATGGTTGATATTGGAAGAGGTTATTATTTTGCAAACTGTAAACAAAAATGCAAGACCCAATTGGTAAAGATTACAGGGCAACACTTGAGCAATAACATTTTACAGGTGATTAGCCCTTTCAACTTTGCTAATACTTTCATATCCTTTATTTCATTTAATCCTCAGTAAAACCCTGTGAAGCCACTCTTAGAGTTCCATGTTATAGGTGGGAAACTGAGACTCAGTAAGTCTGAATGCCTATAGTAGGGTTCACAACTATTAAGTGACAGATTCAGGCTTCCAAACCAACATGAAATCCTACCACGGCTGCCCATAATCTAAATCTACTAAAAATAAACAAACAACTGAAACAAACTGTTGACATTAACAGCCTTTCGTGATCCCTGCCTGTCCCATCAGCTTCATCTCCATCCGTTATTCCCTAGCCCAACTTGTGCTCATAAACTGTCCCTCTGCCTGGAGTGTCCTCTGTCCATTTGCCTTTGCTTCACTAATGTCAAGTCCTTCTTTGAGGTTCAACTTTCATGTCACCTCCCTGGGATGCCTTCCATGCCCTCCCCACCACTACCACCACCTCAGGGACCTTTCTTTGTGTTTTCCATAAGGCCCCATGACTTTTTATCATTTCATTTACCATCTACTTTTATAAAAATCTGATTTGCGTTCATCTCCTCCACTAGACTGTGAGCTCCTTGAAGGCAAGGACAATGTCTCATTCATGTGTGTATCTCTAACACTTGGCACAACACCTAGCACAGACAACGCATGCCTGTTGGGTAAACTGTATGCAATAATCGTGAAAAATAGTTGCTGGCTACAGAATCCTGCACAGATAATAGAGAAATTGAGAAGATGACATTAAAATGATGTGAGTATGGTGAATCAGCAGGTGGCAAGAACATGAATTGTCAAAAGACGCTTTCAGAAATAGTCTAGAGAGGAGCATTGACAAAAATCCTAAATAAAGACAGTGTATTATTAAGTTGGCAGTCGGGGGAGAAGTTATTTCAAAAGTGCCACAGAGCAGTGCCAGCCAAACCACCCAATGCCTCCAACTTAGGAACCTCAGCAAAAGCACAAGTTGTCCTAGGACATCGCAGATTTGTTTTCAGATCACGAGTCAGACACCAGGACCAGGATTCATGGAGGCTTGGGTTCTTTTAGGCAATAACTCATCTGGAATCCTTTTAATATATGTAAAGCCATTTGTCATCCTTTGATTCTCCTTGACTGTTTCTGGCTATTGTCCAACTTCCCCCTTTTCCTTGTGGGCCTTTAAATATTTCTTTCCTCCTCTGTCTTCCAATGTCTCCTTGATTTTTGCCTCACCTTATTGCTAGTGTAAGATCACCATTGACATTAAGACTTCCTGGATAATCCCGCTGGCTAACACACATCTCTAATTGTGGAAAGTACATGGGTCACATAAGTCCCTGCTTTAATGTACCATGTTCTCCTGTTTGTTTCTGCTGTTCCCTCTGCCTGGAAGTCCTTCACCTGGCAAAACCCTATCCATCCTTCAAGGTCGAGCTCAAATATCCAATGTTAAACTTCCCCCGACTCTAGAGCCAGAGACAGAATGCTCTGTTCTTTTCTCTGTGTTCTAGGGATGAATTTGCCTAGACAGCTAGAATAGCTTTTGTAGCACTGCGTGATTTTATTAGTTTATGCAACTGTCTCCCCTATTAGACTATGAACTCCTAAGGACAGGCACCAAATATCACCCACCTCTGTATCCCTCGCACTTACCAACACCCAGAACATTGTAGACACTCAAAGATATTTGTTGAAATATCCTGCAGTTTTATTTGCCCACTATGGTGTCAAGTTCACTCCTAAAGTTGGCAAGATCTTGAACATAATGCACATAAGACCACCCAGCTCTGGTCACTGAACTCCCTGCTTCCCCTCGTGCAGCTTATATGGCCCAGTTGAAGTGACCTTTTTATAAATCTCAGTGCACCTTGCACCTGGTATACTCTATCTGGAAGGTTCTTCCTCTCACCCAAGTCCTACCCATCCTCCAAGGCCCAGCTCAAAAGATAATAACTAATTGCAGCTAACAGTTTCCGACAACGTACTATCTTCCAGACATTATTAGCATTAGCTCATATAATCCACCTACCCATGAAGTAGGTGCTATCATTCAATCTGTTTTACAGATGAGGAATCTGACGTTCAGAGAAATGAAGTGCTCATAATCACACCACATTGGCCTTGAACCTGGGCCTGGGTGACTTCAAAATCCTGTGTTTGATCCTGATCTATCACTGTTCTTGAAATAACTATAATAGTTAACTTTATTGATGACTTCCTAAATGACAGACATTGTACTAAGCACTCCCTTGAATTGTTTTATTTGATCCTGATAACGACTCTGTGAGATAAGAACCACTTTAAATATCATCTTTAGAGTATGACATGAAGGCAGAGAATGTAAGAAACTTGCTCAAATGCAACCTCCTCCGCAAAGCTTTGCCAGATCCTCCACACTCTTGAACACGATTCCTCCCTCCTCCGAAATGTGAGGCTCTGTGACGTGTCTCCAACAGCATCGCCACCCTCTGCTTCACATCACTGCTGGTTAGCCTGCATCATCTTTCTTATAATACAGTCTAAGAGCAACCTGGGTCTGACCCACTATCAATTCCCCCACAGTACCTACCAATGGTTCCCCAACAGCCACTGCCTAACAGTTCCTTGCTCCACTTGCAATGTATTGACCAACGAACACCAGAGTGCTTGCAGGGTGCCCCCGGGGGACTCAACCAGAGATGAGTGAGAATGTCCCTCAGCATTTGCTCAGACCATGCCACCAGGCCCTCCAGCCAGGGCACAGCCAATATCTCTCAGCCACTAGACTTTCTGGATCACATGCAACTGAAACCCAGGGACTGTGTACACTGCAGAGAAGAAAAAAAGAAATTAGACTTCTATTTATTATAACTAGCTTGCTGGGTAGTAAAAAGAATCATAATAGTGAAGAGTTGTAGGTTTTGGAAGCCATCACACCCAGCCCTGCTCTTTACTGCTCTGTAAACTTGAGCACATTAATGACTTAACTTATTTAAACCACAGATTTCTTATCTATAAAATAAAGGTGGTAAGAATCACCTGAAAGGAATTGTTATGAAGATTAAGTGAGACAATATATGAAAAGCATCTACAGTAAGGTAGCTGGTAGTAAATGGTAGTTATAATTAAGTGTGAAGATAGTATATTCTGCTCACTACATTTTAGGAGAACCATTGACAAAGAGGAAATCTAAAATAAGACAAGAGGGTTGTTCCACCTGCCTTCCAAGGAGCTGGAGGAGTTTGGCCTGTGAAGATTGGGAGAACAAATGCACAAGATCTGCAGAGTTCACATATGAAAGAGAGAGCAGCCTTTTCTGTGGTTCGAAAACTGAACTGAGACCAATGGATGAAGTGTTAAAGACATAAATTTTGATCCAATATAAAAGATTTCTAACAACTGGGCTGTCCAACAATGAACTGGAAAACAAGTGAGAATTTGTTTAGTGGACTTGCTCAGGCAAGGCCTGGAAGATGTGTCAGAGATGCCAAAGGCAGAATGCTTTATGTGGGAAGCTGGCCTCAATGGCAAGACAGTTTCACTCTAATGCAAAGATTCTGTTATTCTATTGTCCAGAAACTCAAATAGACATTGGAAAGTTGGATAATGAAAGATCCAAGTATTCTGTGCACTAAGTGATTAATTCTAGAGTGACATGAATTATTCTATCAACTGCAATGATTTAGTCTCACCCACATCCAGGTTGTCTCCTATCCATGAATACCTATGAAGATGATTCAGAGCTGTCATCTTGGCATCTCTCTAGACAATAGACTCACAGTTTCCTAAAGTTGAGCAGGACCTGTGAGATTTTCTAAACCAACTTCTGATCAAATGTATTTGAATAGGAGAATAATCTCACACTCAGTGGATTAGCAATGCACAAAGAAAAACAGCCCTACAGTGGAGACAAGCACATAAGGTGATTCCCATTAACCCCAAACTTCAGGCACCACCACACCAAGTATAAACTCTCAATTTTAATCCATTCATTCATAAAACATGCATTTAGCCCCTGCTTTGGGCAGGACCAACTGCCAGGGATGACTGGATATTCATGAGGAAATATGTTCAGATCCTGCCTTTTAGGATCTCCCAGAATTGAGACATGTACATACATTAGTAAAGCAAAAAGTAGAAAGCAGGGGTACACTAAGAGGGACCCAGACAGAGTCATCTGAGAGTATAAGGGAAGAACTGCCTTCGGCCCAGGTGATGGAAACGGCTTCCTGAAGTGTGCAAACCAGGCCATGGAGGAAGAGGAGAATTGGCAGAGATGGGAAAGGAAGATATTTTAAGCAGAGGAACCAGTGGGAGTAGAGGCACGAGTGTGGGAAAATGAAGGGGATTTGCATTAAGTTGTTCAGTTGAGAGAAGAAAAGGAGAGTGGGGTGAAATCAAATCACCAAAGTTCCCTGAAAGCTGCATTAAGGAATTTGAACTTTCTACTGTGTACCATAAAACGTGCCTTTGAAGGCCTTGAGCGGGAAGCACTGAACACCTACATATTAGCTCATTTAATCCTCACAGCAACTCTATGAACAGCGTCATCCTAATCCTGTTTTACAAATAAACCTCACACTCTTATTCTCCATGCCAAGAATGTATCATGATGCCTTGGTAAACATAGTCACAAAACACACCAAAACCCTTAAGCAAAATCCCAAATTAAACTGCAGAACCATTTTATAGAGGACAATATCTTGACCCTATGTTTGAGATCTAGACTAGGTAAAAGATTAGGAAATACAACATAAATCAATCAATCATGGTTGTGAAAAGAAGGCCGTGGTCCCTGAGTGGTTCTCCTTAGGACAGACATCTTCCTTCAGCACCAGCCAGTGTCCCCATACCCCCGTTCATGGCTGGCCAGCCCAGGTGATCAAAGGCCAGCATCGCCCTCCCATGGCCTCTCCTTCTTCACCTAAGGGATTGTGTGGGTAAGACTGGCCAAAGGCTTGTTTGGGATCAATTCCAAGGACAGAATTAGTCATTAATGGTTTTTATAACCACATTTTGCAAGAGACTGAAGCTAATAGCCTGCAATTCTCATTGGTATTTTCCATTTCGTGTGCCTTGCTGTATATAATCAATAAGAAGCATGTTAACCAATTTTTCACATTTCCTGTTTTGTGAATTATCTCAGGATATTCTAACGAGGGACCAATCTCCTGAGCCATTCAGAATTTACTTCTAGACTGTCTCATGCCACGGCCCATGGGTGTGTGCTCAATTAGTTCAAATTTCTGTAACAGGGGGTCCCAGTGGAAACTAAATGAAAATTGAGTACGTGGCTGCTTTTCCCATAGAATCTACTTCAGTTGAATTAAACAGGGTTGCTAGGAAATGAAGTCCAACAGTATGAATTAGGGTGCTGTTGGATGGTAGCCTCCAAAGAGGAGTGATCAGAATAAGGTACCAGCTGGGGTAGCTGGCAGAGTTGTCAGAGCAGGGCAGCAGGAAGCAAGCAGCAGAGACAGCAGCCCTAGGGCCGAATAAAGCAGGCCAGGGGCAGGTAAAATCTGGGGCTTGAGCCACAGCCCACGTGTGAGTGGCACGAACACCACAGGCAGGGTTTGTGAACTGGGTCATCTGTGAAACAATGAGACATCCCAGTGAATGCCATAAGATGCCCTTGTAACTCTCTGTCTTAGTCTGTTTGTTCTGCTGTAGCAGGATACCTAAGACTGGGTAATTTTATTAAGAACAGAAATGTATTTTCTCACAGTTCTGGAGGCTAGAAAGTCCAAGTTCAAGGCCCTGGCAGGATTGGTGTCTGGTGAGGGCTGCTCTCTGCTGCCAAGACGCTGCCTTGTTGCTGCGTCCTCCAGAGGGAAGGACGCTATGTCCTCACGTGAATGTGTGTGTGTAGAGTGGTTAGGGTAGCCTCAGACACGGATCAGATACTTGAATGTACCACCAATTCCTGTGCAAAGAGCGTTTGTCCTGCTTCACAGGCGTCTCTGGAGGTTTGGAAAGTTTTATATAGGCTGCTTGATTAGTTCTTTTTGATATTTGTAAAAATTTCACAAAAAAGCTACACATTAATCTGCCCCATAGTAAGGGATTATTGAAGTGATGACTTATACAGGGAAGCCTGCTCACAGCCTACAGGCACATGAACAGGTGCTGGGATCAAATGCTTGTAGATGAATTGAAACACCAGAGATCCTGCCCATCAGCTGTGTGAGGCAGGGATGCGGACCTAATATGTGGAAGTGTATAAACTTATTCTGTAGCCCTGGGGGGGGAAAAAGGTGGAAAGCAGAAGGGCAAGCCAGCTGAACACTGCATGAAGCCTCTTTTACAAGGGCCTTAATCTTATTCATGAGGGCAGCGCCCTCATGGCCTAATCACCTCTTAAAGGCTCCAACTCTTAATCCTATCACACTGGCCATTAAGTTTCAACACCTGAATTTTGAAGGGGACACAGTCAAACCATGATACTCCCCCAGCTTCTAGAAAGGAGAGGGAATCACAAAAATAGTTGAGAAGCAAAAGCAGGGCCCTTATTTGTACCTACACACCATTAGGAATGCAATTTGCTGTGTTTTTGTAGACACTATGTCCTGTGTCTGAAGTCTGCTTTGTCTGTTATTGATACATAGCCACTCGAGATTTGTTAAGATCCTTCTTTTCATGGTATATCTTTTTCCATCTTTTTACTTTTAACCTGTGTCATTATATTTAAAGTGGGCTACTTGCATAGAGTATATATAATATTTGGATATGGCTTTTTTATCATGTCTAACAATCTTTTCCTTTTAATTGGAGTGTTTAGATCATTTACATTAATATAATTACCAATGTGGTTGGATGTAAGACTATCATCTTGCTATTTGTTTTCTATTGGTCTAGTCTGTTATTTATTCCTTTGTGCATCTTTTTTTGCCTTCTTTGGATCAAATGAGTATTTTTTAAGGATTTTATTTTATCTCAACTAAAGGCTTATTTCCCTTACTTCTTTGTGTTTATTTTTTTAGGGGTTGCTCTAGAGTTTACAATATGCATCTTTCCCGTATTGTAACATACTTTCAAATAATATTAACCACCTCAAATATAAGAAGGTTTGAACAGTACGTGTTTTTTCTCTTTCCCGTCCTTGACCCTATTGTTGTCACACATTTCACTTCTGCACATATTATAAGGTTTACGATGCATTATTATTTTTCTTCTGAAGTGTTTAGCCTACTATTAATCCTATCTAGTGAAGTTTTTATTTCAGACATCCAGAAGCCCCATTTGGTTCTTTTTTGCATCATCCATTTCTCTCCTTGCTGTCCTCATGTTTTCCTTTAAATAATTGAACATAGTTATGTTAGTTGTTTTAACATTCTTATCTGCTAATCCCATCATCTCTATATAATTTCTGAGTCTGTTTCTATTTATTGATTTTTTTTCCTGGTTATGAGTCACATTTTCCTTCTTGGCATGTCTAACAATTTTTTACTGGGTGCTGGACATTATAATTTTAAGTTGTCACATGACTGGATTTCATTGTCTTCCTTCAAAGAGTGTTAGGCTTTGTTCTGGTAAATAGATAATTTACTTGAGTTTCAACTCAATTGTTTTCCAGATTTGTTAGAGCATGTCTATAGTAGCCTTTACTCTATGGATAACTTAGCCCATTACTAAGCTATGGCCATTCTGGGGTTTCTACTGAATGTCCCCAATGATTAACAAGAACCCACCACTCTGGCCTATGGGAACTCAGAGATCCTAGTCCTATGTGAGCTCTGGAATCTTTTCAGCTCACAGAAATCCAGTCGTTCTTTGCCCATACCCTATAGAGTTTCACTCTACACATTTGAGTCTTAGTATTTGGTAAAGATTCAGGGGTCCCATGCAGATTTCTGGAGGCCTTTTTCTACATAGCTTCCTCCTCTCCAGAACTCTTTCCTCCAGTTCCAATCACATTAGACTACTTGAACTTCAGTCTCTGTCTCCCCAACTCAGTGAGTCCACTGCGTTCTGCTTCAGATTCCTTTTGCTGCTTTGTGACCCAAAATGTGCCTCCAGGAAGAAAACCAGCGCAATTACAGGGTTCACCTCCTTTGTTTCCCTTCTCTGACAGGTCATAGTCCTTTGATACCTGTTGCCAATGTCCAAAAACTGTTGATATTTTGTCCAGTTTAAGGTAAGTAAATCCTTGATGGCCAAAAACAGAAGTCCTCTACTTTTTTTTAACTTTATAGAAAGACTATTGTGCTGCAGGTAACCTTTGAGGACTTATATTTCTCACTCAATATTTTATTGCTAAGATTCACCCACCTTCTTATATGTAGCTGTGAGTCATTCTTTTGACTGCCATACAACAGTTCATTGTGTGGATAAACCACAAACTATCCATTCTCCCATTGATGGGCATTTGGGTTGTTTCCAACTTTTGTGTTGTGAATATTCTTGTATATATTTCCTGGTATATTTTTGTAAGAGTTTCTTTTGTACATTCAATATTTTAATTAAAGTTTTAATTAGAAATGGCTGCTGATTGTATCAAAGTCTTTTCTGGCATTTATTGATGACATCATATTTTTTCTTAATTTGTTGCTGTAGGGAATTATATTGTTAGATTTCCTAATGGCAAACCTTTCTGGCATTTCTAAAAGATACTTAGGTAGGGTCTATTATTCTTTCAACACCACTACTAGACTTACTAAATTTTGTAAGTCCAGTTTATTGAGGTATAATTTATAGATAGTAAAATTCATCCTTCTAAAGTATATATTAATAGTTTGGTGAGTTTTGACAAATATATTCAGTCATGTAATCATCACCACAATAAAGATATCATATTTCTGTCACACCAAAATATTTCCTCGTACTTTTTAGAGTAAATTCCCACCTCAAGCCCCTGTCAACTATTGGTTTGATTTTTGTCCTTATGGTTTCCCCTTTTCCAGAATGTCATAGTATAAATAAAGTCATATAGTATGTAGGCTTTTGTGAATGGCTGTTATCACTCTAATACTTTTGAAATTCATTCATGTTTCATATGTCAGTAGTTTTTTCCTTTTTCATTGTTGAATACAATTCCATTGTATGGGTGTACCCCAATTTGTTTATCCATTTACCAGTGGGTGCATTTTTGGACTTTTTGTTTCCAGTTTAGGGCTATTGGGAATAAATCTACTATAAAAATTTAGGTATAAGTCTTCGTGTGGACAAATGCTTTCATTCCTTAGGTAAATACCAAAGTGTGAGATTACTGGGTCATCTCATAAATGCATGTTTAATACTATAAGAAACACAAACTTTTCCAAAGTTGCTGTACTATTTTACATTCTCAATAGAAAGGTATGAGAGTCCCAGTTGCTCAAAATCTTTGCTAGCATTTGGTATTGTCAATGGGTTGACTCATTATTGTAAGAGTTATTTATATATTCTGGTTATAGGTCCTTTATTAAATAAATGTTTTACCAATATTTCCCCCCTACTCTGTGCCTTACTTTTCCAATTTAATGTTGTCTTTCAAAGGGCAGAAGCTTTCGATTTTCACAAAATGCTTTTTATCAATTTTTTTATGTTATATTTTTAAAATCTTTGTTTAACCAAGATTACAAAGATTTTTTTCACCTATATTTTTTTCTAGATGTTTTATAGCTTTAGCTCTTACATTTATATCTATAATCTATCTCAACTTAGCATCTTCATAGATGTTTAAGTCTTGATGGTCAAGATTTTATTGTTGCTGTTATTCTTTTATTCTTGTTTTTATATAGACAATTTCAATTATTTCAGCACCATTTGTTTAAAAGATGATTCTTTCTCTGTTGAATTTCCTTTGCAATATTTGTCAATATTCAACTGAAAGTAAATATGTGTGGATCTATTTCTGAAGCCCATTGTTCTATAAGACTATTTTCTTGCCATTATAACATTTTCTTGATTATAATAACTTTATAATAAATCTGAAATCATGTAGTATGAAAGTCTTCCAAAGTAGTTCTTATTTTTCAAATGGACTTGCTAAAGTTTTATTTTGAATTTTTTCATGTACATTCATAAGTTGGACTACAGAAGCATTTTGTGCTATGTATATCAGGTTTTAATATTAAAGTTATGCTTGCTACATATTATTGGGTTTTTTTTTTTTTTTTAGAGACAGAGTCTCACTCTGTTGCCCAGGCTGGAGTGCAGTGGTGTGATCATAGCTCACGGCAACTTCGAACACTTGGGCTCAAGCAATCCTCCCGAGTAGCTAAGACTACGGGCACCATGCCCAGATAATTTTTTTATTTTTTGTAGAGACAGGGGTCTCACTATGTTACCCAAACCTGTCTTGAACTCCTGGCCTCAAGCCATCCTTCCCCCTCAGCCTCCCAAAGGGCTAGGATTACAGGCGTGAGCCACCACACCCAGCCTGCTTCATATTATTAATTGAGGAACTTTCCATACTTTTCCAAAGTCTGAAATAATTTGATAAACATAGAAATTAACTCTTTCTTGAAGGTTAGATGGAATTCCATTATAAAACAACTTAAGTAGGTTTTTTTCCTTAAGATGAAAAGTTTAACAATCTTTTGTTTTTCTTTTATCATTTTTGGTCTATTCAGGTTTTCTATCTCTTCTTGCACCAATTTTGCTCATTTATATTTTGCTAGAAAATCATCCATTTTGTTTAGACTTTCAGATTTACTGAAATTTATCAATTTATAATTGATCGAGTTTTCTATGTCTACAAATGTATTTCTAAACATAGAAAACTGTGGTACAGAGAAATCAAGTAACATGCACAAGATCACAAAGTTAGTAAGTGGTGGAGCTGGGATTTAGGTCTAGGCTCCAAAGTCCCTGCACTTGACCACTAGATATTAGGAAATACTGACACATAGTGACCTTCAAGTTTGGGAAATCATTTGATAAAGTCTTTCGTTCCATCCTTATGAACAAGATGGAGAAATGCTAGGCAGCTATGAAACTTGTTAAAACAACCTTAGCCAAAGACAGCTCCATCTTTAGCTCTCTTCTTTAAATCCATCAAGAAAGAAAACAAAAGACTTGACATAAAGATCCAAAGACTTGGATGAGAACATAAAATACGGTTTCCAAATGTGCAAATGATATGAAAGTGTATCTGGTAGCTCGATGGCAAAAAGGAACTCAAAAAATCTTCACCACTGTAACTTAGTCAGTCAAACAAGGAGGAATTGTACAGACTTTAGGCCCCGCAGAAGCAAAGATCAAACACGTTCTATTCAACAATGTAAACAAAGCTCCCAGCAGAATCAGAGCTGCTTAGTAGATATTTTTGTCTGCCTAGTGAAAGGAAAATGTATACAACACTAAATGTAAACAACGGCACAGGTTTAAAGTACAGATGACACGGTTAAACATTAAGACAAGTGGGGAAAATAAGTAAGTGTCAGTGTGTCACAAGCTCAGTGTAAGTCAATAGTGCAGTAGTGCAGGATTTGGCATCAGAAAACTTAAAACTAGAACTAGTTCCGGGACAAGTCACTTAAACTCACCGTAAAATGAAGTTAATAACAATTCAAAAGATTAGTTTCAAATGTCTACAGCAGCACAATTCACAATCGCAAAGATGTGGAAACAACCCAAGTGCCCATCAATACATGAGTGGAGGCCGGGCGCGGTGGCTCACGCCTGTAATCCTAGCTCTCTGGGATGCTGAGGCGGGCAGATTGTTTGAGCTCAGGAGTTCAAAACCAGCCTGAGCAAGAGCGAGACCCCGTCTCTACCAAAAATAGAAAGAAATTAATCGGACAACTAAAAATATATAGAAAAAATTAGCCGAGCATGGTGGCGCATGCCTGTAGTCCCAGCTACTCGGGAGGCTGAGGCAGGAGGATCGCTTGAGCCCAGGAGTCTGAGGTTGCTGTGAGCTAGGCTGATGCCACGGCACTCACTCTAGCCCGGGCAAAAGAGTGAGACTCTGTCTCAAAAAAAAAAAAAAAAAAAATACATGAGTGGATTAATAAAATGTGGTATATGTATACCACGAGTATTAGCCATAAAAAAATAGTAAACTAATACTTTTTGTAACAATATGGATGGAATTGGAGACCATCCTTTTAAGTGAAGTATTACAGGAATGGATAAACAAACACCACATGTACTCACTACTAAATTGGAACTAATTGATCAACACTCATGTGCACACATGGTAGTAAAACTCAATGGAAATCTAGCAGGTGGGAGGCAGGAGGGGGGATGGGGAAATTCACACCTAACGAGTACAATGTGCACTATCTGGGTGATGGACACACTTATAACTTTGACTCAAACTGTACAAAAGCAATTCATGTAACAAAAACATTTGCACCCTCATAATATTCTGAAATATAAACAAATAAAAAGGGGGTAAGAAATTGGTTTTAAGGTAAGATCATTTTATGTGAGAATTTTTTGCAAACTATAAATATGTGTTATTAAGTATTATTGTTGTTATATTATAAATCCCAACAGTAAATTAAGAAGCACCTTGAGCTTAACTATAATCTCTCTTTTTTTTTTTTGGTGAAGATTAAGAGAGGGTATATATGAAGTGCCTAGTAGGATGTCTGAAACATATTAAACATCTAATGAATCTTAGCATAAATAGCTTATCCTCTCATACATATAAGAGGATACATATGTGATCATATATACATGTATAATCACATGTGTCAGGATATATGTTAGAACGTAAACAGGTTATCCCTAATTATCCCCCAGTCACTGTTCTAGATACTGTAGACAGAATGGAGAATTAGAGGGACAAAATACAACCCTCAATTTTTTGTCATTTACTTCTTCAATTCCTCTCCCATTGACAAGAATCACTTTTTCATTAATAAAATAAAAACCAAACTACTATATAAAGACAATAAAAATATCAGTGATTGTCAGGGATTGGGGAAAACAGGGGAGAGAGATGAATAGTTGGAGCACAGGGGATTTTTAGAGCAATGAATTGCATTATCATTTGGCAAAGCTCATAGAACTGTACATCACAAAGGGTGAACCCTAGTGTAAACTATGGATTTTCGTTCATAAAATATCACTACTGATTGTCAGTTGTAACAAAGGTACCACACCAATGAAGATGTTGACAATAGGGGACACTGAGCATGGGAGGGAGTACATGGGAGCTCTGTACTTTCTGTGCAATTTTTCTGTAAACCTAAACCTGCTCTGAAAAATAAAGTCTTTACTTTAAAAAAAAAAAAAACTAAAAAAAGAAAGAACCAGTCAAAGATCTGGTTTTCTTAGCTGGACACTTTTCAAATACTAAATTGCAATTGAATTACTCTTCTTGGCAGTAAACACTTGTGGCCTTTTTTTCTTTTATAGCAAGAAGTCATCAGCTGCATCTCTCTTTTTGCCTCAAGTCTATTACACAATAGCAATAAAATACCTGGTTTGATATAGAAAAACTGCCTTATTACATATTTTATTTATTATGTGTGCTGTAATATTCATTGGTTATAAGCTAATAATGGTTACTTGGCAACTAAATTTGGGGTTGTCTTCCAGATAGAGGTACATTGTCTAAACAAAGGACCCCATTGTCTTCAATGCCAGGTTTCCAAAGCCACCGCACCACACCCAAGGTTACAGAATTCTTCTTGGCTTGAATGATGTTCAGATCTGGTTCTTTTCTTATTCATTCATTCAGCAAACATTTATAGAGTATTTACTACGTGCCAGTCTCCATTTTAGGTACCAGAGATCGAGTGGAGAATAAAGTGGACAAAGCCCCTGTCCTCAAGGAGCTTACGTAATAAACAAATATAATCTTTCAATTGTAATATTCAGGTAAAGATGAAGACGAGTGCTATGAAGAAAGTAAAGTAGGATAAGGAGATATAAAGAGTTTGAAAGGAAGTTTCTCTTTGCTAGCTTTATGAGTAGTTAGTGAAGGTCTCTCCAAGAAGGTGGTATTTGAAGAGAGCTGAATGAAGTGAGGGGTGAGCAATGGAAACACACTGGTGCGTGGGATTAGAGCATGCCATAGGAAGGGAACACCAAGGGGCAAAGACCCTGGGACAGCAGCATGCTTGGAATTGCCGAAGACAGCAAGGTCAATGTGGCTGACAATGAGTAAGTCAGTGAGTTAGAAGAAAATGGGAAATAAACTCAGAGATATGGGAGACCATTGGGGAATTTCGAACAAGAGAGTTTTTAAAAGATGGCACCACAGCTGCCATACAGAGAATAAACTCTGGGGGATGTTTAGAGTCAAATGAAGAGACCAGATAGACACTACTGCAGTGTCCACGAGAGAGACCGCAGACTGAGGGAATCAGTCAGGTGGACAAACAAGAATCCAGGCTTGATGGCATGTTTGATGTCAGAGAAAAACTACTATTTACCTCCCAAATCAGAAGTAACAATCCGATTTGGGAAACAAAGACTGATCAGTTAAAAGCGAAGTTCAACAGTGATTTCTGCAGAACTAAACTTCAGGTAAAAGCTGATGTCCTAAGCAGCGTTCTCTTCTCCGTCTGTATCACCTGTGTGCCTTTTTACTTTACCTTAAAATCAAGTTCTCATAGCCACAAAACAGATCTGACAAAGAACTTGTATTTAGAATATATGAAGGACTACAACATCTAATGATACTAAAGCATCATTCCTTTTCATTAAGTATTCTTTTTAGAGGAGTACTTAACACCATTTTTAATACCAGCAAATTTGAAGATCTATTGCCTCCCATTCTCACCTACATTGGGTTTTATCTTTTCTTTTAAACCTTTGCCAATTTGGGGAATGAAAAAGATATTGCTTTTTTTATATTTTCGATTACTAGTGAGATTGAAGTTTTTCATGTTAATTTGTCCTTTATTATTTTTTCTTTTGTCTTTTCTATTGAAGTACTTTCACTGACTTGTAAAAGCTTTTTATATTTCATGGTTATTAACATTTGTCATCTATGTTACAAAAGCATACACCAAAAAAATTTGTTCCAGATTTTTAATTCTGTTCATAGAATTTTTTTCACCGTGATGCACAATAGATCTCTTGAATTTATTCCTCCTACCTAACTAAAATTTTGTGTCATTTGACCAACATCTCTCCAACCCCCCTACCCCCAGCCTCTGGTAACCATCATTTTACTTTCTATTTCTATGAATTCAACTCTTTACACTCCACATGTAAGTGAGATCATGCAGTATGTGTCTTTCTGTGCCTGGCTAATTTCACCTAACATAATGTCCTCCAGGTTCATCCAGGTTGTCGAAAATGACAGGATTTCCTTCTTTTTAAGGCTGAACGGTATTCCATTGTTTACATATACTACATTTTCTTTATCCATTAGTCCATCGGTGGGCATTTAGGTTGATTCCATATCTTGGATATTGTAAATAATGCTGCAATGAACATGAGAGAGCAGGTATCTCTTTGACATACTGATTTCATATCCCTTGGATATATACCCAGTAGTGGGATTGCTGGATCATATGGTAGTTCTATTTTTAATTTTTTAAGGAACTTCCATACTGTTTTCCATAGTGACTGTACCAATTTACATTCCCCCAACAAATTAGAATTTTTTTATTCACAAAAGTTTGATACAAAATTTTAAGTTTCTTATCTATTATTTGTTTCTTTACCACACTGCCTTCAAACAGACACGGAGAGATTGTAGGGTGAAAGAAAATGACTTGAATGGAGAGGCCTGAGAAAGGAAAGAAAGAAAATGTACTAAGGCAAATGTTGCCAGAAGGAGTGGACATATCTGGTTTTAATTCCATTTCAGCCATTAACTAGCCGCTAATTGGACAAGTGATTAAATCTCTCAAAACCAGCTTCCTTTTGGTAGATTGGGGATAATAAGACCTTCCTTGAAGGGTTGTTGGGAGGACTAACTAAAGCAAATGTAAAGCACCTCCCTTGAGAGATGCCCAGTAAAATGTAACTACGGTATAAACTAAACGGAAAGGTGTCCCAAGCCGCTGCTTCCCAAACGTCAACATGCACGTGAATCACCCAGGAATCTTGTTAAATGCAGTTTATGATTCAGGACATCTGAGGAAGAGCCTGAGATTCTACATTTCTAACAAGTTCCCAGATGAGGCCGATGCTGGTTGAGGGTTCTAGAGTCTTCTGACCATGTGAATCCTTGACAGAAAATATTGAAGGACCAACTTAACAACCAATGTCTGTTTTCAGAAGAGTTATGAATCTTGTTACTGCATGGAATTTGAAAGATGGAAGAGATGGCTAGCCTTTAAAGGCTGAAATTTGAATCCAAAGTTATCTTAACCAAGTAATTGTTTCACCAGATGAATTTCTTCCCCTCCAGGGAAAGGAGTGGTTTATTCTCATAGCTGAGCAAAGGATGAGGCCCACAGCCTCGGTAGCAGATGAAATTTGATTAGAGCCAGTGTTGCAATACCGGGATGCCAAATATCTGATGAGTAGGAAATTGTGCATAAAGAATAAAGGAAAAGGAGCTGAGCGTGGTGGTACACACCTGTAGTCCCAGCTACTCAGGAGGCCAAGGCAAGAGGATCGTTTGAATCCAGGAGGTCAAGTCCAGCCTGGGCAACATAGCAAAACTCCATCTCTAAAAAAATAAAAAGAATAAAGTAAAAGATCTAGTAGTCAGAGTCCTCCCAATGATCTCCTACCCAAAGGCCCATCCAAGACATTCATCAAAAGGAAATACCCCCATATGAAAAAATTGAGGTGTCTGGAGAAAACTAAAGTGCAGTATTCTGCATGCATCTTTTCCCTGCTGCAGCGTTTCCCAGCCTCAGTCAATCAGAAGCATGACCTGGGGCACTTGCTCCCACCCCTAGAGCTTGGGAGAGTTCATGGAAGGTATGGAAGAAGCCCAAGCATCTGTATTTCTAAACAGAAATGGTCTGGGAAACTCTGCCTTACTGTGTTCATCTTCATTCTTTCCAGTTTAGAATTCATAACAGAGAGGAGCTGTGCACAGTAGACAGAGGTCCTATTGAAAAGAACTGAGTGGCACTCATCTGTGACAATCAGTAGCTGTGTAACCTTAAGCAGGCTACTCATCGTCCCTGAGTCTGACTTTTCTCATCTGTGAAACAAGAATAATAAAAGCTTCTACATAAGGTCATTACAGAGATTAGCTGAAGTAATGGATGTGACAGCCATTTGTAAACTAAATACAGAAGTGATTTTTATATACGCATTTACTATGTCAAATCTTCACTGAACAAAGCCACTAGGAGGTCCGTTAGAGTTTAGTGTGAGATTTTTATCCACTTTAGCGAGGGGGAGTTGGTAAACTAAAGGTCAGATTGACATAAAACCTGGATATAAGCCCAACTTTGCCTTCTATTTTCCCCTGGGGAAAGATGGCCACCTCAGATCTCCATTAGCTCACCTGTAAAACAGCGATGATAACTCCCCACTCCCCTCTCAGAGTGGTTGAGAGCTTTTGTAAATGATGAGATCCGAAGGTGGCTTGTAAACTGTAAAATTCCATCCACATTGTTCATGCCTATCATGCAAGAGCTGGAAAGGGCAGGGCATCACTTTTCAGATCCACTAATATCCCATCCCCACCCCACCCACCCCACCTAATCCCTGCCCCAAAGGGCAAGAAGACCTGCTGACAAGAGGGCCAGTGCCTGGGGCGTGACTCTCCATCAGCAGTTCAAGAAACTCACAGGTACTCAGAGTTTCTGGGGCGAAGGGCAGTCCCCCAGGGTGGGGTTGAGGCCAGCAAGCAAGGAAGTTGGCCCACTGTCTGCGTGCCTCGCACTTCGCAGGCTCCCAAGCGTTTAGTGATGGATGGTGCCAAACATTTCTCCCACTGCTGCTGGCTCAACCCGTCATCACGAATCAGATTTCAAGAGCGGAATTGTAGAATCTGTGCCTTGGAAGAAGAGCAGGGTTTGGGTATCTGTGGAGCCAGAGCACAGACTTATTAAGGGATTAGGAGTGGCCTCACAGTGTGAAAATGCTCACAATGACTAAGCGTGGGGAAGTGAGAACAGCTGCCTGGGAAAGTGAGGAATGCCGCTCAGAGATCAGAATGGGGCTGGGGAGGGGAGACATGGGGAGCAGAGGCTGCGAGCAGAGGGCAAGACAGGCGGCGGCCACCAATGCTGGGAAGTGGAGACGGGACAGACTGGCTACTCCCAGCCACAGCCACTTCCAGTAAACCAAGGAGTGGGGCTCGGCATGAGGTTTGGGAGACGTGAGCTAAGGGGACTCATATACCCCAAAGAGCAGCCTCTATCCTTTTATATTTTTTAGATTTTTTTTTCAAATCTGTCTTTTTCTTACCAAATTTTACGCAGAAGCCAGCAAGAGATGTGGTATGACATTTATTTACAACCTAGAAGTAACAATTCCTGCATACTTTCCCTCTCATGATATATATGAAACATATGTGATGAAACAGGGTGATCTTTTTTTAATTTAAGAAAAAAAACTACTGGAAACACCCTATGGTGGTGAAGATCTATCTGGCAAGAAAACTATAGCTTTAAAGTAATGATTCTCAAACTCGAGCTTGCATCAGAATCACCTGGAGGGCTTGTTAGACCACCAAGTGCTGGGCCCCAGGCCTCCAGTTTCTGATGTGTTAGGTCTGGGGTAGGGCCTGAGAACTTGTATTTCTAGCAAGCTCCCAGGTGATACCGATGCTGCTGCTAGAACCACTGTTCTAGGTAATGAGGGATCCTTGACGGGAAGAGAAAGAAAAAGGCACAGACTTTGGGGTGGCAAATACATGTCCTTATCATTAATATTCTGGTTTTCTAAGTTGAAGTCCAGAAATGTCACTCCTCTCCCAGAAGATCTCTTGGCATATTAGTCGATTTCTCAGTATGTGAAAAATATTCATAGAAATGTTAAAGGTAATCCTGAAATGAAATCCTGGAGTGGTTCACTGAACTAGAGCCGTAGCATGAGGTGGAGTCCACTTGGACGCTGTTAGGGGTAGTGACGTTGAGATCTGTCTCCTATGGGGACAGGCCTGGCAAGGACGGGGAACACAGAACTGCCTCTCCCAGACAACACTTCAAGGTATGTTGCCAAAATCTTGCTCTTTGAATCCCATGTTAGAGAATCTGTCATTCGTTTAATCGTTATTCAGGGAGCAATCCCTCTTGGGACCATATAGAATCTCCTTTCTGAGAAGACAGGCTCTGTTAGATTTGGAACATTGTAGATCAGTCTGTACAATAAAAATATAACAGAAGCCACATGTAATTTTAAATTTAAAAACGTAAAAATAAGCAGGTGAAATTAATTTTAATAATATATTTAATCCAATACAGGCAATAAATTATCATTTCAACATGTAGGGACCATAAAACACTTAATGAGCTATTTTACATTTTTTATACTAAGTCTTCAGGATCTAGTGCATACGTTACACTTACAGCACACCTCAGTTTGGACTAGCCACATTTCAAATGCTTCATGATCACATGTGGCTAGTGGCTACTGTATTAGACAGAACAATTCCCGATATTTTCTTGATGAGGTCACATTTATCAGATACCAACTACTTTTAATAATTACTTTCTCATGTGCCATCAAGCCCCAGTGGTGTCCCCAAACTCTCCCTGCTCTTGCTGCCTCTGAAAGTGGCTCTCTGTGACAGAGTCTGATAATCAGCCCCAAATGTCCATGCTTTCTCTTCCATAGTAATGAAATTTTTAGCTGGACATATAGCCGCCCAGAATAAGCTACATTTTCCCTTACAGCAGGGTGAAGCCATGGGACTACGTATTGGCCAATGAGATGTAAATGGAAATTCATGCAGCACCTTCTTTAAGAAATAGCTGGTATCACCTTTGCCTTTCTCAACCTCCTTCCTCCTTCCCACTGGCTGGAGTGAAAACCCGATGGCTAGAATTAGAGCCACCATTGGACCACAAGGTGACCTTGGACATGGAGGCCACACGATAGACTAGGAGCCAGTTCCTGGGGGTTTCATGGAGCAGAGCCTACTTCCTGACTTTCGAGTAAGAGAGAAATAAATTTCTACCATGTTTAAGTCAATACTGTTTTTCCAATTGCTACCGATGAGCTTAACTCTAATTCATGTTCCCACCCATTCGGTCCTGGCTTGTGAACATGTCACAGGTAGAAATCCCTGAGAAAAAGGAGCTAACAGATGTATTATGCATTTTTAGCACAAAATGAAACTAATAAGAATGGCTAATAATTACTGAGCACTTATTCTACCAATAAGTGGCCTTTTGTTAAATACTGTCTACATCTCCTCTAATGCTCACAACAACCCCCTTGTAAAAATAAGGAAATTTAAGAGGTTACATGACTTGTCCAAGATCATCACATTGCTGGAAAATTGTGAAGTCATGGGTTGAATCCAGGTCTAGATGACTCCATACACCATGTTCTTTGCCAGCTGTGTCCCCTTGGGTGGAGTCTGGGCCACACAGCAGGAAGACAGAATGGGGCACATGTCCCCATTGTCACAAAGTCAGCAGAAGCTCTGAATCTAAACTTGAATTTACACCCTTATCCTGGCAAGATTCAATCAAGGCCAAGTTCCCCTAAAATTCAACACCCTTTGGAGAGCTTTTGAACCTGTCTAGGTGTTCTATACTTTTTATCCATCATTTTAGCACTCTAAGGATTCAAAACTGATTTATTTAGGATAAAACATCAGGCTTAATATTGCATTTCTAATAAGCATATATTCAATGTACATCATTTTAAGAATGACAGAATCATTTCGTGTCCTGACTTATGAGCGAGTTGCCAACACAGATATCTTGGAGCTAGCCCAAATGTATTAAACATGTTCAGCAGTGAAACAAAATAAAACTAGTAACAGCTAACAATTATTGAATGCTTACTTTTACAGACCTTTTAAAAATGCTTCTCTCAAAAAAAATAAAAAATAAAAATACTTCTCTTTTTTAAAGCTTACAAGAACCCCAAAACAGTGGGTTTCCTGAGGGTAGAGGATGTGTAGTATTGGTCCCTGAGGGATCACTAGCCTTATCACCTTACCTGGCAGATAACAGGTCTGCAGGAACTTTTTGTTGAATGAATGAATGTATATCACCTACTTCTTAGGGCCACTTCACATTGTCTCAGCCTCACCTGTCTCTTGTTTCAGTTGCTGCAGAGACCAACATTTCACTAGGCTCAAAGAAACTTCCACAGATACAAAGGACACGCCTCACCTGCACTAGATGCTTCCTGTTTCTTGCTCTGGGAGTTCCCTTTTGACACAGAGGTCTGGGGTGCCAGGAAACCCCACCTGGCATCCATGTATGTACGAAATGGAAGTATGAAGGAGTTATCACCTCACGGGACAAGCCTTTGACCAGTGGGAGACAGGAATCAATAAATAGATTCTCCTTCTTCTCTCCAGTGAACTGTTTTACATGGCTTTTCGGAGGATGGTTGTGAGAATCCCATGGGGTCACGCAATTAGCACTGACCAACTTGGTAACACGCCTCCTACTGGCTCTCCCTGCCTGCCTGCCCCTCTTCCTCTGCCCCGCCGTCCTGCTCCAGGGGCTCATGATCTCTGATCAAGAAACAGCACATACACCTTTCATCTCAGGCTCTTCTTTCTGGAGAGCTCAGACTAACACAAACAAAGTGAATTTACCTTTGAATACTTTGTCTAAAAACATGATTCAGATGAATTGTTAACCGCTGGGCCATTTTAATTGCTACATTGAAATCAAAAGAAATGACGGATGTCATCTTCTAGAAACGCATACCCCATGACACTGGATACCACTGGTAGCTATTTGTATGAGCCATGGGAGTATGACCAGAAGGCAGCCGGGTGCATTCTGATTCCTGCAATAGCCTCGTTTCTCCACAGGAAGAAGCCTCTAATGGAGTCTTTGAGGACATGAGGACGTGATATTGCTGTGTCAGGGTTCATCTCAGAACACTCAAAACGAACGTTTACAGTAAATGGTGGCACAGGGATGCCTGCAACTAATCTCTGAAAATTACACAAATCTCTGGAAGTTTATCAATGTACTAAAAAGCAGCAAACCTAGAGAGGGGCTGATAGAGCAAACAACCAGCAATAATAATAGAGTAATAGATTTTTTTTCCTAACGTTTATTGAGTAGTTACTCTGTGCCAGGCCAGGGTTCATTACATTGTATCTTTACAAAAGTCCACTGATAATATTATTATTTTTAATTTATAGATACCTGAAGGATTTAGATAGAAGTTATTATCTTACCCCAGCTCTCACTTCAAGGACGTAGAAGATGACATTCAATCTCTAGGCTTCTTTTATATGAAAGAGGAATAAGTTCCTCTGTTTAGGCCAGTGTTGTATTGGTGGTTTCTGTCATAGTAGCTGAAGCTGTTAAGCTTATCTAATTATGAGAGATTCTAATACTACTTTTGGTTTGAGCCCCAATCAAAAAACTAGGTACTTTTACCCTAGTAGACATTCTAAACAGCTGTAATTATAAGACACTCTCCCAGTGTGCATCAGCGAAAGGAAAATCAGTAATCATGTGCTACCCAGAAAGGTATCTCACAGAAAAATCTTACAAGACAGTTTCCCAGTGTGCTAAGGCCTTTTATAGGTAATAATAACTGACCACAAAATTGACACATAGGAAGTGGTAAATAGAAAAGTTCTTACAGAGATTTTTCAATAAGAACTTTAGGAAATAGTTGTCGTATTTCTCTCCTTTATTCATTTGAGAGCCATTTATTAAGCCCAGGGATGCTACAGAGGTGACAAGGTGTGACCATCCTTGTAGGAGGTCAGGTCTACTGAGAGAGGCAGCCACGGAGACAGCGTGCGCACCGCCGGGTGGGGAATGCCGGGGCCCCGGGGGCACCATCCAGTGCTGAGGGAGGAAGACTTTCTGCAGGAGGTGACGCCCGGATGAGCCCTTAAAGTTAAATAAGTGTCCCCAGGGAACATAAATCTGAGTAGGGGGCGGCGGGAGAGGTAGAGGGAGAAGCAGAGCCTGCCAAGAGAACTTGAAGTAGCGAGGTGTGGCAGGAAACTGAGGCAGGACGGCGAGGAGCACAAAGAGGCCAGGCCACTGTAGTACAGAGGAGCCACGTCATGAAGGCCCAGCACCAAGGGCTCTAGAGCACCCCAAAAGCTACAGGGAGCTGAGGAAGGCTGTCCAAGGGGGAGCAATGAGAATAGTTGCAGTTTGCAAAGATGTCCAAGATGCCTTTCCTTGGATAAGCTCTCTGATCCTCCTGCTCTAACACTGTGACTCAAGAAACAAGTACAATTCTAAAATAATAACAGTAACTTGTCTGAGTCTAGACTGATAGGAACCTGAAAGTAACCCTTGCCATCACTTGGGAAGCTAACTGGGCTCACCAAATATTCATGCCTGATGCTGTCCTATTGGGACGTGCCCAGTGGACATGCCTAAGTTGGGAAAAGAGATACATACTCGCTGTGGTCTACATGTTTATGTCCCCCTAAAATTCATATGTTAAAACTGAATGCCCAATGTCATGGTATGTGGAGGTGGGAAATGCCTTTGGGAGATTATGCTAAAAACATAAATATAAAAAACAAGATATTGTCCTTTATGATGCTAAAAAATGCTATAAGGGGGGGCTGATGAATAGGAGATTTTCACTTAATGATCTGTTGCCCCGTTTCTGCTTTTCCAACATGTGTCAGATTAGTCCACTGTGTTCGCTGTGTTGTGCAGATTCTATGAACATATGTCAAGCGTTCCAAGCGGATTTCTTGAAAATCCTCTTGCTTGGCTTGAGAAGACAGGAATACATCCCTCTCTTCCCACAGGATGGGGAAGAAAAGTACCATAACTCTCTAACAACTTTTTTTTTAAAGAAACACTTCAATTTCCAATTTTACCTTAACTCCAATCCTTTTATATCTTAGAGGTATGTGAGGGATAGCGTAATAAAACTAGACTAGCCATGTCCTTTGCAAATTTTGCTTGGGTGACTTTAGCCAACACCAAGCTAGAAAGAGTCCCATGAAAACATCCTTATTAGAATTATAAATTATACATTTCTTACGATTCCCTCAAGAGCTCCCTCTCATACGCTTTACTCCCAAGGACTTGAGAGCTTTTTATTTGCACTTTAGGAGAAAACTTCAATAATTTGAGAAGTGTGTAGACTGAGCTTTTTATTTATTGTTTAAAATGATAGCTAACAATTGATTAAAGGTGTATCAATCTTTAAAATTGAAGTGCTGCTTTAAAATAAGGAAAAAGAAGACATATCTTCATCAAGGTTAGCCCAAATGTGGTGGGTCTGAGATCTGATAATATACTCTATTGATTCATTATACCCTAATTTTTTATCTCCCTCCCCTGACCCTGACTTCTCCGACAGACCTTAGCAGCCACAATAGCAAAGTGTACATAACATTTCCTGAATAAGGAGAAAAGAAGAGTAAGCCATGTAATATGAGCTTTTGAAGGGAGAAATAAGGAAGCAAGTAGGGACAGAGATTTGTCATATGTTGTTGGAAATCTGATTTAAAGTTTCCTGAGCAGTGGGAAGAGACCAGGGATTGTAGCAATTCTTAATTCAAACTCCTAAATTGTGCACATTCTAAATTTGGGATTTCTAGGAAGCTCTTCCGAAGGACTGAGATACCTATATTTTCCTACCCTAAGGCTTGCTAAAGAAATATAAATAGGCTAGAAAACAGAATGCACTCCATTTTGAAGTAACTAAATTATTTATTGTCGATGTATAGTATAGTCATTTAAAGCATTTGTATTGATTGAACAATACATTAATTGATTTAACAAATAATTACTGACCACCTAATATGTATCTTACACTGTTTTAGGGGGTTGGGGATGCAACAACGCGTAAGAGAAACAGTCTTCACCCTCACAGAATTATAATTGGTATCAGGAGCAAGATAAGTAAAATGGCATTTAAAATGTGTTCAATAAGGGCTTTATATTCTAGAAGTCCAGAGAGTGATGGGACCACATAAGCAGCACCTAATTCTGATTGGAGCATGGTGGTAGTGCCATGAAGGCTTCCTGGAGGAAGTGACATTTGCACTGAGATCCGCAGGGTGGCTAGGAGTTCGTCAGATGCTAGGAGAGATGAGTATTCTAAGAATATGCACATTAAAAATGTAAATAAAGGAGGCCAATTTGAAATACAGAATTGTTTAATCTCCAGAATAGAGACCAAATACTCAAATGCAAGCAGATTTCTTTCACAAGTATTTGAGGGCAATGAAGAGATAAAGAACGAAGAGCCAGATTGACACCCAATGTTCCTGAAGATGGCGTGACAGCCTCACCATGCTTGCACATGTTGGCATCTGTCTCTGATTGTAGCCACTCTAATGGGGACAGGCATGTCCCAAGGCCCTGCTGGGAGTGGAACCTGTTGCTAACAGCCCCTCCAGAGGGATGCCAACCCAAGAAATATAATACAAGGAGTCAGAGCAAGAAGAGAGTCAAGCTCGAATGTGGGCATGCTCTAAAAGTCCTCTGTAGTCCCCATTCTCAAGGAGAGGTGGGTGGGTGTGAGTGTGTGCATGCGTGTGCATGTGTGTGTGTGTCACGACTCTGTATTTGTCCTATGGCCCCTGCTGACTTCAGTTTTAGATGATATACATGCATTAGAAGAGTTAGTTGAGAAAAACCTAGCTCTATCTTTCTGGAACATTTATTAAGAAAGAATGCCAGGTAGTCCCCCAAATTGTCAAGCATTATGAGTCACATAGAAGGTGCTCAGTAAATATTCATTCAATCAATTAATTAACAGACAAGTTTGCTCCAGGACAGAAGGATGATCATAGATTGGATGGCTTTTAGGACGTCGCTCTCACTCCTGTGTTCCTGCAGTCCCTTTGCTCTTCTCCTAGCTCCCTCTGCTCCGCGAAGTCAATGCTTGCTCATCCTTAAAAGCTGCCTGCAAATGTCAGTGATCCTCCCCCCTCGGCCTTCCAGAGTGCTAGGATTACAGGTGTGAGCTACCGCACCCAGCCCTAGATAACTTTCTATTACCCCTTTTGGACTCCAGTGTCAGCAGGGAGCTGGAAAATTAGTCAATGAACTAGAGCAGGACATAGAATTTTTGCCTCAGTGTACATTCAGATGCCTAGGCCTTAATCCATGTATGTCGGGAATATTAATTCCACACTGCGCTAAGTAATAAATGAAGGTTACAAGTAGAGGGCATCAGCACCTCCTACTGGAGGAAGGTAGGACATGCAAGTACTGACAGAGATGTCTTTACTCTAAAAGGTAAGGGTACAACTCCTTTTGTCCTTGTTTGGGTAACTGTTCAAGCATTATGCATGAGTTCAGGACACAGTGAGTGAACATCTACAGGACAAAACACAGGTGGGATGGACCCAGGGGCCTGGTTAAGCCTGGAAAAACATTACCCAAGATAGTTCATGAATGTATAACCAGACCTGAGAGCTAAAAACATAGTCAAGAGAGAATTCTGCATTGGGATTAGGAAAGACAGGAACATTCACAGAACTAAGGGTCATAGGCAAAGACATAATGGTGAAAAAAGCAGTAAAGTTGTTGATCTTGGGAGTCACAAGCAAACAGAGAAAAAAATAAAGTATGAGCCAGGCATGGTGTCTCACACCTATAATGCTAGCACTTAGGGAGGCCGAGAAGGGAGGATAGCTTGACACCAGGAGTTCAAGACTAGCCTGTGCAACATAGCAAGACCCCATCTCTACGAAAAATACAAAAATTAGCCAGGCATGGTGGCGCGTGCCTATAGGCCCAGCTACTCAGGAGGCTGAGGCAGGAGGATGGCTTGAGCCCAGGACTTTGAGGTTGCAGTGGGTTATGATGACACCTCTGCACTCCAGCCTGGGAAACAGAGCAAGACCTATCCCAGTGAAAAAAAAAGAAAAAGAAAAAGTAAGGTATGGATCGGTCAGGTAACTTTGGAAAAGTAAGTGCTTAGAGAAGAAAGTGAGATGCAACCCAAGACCCCCAAGATCTCATTCACCAAGTAGTTTATTATAGTCAATGAAACTTTTGTTTCCACACTCCATTTAGCACTTCAAGAAGCCACAGTATTGCTTCATTTACTCATTTACAAATGTCTAAATAAAAAAATTATTTAGAGATATATAGAATATTTGATTTTTAAAAGGTACACATTATTCCTGGTTATTATCAAGATATCACTTCTTCCCTCACTTGCAATCAAAATCCAATTGAAAATATTTTTTCTTTTAGACAGAGTCTCACTCTGTTGACCAGGCTGGAGTGAGTGCACCATCACAATT